>NW_027192675.1:0-334833 GCF_949987515.2 Delphinus delphis | reverse complement strand
AAATCTGCACTACAATGAAGTCTCACTTCCCCCCGGTCAAAAGGGCCATCTGAAAAAAGTGTAAAATCCAGAAAGGCAGGACAGGCCATGGAGAACTGGGAGCCTTGTTATGCTGATGGGCGGGATGTAAATTGCCAACAGCCACTAGGGAGAAGTGTATGGTGTTTCCTGAAACATCTAAAAAACAAAGCAACAGAGCCTAGGGCACTTCCACTTATGGTCCTATAGCTTAGGGAAATTAAAATCAAAAAGACACAGCCACCCCAAAGTTTGGGACGCCACTGTTTACAAGAACCTCGTTTACCGTACAAGTTCAATATCACAGAAAGTGATAAATGGATAAAGAACTTGTGGTACTTACGTACAATGCAGTATCACTCAGCAAAAAAATCTATGTCATCAGGCCCGTAGCAGTACAATGAGTGGATTCAGGTACTATGATTCTAACTGAAATAAGTCACACAGAAAAAGAAACATCATAAGATATCACTAATACACGGAATGTAAACTTGGCTACACAGGAACTGAATTCCAAAACAGAACAGGGTCTCAAATTTAGAAAACCAACTTATGCTTGCTTAAGGGGAAAGGTGAGTTGGGGTGCTGCATAAAACCAGAGATTGAAATGAGCACAGATAAAGTTCCTTAAGCCAAATATGGAATAGACAAGAGCTACTCCTTGCTCAACGAAATGGACTCAACACCCCATATTAAACGCCTAAGAATGTACATGACTAGTAAGTATCTTAAAACCTATGGATTGCTATGTCTCCAAAAGAGAATCAAGCGTGTATACAGGGGCATAAACGCAGCAGTGATAGGATTGGAGAGATTCGGTGACCAAATGAAGACCCTTTGAAGTCATATTGCATGGTACCCATTACACGGGTCTCAACTCTCCAGGTTTAAGGTATTCTTCCTTCAGCTAAAACATGCATGTGGAACCCAGAGTATGATCAACCGTGTGATCGGGAGACGTGTTCAAATATGTCTCAGTTTTCCTCCCCTGGTACTCGGGTGCAACATTCCAGACGCTTTACTAACACTCTCCCCACTTGGAGAGTCAGTCCCTTTAACCTCCTGTTTGGCCCAGTTTGCAATTTCTGCGGAAGATGAACAGGAATAGCGAGAACCAATGAGAGGCTAGCTGGAGGTGTCTGGACGGGCAAATTTAACTCTCATTTCCCACCAGGAAGAGGAATTAACCAAAGGCTCAGCGTGCCGTGCCGGAACCAGATTAGGGCCTGAAGCCATCCTGCGGTGTTGCGGCCAGCTCAAAAGAAAGCGAGTTGAAGAAAGGAGCTCAGGGGCACTGTAATTCACAAACCTGCAGAGTTATAAATGACAGCTCTCGTCCAAAAATAGACTGAAGTAAGGCTGCCAAGAGGACTTGAAAGCGGGGCAGAATTGCAGGAAACCAATTTCAGGAGTTAGACTGGAATTGCATTGAAAGCATAGGAAAAGAGGCAGAACGTCCACAATGATGCACTTGGCCAAAAAGGGCGTATGCGTTTTTTCCTGAATATATTCAGGAAAAAACGCATACGCCCTTTTTGGCCAACCAAGCAAGCTTGCAAAGGAAATCTGCACTACAATGAAGTCTCACTTCCCCCCGGTCAAAAGGGCCATCTGAAAAAAGTGTAAAATCCAGAAAGGCAGGACAGGCCATGGAGAACTGGGAGCCTTGTTATGCTGATGGGCGGAATGTAAATTGCCAACAGACACTCGGGAGAAGTGTATGGTGTTTCCTGAAACATCTAAAAAACAAAGCAACAGAGGCTAGGGCATTGCCACTTATGGTCCTATAGCTTAGGGAAATTAAAATCAAAAAGGCACAGCCATCCCAAAGTTTGGGACGCCTCTGTTTACAAGAACCTCGTTTACAGTACAAGTTCAATATCACAGAAAGTGAAAAATGGATAAAGAACTTGTGGTACTTATGTACAATGCAGTATCACTCAGCAATGAAATCTATGTCATCAGGCCCGTAGCAGCATAATGAGTGGATTCAGGTATGATGATTCTAACTGAAATAAGTCACACAGAAAAAGAAACATCATAAGATATCAGTAATACACGGAATGTAAACTTGGCTACACAGGAACTGCATTCCAAAACAGAACAGGGTCTCAAATTTAGAAAACCAACTTATGCTTGCTTAAGGGTAAAGGTGAGTTGGGGTGCTGCATAAAACCAGAGATTGAAATGAGCACAGATAAAGTTCCTTAAGCCAAATATGGAATAGACAAGAGCTACTCCTTGCTCAACGAAATGGACTCAACACCGCATATTAAACGCCTAAGAATGTACCTGTCTAGTAAGTATCTTAAAACGTATGGATTGCTATGTCTCCGAAAGAGAATCAAGCATGTGTACAGGGGCATAAACGCAGCAGTGATAGGACTGGAGAGGTTCGTGAGCAAATGAAGACCCTTTGAAGTCATATTGCATGGTACCCATTCCACGGGTCTCAACTCTCCAGGTTTAAGGTATTCTTCCTTCAGCTAAAACATGCATGTGGAACCCAGAGTATGATCAACCGTGTGAACGGGAGACGTGTTCAAATATGTCTCAGTTTTCCTCCCCTGGTACTCGGGTGCAACATTCCAGACGCTTTACTAACACTCTCCCCACTTGGAGAGTCAGCACCTTTAACGTCCTGTTTGGCCCCGTTTGCAATTTCTGCGGAAGATGAACAGGAATAGCGAGAACCAATGAGAGGCTAGCTGGAGGTGTCTGGACGGGCAAATTTAACTCTCATTTCCCACCAGGAAGAGGAATTAACCAAAGGCTCAGCGTGCCGGGCCGGAACAAGATTAGGGCCTGAAGCCATCCTGCGGTGTTGCGGGCAGCTCACAAGAAAGCGAGTTGAAGAAAGGAGCTCAGGGGCACTGTAATTCACAAACCTGCAGAGTTATAAATGACAGCTATCGTCCAAAAATAGACTGAAGTAAGGCTGCCAAGAGGACTTGAAAGCGGGGCAGAATTGCAGGAAACCGATTTCAGGAGGTAGACTGGAATTGCATTGAAAGCATAGGAAAAGAGGCAGAACGTCCACAATGATGCACTTGGCCAAAAAGGGCGTATGCGTTTTTTCCTGAATATATTCAGGAAAAAACGCATACGCCCTTTTTGGCCAACCAAGCAAGCTTGCAAAGGAAATCTGCACTAAAATGAAGTCTCACTTCCCCCCGGTCAAAAGGGCCATCTGAAAAAAGTGTAAAATCCAGAAAGGCAGGACAGGCCATGGAGAACTGGGAGCCTTGTTATGCTGATGGGCGGAATGTAAATTGCCAACAGACACTCGGGAGAAGTGTATGGTGTTTCCTGAAACATCTAAAAAACAAAGCAACAGAGGCTAGGGCATTGCCACTTATGGTCCTATAGCTTAGGGAAATTAAAATCAAAAAGGCACAGCCACCCCAAAGTTTGGGACGCCTCTGTTTACAAGAACCTCGTTTACAGTACAAGTTCAATATCACAGAAAGTGAAAAATGGATAAAGAACTTGTGGTACTTATGTACAATGCAGTATCACTCAGCAATGAAATCTATGTCATCAGGCCCGTAGCAGCATAATGAGTGGATTCAGGTATGATGATTCTAACTGAAATAAGTCACACAGAAAAAGAAACATCATAAGATATCAGTAATACACGGAATGTAAACTTGGCTACACAGGAACTGCATTCCAAAACAGAACAGGGTCTCAAATTTAGAAAACCAACTTATGCTTGCTTAAGGGTAAAGGTGAGTTGGGGTGCTGCATAAAACCAGAGATTGAAATGAGCACAGATAAAGTTCCTTAAGCCAAATATGGAATAGACAAGAGCTACTCCTTGCTCAACGAAATGGACTCAACACCGCATATTAAACGCCTAAGAATGTACCTGTCTAGTAAGTATCTTAAAACGTATGGATTGCTATGTCTCCGAAAGAGAATCAAGCATGTGTACAGGGGCATAAACGCAGCAGTGATAGGACTGGAGAGGTTCGTGAGCAAATGAAGACCCTTTGAAGTCATATTGCATGGTACCCATTCCACGGGTCTCAACTCTCCAGGTTTAAGGTATTCTTCCTTCAGCTAAAACATGCATGTGGAACCCAGAGTATGATCAACCGTGTGAACGGGAGACGTGTTCAAATATGTCTCAGTTTTCCTCCCCTGGTACTCGGGTGCAACATTCCAGACGCTTTACTAACACTCTCCCCACTTGGAAAGTCAGCACCTTTAACCTCCTGTTTGGCCCCGTTTGCAATTTCTTCGGAAGATGAACAGGAATAGTGAGAACCAATGAGAGGCTAGCTGGAGGTGTCTGGACGGGCAAATTTAACTCTCATTTCCCACCAGAAAGAGGAAATAACCAAAGGCTCAGCATGCCGTGCCGGAACCAGATTAGGGCCTGAAGCCATCCAGCGGTGTTGCAGCCAGCTCACAAGAAAACGAGTTGAAGAAAGGAGCTCAGGGGCACTGTAATTCACAAACCTGCAGAGTTATAAATGACAGCTATCGTCCAAAAATAGACTGAAGTAAGGCTGCCAAGAGGACTTGAAAGCGGGGCAGAATTGCAGGAAATCGATTTCAGGAGGTAGACTGGAATTGCATTGAAAGCATAGGAAAAGAGGCAGAACGTCCACAATGATGCACTTGGCCAAAAAGGGCGTATGCGTTTTTTCCTGAATATATTCAGGAAAAAACGCATACGCCCTTTTTGGCCAACCAAGCAAGCTTGCAAAGGAAATCTGCACTACAATGAAGTCTCACTTCCCCCCGGTCAAAAGGGCCATCTGAAAAAAGTGTAAAATCCAGAAAGGCAGGACAGGACATGGAGAACTGGGAGCCTTGTTATGCTGATGGGCGGGATGTAAATTGCCAACAGACTCTCGGGAGAAGTGTATGGTGTTTCCTGAAACATCGAAAAAACAAAGCAACAGAGCCTAGGGCACTTCCACTTATGGTCCTATAGCTTAGGGAAATTAAAATCAAAAAGACACAGCCACCCCAAAGTTTGGGACGCCTCTGTTTACAAGAACCTCGTTTACAGTACAAGTTCAACATCGCAGAAAATGAAAAATGGATAAAGAAGCTGTGGTATTTACTTACAAAGCAATAACACTCAGCAATGAAATCTATGTCATCAGGCCATTAGCAGCACAATGAGTGGATTCAGGTATGATGATTCTAACTGAAATAAGTCACACAGAAAAAGAAACATCATAAGATATCACTAATACACGGAATGGAAACTTGGCTACACAGGAACTGAATTACAGAACAGAACAGGGACTCAAATTTAGAAAACCAACTTATGCTTGCTTAAGGGGAAAGGTGAGTTGGGGTGCTGCATAAAACCAGAGATTGAAATGAGCACAGATAAAGTTCCTTAAGCCAAATATGGAATAGACAAGAGCTACTCCTTGCTCAACGAAATGGACTCAACACCGCATATTAAACGCCTAAGAATGTACCTGACTAGTAAGTATCTTAAAACCTATGGATTGCTATGTCTCCGAAAGAGAATCAAGCATGTGTACAGGGGCATAAACGCAGCAGTGATAGGATTGGAGAGGTTCGGTGAGCAAATGAAGACCCTTTGAAGTCATATTGCATGATACACATTCCACGGGTTTCAACTACCCAGGTTTAAGGTATTCTTCCTTCAGCTAAAACATGCATGTGGAACCAAGAGTATGATCATCCGTGTGAACGGGAGACGTGTTCAAATATGTCTCAGTTTTCGTACCCTGGTATTCGGGTGCAACATTCCAGATGCTTTACTAACACTCTCCCGACTTGGAGAGTCAGCGCCTTTAACCTCCTGTTTGGCCCAGTTTTGCAATTTCTGCGGAAGATGAACAGGAATAGCGAGAACCAATGAGAGACTAGCTGGAGGTGTCTGGACGGGCAAATTTAACTCTCATTTCCCACCAGGAAGAGGAAATAACCAAAGGCTCAGCGTGCCGTGCCGGAACCAGATTAGGGCCTGAAGCCATCCTGCGGTGTTGCGGCCAGTTCACAAGAAAGAGAGTTGAAGAAAGGAGCTCAGGGGCACTGTAATTCACAAACCTGCAGAGTTATAAATGACAGCTATCGTCCAAAAATAGACTGAAGTAAGCCTGCCAATAGGACTTGAAAGCGGGGCAGAATTGCAGGAAACCGATTTCAGGAGGTAGACTGGAATTGCATTGGAAGCATAGGAAAAGAGGCAGAACGTCCACAATGATGCACTTGGCCAAAAAGGGCGTATGCGTTTTTTCCTGAATATATTCAGGAAAAAACGCATACGCACTTTTTGGCCAACCAAGCAAACTTGCAAAGGAAATCTGCACTACAATGAAGTCTCACTTCTCCCCGGTTAAAAGGGCCATCTGAAAAAAGTGTAAAATCCAGAAAGGCAGGACAGGCCATGGAGAACTGGGAGCCTTGTTATGCTGATGGGCGGGATGTAAATTGCCAACAGACACTCTGGAGAAGTGTATGGTGTTTCCTGAAACATCTAAAAAACAAAGCAACAGAGCCTAGGGCACTTCCACTTATGGTCCTATAGATTAGGGAAATTAAAATCAAAAAGACTCAGCCACCCCAAAGTTTGGGACACCTCCGTTTACAGGAACCTCATTTACGGTACAAGTTCAATATCACAGAAAGTGAAAAATGGATAAAGAACTTGAGGTACTTACGTACAATGCAGTATCACTCAGCAATGAAATCTATGTCATCAGGCCCTTAGCAGCATAATTAGTGGATTCAGGTACGATGATTCTAACTGAAATAAGTCACACAGAAAAAGAAACATCATAAGATATCACTAATACACGGAATGTAAACTTGGCTACACAGGAACTGCATTCCAAAACAGAACAGGGTCTCAAATTTAGAAAACCAACTTATGCTTGCTTAAGGGGAAAGGTGAGTTGGGGTGCTGCATAAAACCAGAGATTGAAATGAGCACAGATAAAGTTCCTTAAGCCAAATATGGAATAGACAAGAGCTACTCCTTGCTCAACGAAATGGACTCAACACCCCATATTAAACGCCTAAGAATGTACCTGACTAGTAAGTATCTTAAAACCTATGGATTGCTATGTCTCTGAAAGAGAATCAAGCATGTGTACAGGGGCATAAACGCAGCAGTGATAGGATTGGAGAGGTTCGGTGAGCAAATGAAGACCCTTTGAAGTCATATTGCATGGTACCCATTCCACGGGTCTCAACTCTCCAGGTTTAAGGTTATCTTCCTTCAGCTAAAACATGCATGTGGAACCTAGAGTATGATCAACCGTGTGATCGGGAGACGTGTTCAAATATGTGTCAGTTTTCGTACCCTGGTACTCGGGTGCAACATTCCAGACGCTTACTAACACTCTCCCCACTTGGAGAGTCAGTCCCTTTAACCTCCTGTTTGGCCCAGTTTGCAATTTCTGCGGAAGATGAACAGGAATAGCGAGAATCAATGAGAGACTAGCTGGAGGTGTCTGGATGGGCAAATTTAACTCTCATTTCCCACCAGGAAGAGGAATTAACCAAAGGCTCAGCGTGCCGTGCCATAACCAGATTAGGGCCTGAAGACATCCTGCGGTGTTGCGGCCAGGTCACAAGAAAGCGAGTTGAAGAAAGGAGCTCAGGGGCACTGTAATTCACAAACCTGCAGAGTTATAAATGACAGCTATCGTCCAAAAATATACTGCAGTAAGGCTGCCAAGAGGACTTGAATGCGGGGCAGAATTGCAGGAAACCGATTTCAGGAGGTAGACTGGAATTGCATTGAAAGCATAGGAAAAGAGGCAGAACGTCCACAATGATGCACTTGGCCAAAAAGGGCGTATGCGTTTTTTCCTGAATATATTCAGGAAAAAACGCATACGCCCTTTTTGGCCAACCAAGCAAACTTGCAAAGGAAATCTGCACTACAATGAAGTCTCACTTCCCCCCGGTCAAAAGGGCCATCTGAAAAAAGTGTAAAATCCAGAAAGGCAGGACAGGCCATTTAGAACTGGGAGCCTTGTTATGCTGATGGACGGGATGTAAATTGCCAACAGACACTCAGGAGAAGTGTATGGTGTTTCCTGAAACATCGAAAAAACAAAGCAACAGAGCCTAGGGCACTTCCACTTATGGTCCTATAGCTTAGGGAAATTAAAATCAAAAAGACACAGCCACCCCAAAGTTTGGGATGCCTCCGTTTACAAGAACCTCATTTACCGTACAAGTTCAATATCACAGGAAGTGAAAAATGGATAAAGAACTTGAGGTACTTATGTACAATGCAGTATCACTCAGCAATGAAATCTATGTCATCAGGCCAGTCGCAGCATAATGAGTGGATTCAGGTACGATGATTCTAACTGAAATAAGTCACACAGAAAAAGAAACATCATAAGGTATCACTAATACACGGAATGTAAACTTGGCTACACAGGAACTGCATTCCAAAACAGAACAGGGTCTCAAATTTAGAAAACCAACTTATGCTTGCTTAAGGGGAAAGGTGAGTTGGGGTGCTGCATAAAACCACAGATTGAAATGAGCACAGATAAAGTTCCTTAAGCCAAATATGGAATAGACAAGAGCTACTCCTTACTCAACGAAATGGACTCAACACCCCATATTAAACGCCTAAGAATGTACCTGACTAGTAAGTATCTTAAAACCTATGGATTGCTATGTCTCCAAAAGAGAATCAAGCATGTGTACAGGGGCATAAACGCAGCAGTGATAGTATTGGAGAGGTTCGGTGAGCAAATGAAGACCGTTTGAAGTCATATTGCATGGTACCCATTACACGGGTCTCAACTCTCCAGGTTTTAGGTATTCTTCCTTCAGCTAAAACATGCATGTGGAACCCAGAGTATGATCAACCATGTGAACGGGAGACGTGTTCAAATATGTCTCAGTTTTCCTCCCCTGTTACTCGGGTGCAACATTCCAGACGCTTTACTAACACTCTCCCGACTTGGAGAGTCAGTGCCTTTAACCTCCTGTTTGGCCCAGTTTGCAATTTCTGCGGAAGATGAACAGGAATAGCGAGAACCAATGAGAGGCTAGCTGGAGGTGTCTGAACGGGCAAATTTAACTCTCATTTCCCACCAGGAAGAGGAATTAACCAAAGGCTCAGCGTGCCGGGCCGGAACCAGATTAGGACCTGAAGCCATCCTGCAGTGTTGCGGCCAGGTCACAAGAAAGCGAGTTGAAGAAAGGAGCTCAGGGGCACTGTAATTCACAAACCTGCAGAGTTATAAATGACAGCTATCGTCCAAAAATAAACTGAAGTAAGGCTGCCAAGAGGACTTGAAAGCGGGGCAGAAGTGCAGGAAACCAATTTCAGGAGGTAGACTGGAATTGCATTGAAAGCATAGGAAAAGAGGCAGAACGTCCACAATGATGCACTTGGCCAAAAAGGGCGTATGCGTTTTTTCCTGAATATATTCAGGAAAAAACGCATACGCCCTTTTTGGCCAACCAAGCAAGCTTGCAAAGGAAATCTGCACTACAATGAAGTCTCACTTCCCCCCGGTCAAAAGGGCCATCTGAAAAAAGTGTAAAATCCAGAAAGGCAGGACAGGCCATTGAGAACTGGGAGCCTTGTTATGCTGAAGGGCGGGATGTAAATTGCCAACAACCACTCGGGAGAAGTGTATGGTGTTTCCTGAAACATCTAAAAAACAAAGCAACAGAACCTAGGGCAATTCCACTTATGGTCCTATAGATTAGGGAAATTAAAATCAAAAAGACACAGCCACCCCAAAGTTTGGGACGCCTCCGTTTACAAGAACCTCGTTTACCGTACAAGTTCAATATCACAGAAAGTGAAAAATGGATAAAGAACTTGTGGTACTTACGTACAATGCAGTATCACTCAGCAATGAAATCTATGTCATCAGGCCCGTCGCAGCATAATGAGTGGATTCAGGTACGATGATTCTAACTGAAATAAGTCACACAGAAAAAGAAACATCATAAGATATCACTAATACACGGAATGTAAACTTGGCTACACAGGAACTGCATTCCAAAACAGAACAGGGTCTCAAATTTAGAAAACCAACTTATGCTTGCTTAAGGGGAAAGGTGAGTTGGGGTGCTGCATAAAACCAGAGATTGAAATGAGCACAGATAAAGTTCCTTAAGCCAAATATGGAATAGACAAGAGCTACTCCTTGCTCAAGGAAATGGACTCAAAACCCCATATTAAACGTCTAAGAATGTACCTGACTACTAAGTATCTTAAAACCTATGGATTGCTATGTCTCCAAAAGAGAATCAAGCGTGTGTACAGGGGCATAAACGCAGCAGTGATAGGATTGGAGAGGTTCGGTGAGCAAATGAAGACCCTTTGAAGTCATATTGCATGGTACCCATTCCACGGGTTTCAACTACCCAGGTTTAAGGTATTCTTCCTTCAGCTAAAACATGCATGTGGAACCTAGAGTATGATCAACCATGTGATCGGGAGACGTGTTCAAATATGTCTCAGTTTTCGTACCCTGGTACTCGGGTGCATATTCCAGACGCTTTACTAACACTCTCCCCACTTGCAGAGTCAGTCCCTTTAACCTCCTGTTTGGTCCAGTTTGCAATTTCTGCAGAAGATGAACAGGAATAGCGAGAACCAATGAGAGACTAGCTGGAGGTGTCTGGACAGGCAAATTTAACTCTCATTTCAAACCAGGAAGAGGAATTAACCAAAGGCTCAGCGTGCCATGCCAGAACAAGATTAGGGCCTGAAGACATCCTGCGGTGTTGCGGCCAGCTCAAAAGAAAGCGAGTTGAAGAAAGGAGCTCAGGGGCACTGTAATTCACAAACCTGCAGAGTTATAAATGACAGCTATCGTCCAAAAATATACTGCAGTAAGGCTGCCAAGAGGACTTGAATGCGGGGCAGAATTGCAGGAAACCGATTTCAGGAGGTAGACTGGAATTGCATTGAAAGCATAGGAAAAGAGGCAGAACGTCCACTATGATGCACTTGGCCAAAAAGGGCGTATGCGTTTTTTCCTGAATATATTCAGGAAAAAACGCATACGCCCTTTTTGGCCAACCAAGCAAGCTTGCAAAGGAAATCTGCACTACAATGAAGTCTCACTTCCCCCCGGTCTAAAGGGCCATCTGAAAAAAGTGTAAAATCCAGAAAGGCAGGACAGGCCATGGAGAACTGGGAGCCTTGTTATGCTGATGGGCGGGATGTAAATTGCCAACAACCACTCCGGAGAAGTGTATGGTGTTTCCTGAAACATCTAAAAAACAAAGCAACAGAGCCTAGGGCACTGCCACTTATGGTCCTATAGCTTAGGGAAATCAAAATCAAAAAGACACAGCCACCCCAAAGTTTGGGACGCCTCTGTTTACAAGAACCTCGTTTACAGTACAAGTTCAACATCGCAGAAAGTGAAAAATGGATAAAGAAGTTGTGGTATTTACTTACAAAGCAATATCACTCAGCAATGAAATCTATGTCATCAGGCCCTTAGCAGCACAATGAGTGGATTCAGGTATGATGATTCTAACTGAAATAAGTCACACAGAAAAAGAAACATCATAAGATATCAGTAATACACGGAATGTAAACTTGGCTACACAGGAACTGAATTACAGAACAGAACAGGGTCTCAAATTTACAAAACCAACTTATGCTTGCTTAAGGGGAAAGGTGAGTTGGGGTGCTGCATAAAACCAGAGATTGAAATGAGCACAGATAAATTTCCTTAAGCCAAATATGGAATAGTCAAGAGCTACTCCTTGCTCAACGAAATGGACTCAACACCCCATATTAAACGCCTAAGAATGTACATGACTAGTAAGTATCTTAAAACCTATGGATTGCTATGTCTCCAAAAGAGAATCAAGCGTGTGTACAGGGGCATAAACGCAGCAGTGATAGGATTGGAGAGATTCGGTGAACAAATGAAGACCCTTTGAAGTCATATTGCATGGTACCCATTACACGGGTCTCAACTCTCCAGGTTTAAGGTATTCTTCCTTCAGCTAAAACATGCATGTGGAACCCAGAGTATGATCAACCGTGTGATCGGGAGACGTGTTCAAATATGTCTCAGTTTTCGTACCCTGGTACTTGGGTGCAACATTCCAGACGCTTTACTAACACTCTCCCCACTTGGAGAGTCAGCGCCTTTAACCTCCTGTTTGGCACAGTTTGCAATTTCTGCGGAAGATGAACAGGAATAGCGAGAACCAATGAGAGGCTAGCTGGAGGTGTCTGGACGGGCAAATTTAACTCTCATTTCCCACCAGGAAGAGGAATTAACCAAAGGCTCAGCATGCCGTGCCGGAACAAGATTAGGGCCTGAAGCCATCCTGCGGTGTTGCGGCCAGCTCACAAGAAAGCGAGTTGAAGAAAGGAGCTCAGGGGCACTGTAATTCACAAACCTGCAGAGTTATAAATGACAGCTATCGTCCAAAAATAGACTGAAGTAAGGCTGCCAAGGGGACTTGAAAGCGGGGCAGAATTGCAGGAAACCGATTTCAGGAGGTAGACTGGAATTGCATTGAAAGCATAGGAAAAGAGGCAGAACGTCCACAATGATACACTTGGCCAAAAAGGGGGTATGCGTTTTTTCCTGAATATATTCAGGAAAAAACGCATACGCCCTTTTTGGCCAACCAAGCAAACTTGCAAAGGAAATCTGCACTACAATGAAGTCTCACTTCCCCCCATGGTCAAAAGGGCCATCTGAAAAAAGTGTAAAATCCAGAAAGGCAGGACAGGCCATGGAGAACTGGGAGCCTTGTTATGCTGATGGGCGGGATGTAAATTGCCAACAGACACTCGGGAGAAGTGTATGGTGTTTCCTGAAACATCTAAAAAACAAAGCAACAGAGCCTAGGGCACTTCCACTTATGGTCCTATAGCTTAGGGAAATTAAAATCAAAAAGACACAGCCACCCCAAAGTTTGGGACGCCTCTGTTTACAAGAACCTCGTTTACCGTACAAGTTCAATATCACAGAAAGTGAAAAATGGATAAAGAACTTGTGGTACTTACGTACAATGCAGTATCACTCAGCAATGAAATCTATGTCATCAGGCCCGTAGTAGCATAATGAGTGGATTCAGGTACGATGATTCTAACTGAAATAAGTCACACAGAAAAAGAAACATCATAACATATCACTAATACACGGAATGTAAACTTGGCTACACAGGAACTGCATTCCAAAACAGAACAGGGTCTCAAATTTAGAAAACCAACTTATGCTTGCTTAAGGGGAAAGGTGAGTTGGGGTGCTGCATAAAACCAGAGATTGAAATGAGCACAGATAAAGTTCCTTAAGCCAAATATGGAATAGACAAGAGCTACTCCTTGCTCAACGAAATGGACTCAACACCGCATATTAAACGCCTAAGAATGTACCTGACTAGTAAGTATCTTAAAACCTATGGATTGCTATGTCTCCGAAAGAGAATCAAGCATGTGTACAGGGGCATAAACGCAGCAGTGATAGGATTGGAGAGGTTCGTTGAGCAAATGAAGTCCCTTTGAAGTCATATTGCATGGTACCCATTCCACGGGTTTCAACTACCCAGGTTTTAGGTATATTTCCTTCAGCTAAAACATGCATGTGGAACCCAGAGTATGATGAACCATGTGATCGGGAGACGTGTTCAAATATGTCTCAGTTTTCCTCCCCTGGTACTCGGGTGCAACATTCCAGACGCTTTACTAACACTCTCCCCACTTGGAGAGTCAGTCCCTTTAACCTCCTGTTTGGCCCAGTTTGCAATTTCTGCGGAAGATGAACAGGAATAGCGAGAACCAATGAGAGGCTAGCTGGAGGTGTCTGGACGGGCAAATTTAACTCTCATTTCCCACCAGGAAGAGGAATTAACCAAAGGCTCAGCGTGCCGTGCCGGAACCAGATTAGGGCCTGAAGCCATCCTGCGGTGTTGCGGCCAGCTCAAAAGAAAGCGAGTTGAAGAAAGGAGCTCAGGGGCACTGTAATTCACAAACCTGCAGAGTTATAAATGACAGCTCTCGTCCAAAAATAGACTGAAGTAAGGCTGCCAAGAGGACTTGAAAGCAGGGCAGAATTGCAGGAAACCGATTTCAGGAGGTAGACTGGAATTGCATTGAAAGCATAGGAAAAGAGGCAGAACGTCCACAATGATGCACTTGGCCAAAAAGGGCGTATGCGTTTTTTCCTGAATATATTCAGGAAAAAACGCATACGCCCTTTTTGGCCAACCAAGCAAACTTGCAAAGGAAATCTGCACTACAATGAAGTCTCACTTCCCCCCATGGTCAAAAGGGCCATCTGAAAAAAGTGTAAAATCCAGAAAGGCAGGACAGGCCATGGAGAACTGGGAGCCTTGTTATGCTGATGGGCGGGATGTAAATTGCCAACAGACACTCGGGAGAAGTGTATGGTGTTTCCTGAAACATCTAAAAAACAAAGCAACAGAGCCTAGGGCACTTCCACTTATGGTCCTATAGCTTAGGGAAATTAAAATCAAAAAGACACAGCCACCCCAAAGTTTGGGACGCCTCTGTTTACAAGAACCTCGTTTACCGTACAAGTTCAATATCACAGAAAGTGAAAAATGGATAAAGAACTTGTGGTACTTACGTACAATGCAGTATCACTCAGCAATGAAATCTATGTCATCAGGCCCGTAGTAGCATAATGAGTGGATTCAGGTACGATGATTCTAACTGAAATAAGTCACACAGAAAAAGAAACATCATAACATATCACTAATACACGGAATGTAAACTTGGCTACACAGGAACTGAATTCCAAAACAGAACAGGCTCTCAAATTTAGAAAACCAACTTATGCTTGCTTAAGGGGAAAGGTGAGTTGGGGTGCTGCATAAAACCAGAGATTGAAATGAGCACAGATAAAGTTCCTTAAGCCAAATATGGAATAGACAAGAGCTACTCCTTGCTCAACGAAATGGACTCAACACCGCATATTAAACGCCTAAGAATGTACCTGACTAGTAAGTATCTTAAAACCTATGGATTGCTATGTCTCCGAAAGAGAATCAAGCATGTGTACAGGGGCATAAACGCAGCAGTGATAGGATTGGAGAGGTTCGTTGAGCAAATGAAGTCCCTTTGAAGTCATATTGCATGGTACCCATTCCACGGGTTT
Organism: Delphinus delphis; assembly: GCF_949987515.2. Lineage (NCBI taxonomy): Eukaryota > Metazoa > Chordata > Mammalia > Artiodactyla > Delphinidae > Delphinus > Delphinus delphis. Next base: position 319,720 of record NW_027192675.1, on the reverse strand, counting down.
CAACTACCCAGGTTTTAGGTATATTTCCTTCAGCTAAAACATGCATGTGGAACCCAGAGTATGATGAACCATGTGATCGGGAGACGTGTTCAAATATGTCTCAGTTTTCCTCCCCTGGTACTCGGGTGCAACATTCCAGACGCTTTACTAACACTCTCCCCACTTGGAGAGTCAGTCCCTTTAACCTCCTGTTTGGCCCAGTTTGCAATTTCTGCGGAAGATGAACAGGAATAGCGAGAACCAATGAGAGGCTAGCTGGAGGTGTCTGGACGGGCAAATTTAACTCTCATTTCCCACCAGGAAGAGGAATTAACCAAAGGCTCAGCGTGCCGTGCCGGAACCAGATTAGGGCCTGAAGCCATCCTGCAGTGTTGCGGCCAGCTCAAAAGAAAGCGAGTTGAAGAAAGGAGCTCAGGGGCACTGTAATTCACAAACCTGCAGAGTTATAAATGACAGCTCTCGTCCAAAAATAGACTGAAGTAAGGCTGCCAAGGGGACTTGAAAGCAGGGCAGAATTGCAGGAAACCAATTTCAGGAGGTAGACTGGAATTGCATTGAAAGCATAGGAAAAGAGGCAGAACGTCCACAATGATGCACTTGGCCAAAAAGGGCGTATGCGTTTTTTCCTGAATATATTCAGGAAAAAACGCATACGACCTTTTTGGCCAACCAAGCAAGCTTGCAAAGGAAATCTGCACTACAATGAAGTCTCACTTCCCCCCGGTCAAAAGGGCCATCTGAAAAAAGTGTAAAATCCAGAAAGGCAGGACAGGCCATGGAGAACTGGGAGCCTTGTTATGCTGATGGGCGGGATGTAAATTGCCAACAGACACTTGGGAGAAGTGTATGGTGTTTCCTGAAACATCTAAAAAACAAAGCAACAGAGGCTAGGGCATTGCCACTTATGGTCCTATAGCTTAGGGAAATTAAAATCAAAAAGGCACAGCCACCCCAAAGTTTGGGACGCCTCTGTTTACAAGAACCTCGTTTACAGTACAAGTTCAATATCACAGAAAGTGAAAAATGGATAAAGAACTTGTGGTACTTACGTACAATGCAGTATCACTCAGCAATGAAATCTATGTCATCAGGCCCGTAGCAGCATAATGAGTAGATTCTGGTATGATGATTCTAACTGAAATAAGTCACACAGAAAAAGAAACATCATAAGATATCAGTAATACACGGAATGTAAACTTGGCTACACAGGAACTGCATTCCAAAACAGAACAGGGTCTCAAATTTAGAAAACCAACTTATGCTTGCTTAAGGGGAAAGGTGAGTTGGGGTGCTGCATAAAACCAGAGATCGAAATGAGCACAGATAAAGTTCCTTAAGCCAAATATGGAATAGAGAAGAGCTACTCCTTGCTCAACGAAATGGACTCAACACCGCATATTAAACGCCTAAGAATATACCTGTCTAGTAAGTATCTTAAAACGTATGGATTGCTATGTCTCCGAAAGAGAATCAAGCATGTGTACAGGGGCATAAACGCAGCAGTGATAGGACTGGAGAGGTTCGTGAGCAAATGAAGACCCTTTGAAGTCATATTGCATGGTACCCATTCCACGGGTCTCAACTCTCCAGGTTTAAGGTATTCTTCCTTCAGCTAAAACATGCATGTGGAACCCAGAGTATGATCAACCGTGTGAACGGGAGACGTGTTCAAATATGTCTCAGTTTTCCTCCCCTGGTACTCGGGTGCAACATTCCAGACGCTTTACTAACACTCTCCCCACTTGGAGAGTCAGCACCTTTAACCTCCTGTTTGGCCCCGTTTGCAATTTCTGCGGAAGATGAACAGGAATAGGGAGAACCAATGAGAGACTAGCTGGAGGTGTCTGGACGGGCAAATTTAACTCTCATTTCCCACCAGAAAGAGGAAATAACCAAAGGCTCAGCATGCCGTGCCGGAACCAGATTAGGGCCTGAAGCCATCCAGCGGTGTTGCAGCCAGCTCACAAGAAAACGAGTTGAAGAAAGGAGCTCAGGGGCACTGTAATTCACAAACCTGCAGAGTTATAAATGACAGCTATCGTCCAAAAATAGACTGAAGTAAGGCTGCCAAGAGGACTTGAAAGCGGGGCAGAATTGCAGGAAACCGATTTCAGGAGGTAGACTGGAATTGCATTGAAAGCATAGGAAAAGAGGCAGAACGTCCACAATGATGCACTTGGCCAAAAAGGGCGTATGCGTTTTTTCCTGAATATATTCAGGAAAAAACGCATACGCCCTTTTTGGCCAACCAAGCAAGCTTGCAAAGGAAATCTGCACTACAATGAAGTCTCACTTCCCCCCGGTCAAAAGGGCCATCTGAAAAAAGTGTAAAATCCAGAAAGGCAGGACAGGCCATGGAGAACTGGGAGCCTTGTTATGCTGATGGGCGGGATGTAAATTGCCAACAGACACTCGGGAGAAGTGTATGGTGTTTCCTGAAACATCTAAAAAACAAAGCAACAGAGCCTAGGGCACTTCCACTTATGGTCCTATAGCTTAGGGAAATTAAAATCAAAAAGACACAGCCACCCCAAAGTTTGGGACGCCTCTGTTTACAAGAACCTCGTTTACCGTACAAGTTCAATATCACAGAAAGTGAAAAATGGATAAAGAACTTGTGGTACTTACGTACAATGCAGTATCACTCAGCAATGAAATCTATGTCATCAGGCCCGTAGTAGCATAATGAGTGGATTCAGGTACGATGATTCTAACTGAAATAAGTCACACAGAAAAAGAAACATCATAACATATCACTAATACACGGAATGTAAACTTGGCTACACAGGAACTGCATTCCAAAACAGAACAGGGTCTCAAATTTAGAAAACCAACTTATGCTTGCTTAAGGGGAAAGGTGAGTTGGGGTGCTGCATAAAACCAGAGATTGAAATGAGCACAGATAAAGTTCCTTAAGCCAAATATGGAATAGACAAGAGCTACTCCTTGCTCAACGAAATGGACTCAACACCGCATATTAAACGCCTAAGAATGTACCTGACTAGTAAGTATCTTAAAACCTATGGATTGCTATGTCTCCGAAAGAGAATCAAGCATGTGTACAGGGGCATAAACGCAGCAGTGATAGGATTGGAGAGGTTCGTTGAGCAAATGAAGTCCCTTTGAAGTCATATTGCATGGTACCCATTCCACGGGTTTCAACTACCCAGGTTTTAGGTATATTTCCTTCAGCTAAAACATGCATGTGGAACCCAGAGTATGATGAACCATGTGATCGGGAGACGTGTTCAAATATGTCTCAGTTTTCCTCCCCTGGTACTCGGGTGCAACATTCCAGACGCTTTACTAACACTCTCCCCACTTGGAGAGTCAGTCCCTTTAACCTCCTGTTTGGCCCAGTTTGCAATTTCTGCGGAAGATGAACAGGAATAGCGAGAACCAATGAGAGGCTAGCTGGAGGTGTCTGGACGGGCAAATTTAACTCTCATTTCCCACCAGGAAGAGGAATTAACCAAAGGCTCAGCGTGCCGTGCCGGAACCAGATTAGGGCCTGAAGCCATCCTGCGGTGTTGCGGCCAGCTCAAAAGAAAGCGAGTTGAAGAAAGGAGCTCAGGGGCACTGTAATTCACAAACCTGCAGAGTTATAAATGACAGCTCTCGTCCAAAAATAGACTGAAGTAAGGCTGCCAAGAGGACTTGAAAGCAGGGCAGAATTGCAGGAAACCGATTTCAGGAGGTAGACTGGAATTGCATTGAAAGCATAGGAAAAGAGGCAGAACGTCCACAATGATGCACTTGGCCAAAAAGGGCGTATGCGTTTTTTCCTGAATATATTCAGGAAAAAACGCATACGCCCTTTTTGGCCAACCAAGCAAACTTGCAAAGGAAATCTGCACTACAATGAAGTCTCACTTCCCCCCATGGTCAAAAGGGCCATCTGAAAAAAGTGTAAAATCCAGAAAGGCAGGACAGGCCATGGAGAACTGGGAGCCTTGTTATGCTGATGGGCGGGATGTAAATTGCCAACAGACACTCGGGAGAAGTGTATGGTGTTTCCTGAAACATCTAAAAAACAAAGCAACAGAGCCTAGGGCACTTCCACTTATGGTCCTATAGCTTAGGGAAATTAAAATCAAAAAGACACAGCCACCCCAAAGTTTGGGACGCCTCTGTTTACAAGAACCTCGTTTACCGTACAAGTTCAATATCACAGAAAGTGAAAAATGGATAAAGAACTTGTGGTACTTACGTACAATGCAGTATCACTCAGCAATGAAATCTATGTCATCAGGCCCGTAGTAGCATAATGAGTGGATTCAGGTACGATGATTCTAACTGAAATAAGTCACACAGAAAAAGAAACATCATAACATATCACTAATACACGGAATGTAAACTTGGCTACACAGGAACTGAATTCCAAAACAGAACAGGCTCTCAAATTTAGAAAACCAACTTATGCTTGCTTAAGGGGAAAGGTGAGTTGGGTTGCTGCATAAAACCAGAGATTGAAATGAGCACAGATAAAGTTCCTTAAGCCAAATATGGAATAGACAAGAGCTACTCCTTGCTCAACGAAATGGACTCAACACCGCATATTAAACGCCTAAGAATGTACCTGACTAGTAAGTATCTTAAAACCTATGGATTGCTATGTCTCCGAAAGAGAATCAAGCATGTGTACAGGGGCATAAACGCAGCAGTGATAGGATTGGAGAGGTTCGTTGAGCAAATGAAGTCCCTTTGAAGTCATATTGCATGGTACCCATTCCACGGGTTTCAACTACCCAGGTTTTAGGTATATTTCCTTCAGCTAAAACATGCATGTGGAACCCAGAGTATGATGAACCATGTGATCGGGAGACGTGTTCAAATATGTCTCAGTTTTCCTCCCCTGGTACTCGGGTGCAACATTCCAGACGCTTTAGTAACACTCTCCCCACTTGGAGAGTCAGTCCCTTTAACCTCCTGTTTGGCCCAGTTTGCAATTTCTGCGGAAGATGAACAGGAATAGCGAGAACCAATGAGAGGCTAGCTGGAGGTGTCTGGACGGGCAAATTTAACTCTCATTTCCCACCAGGAAGAGGAATTAACCAAAGGCTCAGCGTGCCGTGCCGGAACCAGATTAGGGCCTGAAGCCATCCTGCGGTGTTGCGGCCAGCTCAAAAGAAAGCGAGTTGAAGAAAGGAGCTCAGGGGCACTGTAATTCACAAACCTGCAGAGTTATAAATGACAGCTCTCGTCCAAAAATAGACTGAAGTAAGGCTGCCAAGAGGACTTGAAAGCAGGGCAGAATTGCAGGAAACCAATTTCAGGAGGTAGACTGGAATTGCATTGAAAGCATAGGAAAAGAGGCAGAACGTCCACAATGATGCACTTGGCCAAAAAGGGCGTATGCGTTTTTTCCTGAATATATTCAGGAAAAAACGCATACGACCTTTTTGGCCAACCAAGCAAGCTTGCAAAGGAAATCTGCACTACAATGAAGTCTCACTTCCCCCCGGTCAAAAGGGCCATCTGAAAAAAGTGTAAAATCCAGAAAGGCAGGACAGGCCATGGAGAACTGGGAGCCTTGTTATGCTGATGGGCGAGATGTAAATTGCCAACAGACACTTGGGAGAAGTGTATGGTGTTTCCTGAAACATCTAAAAAACAAAGCAACAGAGGCTAGGGCATTGCCACTTATGGTCCTATAGCTTAGGGAAATTAAAATCAAAAAGGCACAGCCACCCCAAAGTTTGGGACGCCTCTGTTTACAAGAACCTCGTTTACAGTACAAGTTCAATATCACAGAAAGTGAAAAATGGATAAAGAACTTGTGGTACTTACGTACAATGCAGTATCACTCAGCAATGAAATCTATGTCATCAGGCCCGTAGCAGCATAATGAGTAGATTCTGGTATGATGATTCTAACTGAAATAAGTCACACAGAAAAAGAAACATCATAAGATATCAGTAATACACGGAATGTAAACTTGGCTACACAGGAACTGCATTCCAAAACAGAACAGGGTCTCAAATTTAGAAAACCAACTTATGCTTGCTTAAGGGGAAAGGTGAGTTGGGGTGCTGCATAAAACCAGAGATCGAAATGAGCACAGATAAAGTTCCTTAAGCCAAATATGGAATAGACAAGAGCTACTCCTTGCTCAACGAAATGGACTCAACACCGCATATTAAACGCCTAAGAATGTACCTGACTAGTAAGTATCTTAAAACCTATGGATTGCTATGTCTCCGAAAGAGAATCAAGCATGTGTACAGGGGCATAAACGCAGCAGTGATAGGATTGGAGAGGTTCGTTGAGCAAATGAAGTCCCTTTGAAGTCATATTGCATGGTACCCATTCCACGGGTTTCAACTACCCAGGTTTTAGGTATATTTCCTTCAGCTAAAACATGCATGTGGAACCCAGAGTATGATGAACCATGTGATCGGGAGACGTGTTCAAATATGTCTCAGTTTTCCTCCCCTGGTACTCGGGTGCAACATTCCAGACGCTTTAGTAACACTCTCCCCACTTGGAGAGTCAGTCCCTTTAACCTCCTGTTTGGCCCAGTTTGCAATTTCTGCGGAAGATGAACAGGAATAGCGAGAACCAATGAGAGGCTAGCTGGAGGTGTCTGGACGGGCAAATTTAACTCTCATTTCCCACCAGGAAGAGGAATTAACCAAAGGCTCAGCGTGCCGTGCCGGAACCAGATTAGGGCCTGAAGCCATCCTGCGGTGTTGCGGCCAGCTCAAAAGAAAGCGAGTTGAAGAAAGGAGCTCAGGGGCACTGTAATTCACAAACCTGCAGAGTTATAAATGACAGCTCTCGTCCAAAAATAGACTGAAGTAAGGCTGCCAAGAGGACTTGAAAGCAGGGCAGAATTGCAGGAAACCAATTTCAGGAGGTAGACTGGAATTGCATTGAAAGCATAGGAAAAGAGGCAGAACGTCCACAATGATGCACTTGGCCAAAAAGGGCGTATGCGTTTTTTCCTGAATATATTCAGGAAAAAACGCATACGACCTTTTTGGCCAACCAAGCAAGCTTGCAAAGGAAATCTGCACTACAATGAAGTCTCACTTCCCCCCGGTCAAAAGGGCCATCTGAAAAAAGTGTAAAATCCAGAAAGGCAGGACAGGCCATGGAGAACTGGGAGCCTTGTTATGCTGATGGGCGGGATGTAAATTGCCAACAGACACTTGGGAGAAGTGTATGGTGTTTCCTGAAACATCTAAAAAACAAAGCAACAGAGGCTAGGGCATTGCCACTTATGGTCCTATAGCTTAGGGAAATTAAAATCAAAAAGGCACAGCCACCCCAAAGTTTGGGACGCCTCTGTTTACAAGAACCTCGTTTACAGTACAAGTTCAATATCACAGAAAGTGAAAAATGGATAAAGAACTTGTGGTACTTACGTACAATGCAGTATCACTCAGCAATGAAATCTATGTCATCAGGCCCGTAGCAGCATAATGAGTAGATTCTGGTATGATGATTCTAACTGAAATAAGTCACACAGAAAAAGAAACATCATAAGATATCAGTAATACACGGAATGTAAACTTGGCTACACAGGAACTGCATTCCAAAACAGAACAGGGTCTCAAATTTAGAAAACCAACTTATGCTTGCTTAAGGGGAAAGGTGAGTTGGGGTGCTGCATAAAACCAGAGATCGAAATGAGCACAGATAAAGTTCCTTAAGCCAAATATGGAATAGAGAAGAGCTACTCCTTGCTCAACGAAATGGACTCAACACCGCATATTAAACGCCTAAGAATATACCTGTCTAGTAAGTATCTTAAAACGTATGGATTGCTATGTCTCCGAAAGAGAATCAAGCATGTGTACAGGGGCATAAACGCAGCAGTGATAGGACTGGAGAGGTTCGTGAGCAAATGAAGACCCTTTGAAGTCATATTGCATGGTACCCATTCCACGGGTCTCAACTCTCCAGGTTTAAGGTATTCTTCCTTCAGCTAAAACATGCATGTGGAACCCAGAGTATGATCAACCGTGTGAACGGGAGACGTGTTCAAATATGTCTCAGTTTTCCTCCCCTGGTACTCGGGTGCAATATTCCAGACGCTTTACTAACACTCTCCCCACTTGGAGAGTCAGCACCTTTAACCTCCTGTTTGGCCCCGTTTGCAATTTCTGCGGAAGATGAACAGGAATAGGGAGAACCAATGAGAGACTAGCTGGAGGTGTCTGGACGGGCAAATTTAACTCTCATTTCCCACCAGAAAGAGGAAATAACCAAAGGCTCAGCATGCCGTGCCGGAACCAGATTAGGGCCTGAAGCCATCCAGCGGTGTTGCAGCCAGCTCACAAGAAAACGAGTTGAAGAAAGGAGCTCAGGGGCACTGTAATTCACAAACCTGCAGAGTTATAAATGACAGCTATCGTCCAAAAATAGACTGAAGTAAGGCTGCCAAGAGGACTTGAAAGCGGGGCAGAATTGCAGGAAACCGATTTCAGGAGGTAGACTGGAATTGCATTGAAAGCATAGGAAAAGAGGCAGAACGTCCACAATGATGCACTTGGCCAAAAAGGGCGTATGCGTTTTTTCCTGAATATATTCAGGAAAAAACGCATACGCCCTTTTTGGCCAACCAAGCAAGCTTGCAAAGGAAATCTGCACTACAATGAAGTCTCACTTCCCCCCGGTCAAAAGGGCCATCTGAAAAAAGTGTAAAATCCAGAAAGGCAACAGGCCATTGAGAACTGGGAGCCGTGTTATGCTGATGGGCGGGATGTAAATTGCCAACAGACACTTGGGAGAAGTGTATGGTGTTTCCTGAAACATCTAAAAAACAAAGCAACAGAGCCTAGGACACTTCCACTTATGGTCCTATAGCTTAGGGAAATTAAAATCAAAAAGACACAGCCACCCCAACGTTTGGAACGGCTCTGTTTACAAGAACCTCGTTTACAGTACAAGTTCAACATCGCAGAAAGTGAAAAATGGATAAAGAAGTTGTGGTATTCACTTACAAAGCAATATCACTCAGCAATGAAATCTATGTCATCAGGCCCTTAGCAGCACAATGAGTGGATTCAGGTATGATGATTCTAACTGAAATAAGTCACACAGAAAAAGAAACATCATAAGATATCAGTAACACACGGAATGTAAACTTGGCTACACAGGAACTGAATTACAGAACAGAACAGGGTCTCAAATTTAGAAAACCAACTTATGCTTGCTTAAGGGTAAAGGTGAGTTGGGGTGCTGCATAAAACCAGAGATTGAAATGAGCACAGATAAAGTTCCTTAAGCCAAATATGGAATAGACAAGAGCTACTCCTTGCTCAACGAAATGGACTCAACACCCCATATTAAACGCCTAAGAATGTACCTGACTAGTAAGTATCTTAAAACCTATGGATTGCTATGTCTCTGAAAGGGAATCAAGCATGTGTACAGGGGCATAAACGCAGCAGTGATAGGATTGGAGAGGTTCGGTGAGCAAATGAAGACCCTTTGAAGTCATATTGCATGGTACCCATTACACGGGTCTTAACTCTCCAGGTTTAAGGTATTCTTCCTTCAGCTAAAACATGCATGTGGAACCTAGAGTATGATCAACCATGTGATCGGGAGACGTGTTCAAATATGTCTCAGTTTTTGTACCCTGGTACTCGGGTGCAACATTCCAGACGCTTTACTAACACTCTCCCGACTTGGAGAGTCAGTCCCTTTAACCTCCTGTTTGGCCCAGTTTGCAATTTCTGCGGAAGATGAACAGGAATAGCGAGAACCAATGAGAGGCTAGCTGGAGGTGTCTGGACGGGCAAATTTAACTCTCATTTCCCACCAGGAAGAGATATTAACCAAAGGCTCAGCGTGCCGGGCCGGAACCAGATTAGGGCCTGAAGCCATCCTGCGGTGTTGCGGCCAGCTCAAAAGAAAGCGAGTTGAAGAAAGGAGCTCAGGGGCACTGTAATTCACAAACCTGCAGAGTAATAAATGACAGCTATCGTCCAAAAATAGACTGAAGTAAGTCTGCCAAGAGGACTTGAAAGTGGGGCAGAATTGCAGGAAACCGATTTCAGGAGGTAGACTGGAATTGCATTGGAAGCATAGGAAAAGAGGCAGAACGTCCAGAATGATGCACTTGGCCAAAAAGGGCGTATGCGTTTTTTCCTGAATATATTCAGGAAAAAACGCATACGCCCTTTTTGGCCAACCAAGCAAGCTTGCAAAGGAAATCTGCACTACAATGAAGTCTCACTTCCCACCGGTCAAAAGGGCCATCTGAAAAAAGTGTAAAATCCAGAAAGGCAGGACAGGCCATGGAGAACTGGGAGCCTTGTTATGCTGATGGGCGGGATGTAAATTGCCAACAGACACTCGGGAGAAGTGTATGGTGTTTCCTGAAACATCTAAAAAACAAAGCAACAGAGCCTAGGGCACTGCCACTTATGGTCCTATAGCTTAGGGAAATCAAAATCAAAAAGACACAGCCACCCCAAAGTTTGGGACGCCTCTGTTTACAAGAACCTCGTTTACAGTACAAGTTCAACATCGCAGAAAGTGAAAAATGGATAAAGAAGTTGTGGTATTTACTTACAAAGCAATATCACTCAGCAATGAAATCTATGTCATCAGGCCCTTAGCAGCACAATGAGTGGATTCAGGTATGATGATTCTAACTGAAATAAGTCACACAGAAAAAGAAACATCATAAGATATCAGTAATACACGGAATGTAAACTTGGCTACACAGGAACTGAATTACAGAACAGAACAGGGTCTCAAATTTAGAAAACCAACTTATGCTTGCTTAAGGGTAAAGGTGAGTTGGGGTGCTGCATAAAACCAGAGATTGAAATGAGCACAGATAAAGTTCCTTAAGCCAAATATGGAATAGACAAGAGCTACTCCTTGCTCAACGAAATGGACTCAACACCGCATATTAAACGCCTAAGAATGTACCTGACTAGTAAGTATCTTAAAACCTATGGATTGCTATGTCTCCGAAAGAGAATCAAGCATGTGTACAGGGGCATAAACGCAGCAGTGATAGGATTGGAGAGGTTCGTGAGCAAATGAAGACCCTTTGAAGTCATATTGCATGGTACCCATTCCACGGGTTTCAACTACCCAGGTTTAAGGTATTCTTCCTTCAGCTAAAACATGCATGTGGAACCTAGAGTATGATCAACCATGTGATCGGGAGACGTGTTCAAATATGTCTCAGTTTTCGTACCCTGGTACTCGTGTGCAATATTCCAGACGCTTTACTAACACTCTCCCCACTTGGAGAGTCAGTCCCTTTAACCTCCTGTTTGGCCCAGTTTGCAATTTCTGTGGAAGATGAACAGGAATAGCGAGAACCAATGAGAGACTAGCTGGAGGTGTCTGGATGGGCAAATTTAACTCTCATTTCCCACCAGGAAGAGGAATTAACCAAAGGCTCAGCGTGCCGTGCCAGAACAAGATTAGGGCCTGAAGACATCCTGCGGTGTTGCGGCCAGCTCAAAAGAAAGCGAGTTGAAGAAAGGAGCTCAGGGGCACTGTAATTCACAAACCTGCAGAGTTATAAATGACAGCTATCGTCCAAAAATATACTGCAGTAAGGCTGCCAAGAGGACTTGAATGCGGGGCAGAATTGCAGGAAACCGATTTCAGGAGGTAGACTGGAATTGCATTGAAAGCATAGGAAAAGAGGCAGAACGTCCACAATGATGCACTTGGCCAAAAAGGGCGTATGCGTTTTATCCTGAATATATTCAGGAAAAAACGCATACGCCCTTTTTGGCCAACCAAGCAAACTTGCAAAGGAAATCTGCTCTACAATGAAGTCTCACTTCTCCCCGGTCAAAAGGGCCATCTGAAATAAGTGTAAAATCCAGAAAGGCAGGACAGGCCATGGAGAACTGGGAGCCTTGTTATGCTGATGGGCGGGATGTAAATTGCCAACAGACACTTGGGAGAAGTGTATGGTGTTTCCTGAAACATCTAAAAAACAAAGCAACAGAGCCTAGGGCACTTCCACTTATGGTCCTATAGCTTAGGGAAATTAAAATCAAAATGACACAGCCACCCCAAAGTTTGGGACGCCTCCGTTTACAAGAACCTCGTTTACCGTACAAGTTCTATATCACAGAAAGTGAAAAATGGATAAAGAACTTGTGGTACTTACGTACAATGCAGTATCACTCAGCAATGAAATCTATGTCATCAGGCCCGTAGCAGCATAATGAGTGGATTCAGGTACGATGATTCTAACTGAAATAAGTCACACAGAAAAAGAAACATAATAACATATCACTAATGCACGGAATGTAAACTTGGCTACACAGGAACTGCATTCCAAAACAGAACAGGGTCTCAAATTTAGAAAACCAACTTATGCTTGCTTAAGGGGAAAGGTGAGTTGGGGTGCTGCATAAAACCAGAGATTCAAACGAGCACAGATAAAGTACCTTAAGCCAAATATGGAATAGACAAGAGCTACTCCTTGCTCAACGAAATGGACTCAAAACCCCATATTAAACGCCTAAGAATGTACCAGGCTAGTAAGTATCTTAAAACCTATGGATTGCTATGTCTCCAAAAGAGAATCAAGCGTGTGTACAGGGGCATAAACGCAGCAGTGATAGGATTGGAGAGGTTCGGTGAGCAAATGAAGACCCTTTGAAGTCATATTGCATGGTACCCATTACACGGGTCTCAACTCTCCAGGTTTAAGGTATTCTTCCTTCAGCTAAAACATGCATGTGGAACCCAGAGTATGATCAACCATGTGAACGGGAGACGTGTTCAAATATGTCTCAGTTTTCCTCCCCTGGTACTCGGGTGCAACATTCCAGACGCTTTACTAACACTCTCCCGACTTGGAGAGTCAGTCCCTTTAACCTCCTGTTTGGCCCAGTTTGCAATTTCTGCGGAAGATGAACAGGAATAGCGAGAACCAATGAGAGGCTAGCTGGAGGTGTCTGGATGGGCAAATTTAACTCTCATTTCCCACCAGGAAGAGGAAATAACCAAAGGCTCAGCGTGCCGTGCCGGAAACAGATTACGGCCTGAAGCCATCCTGCGGTGTTGCGGCCAGGTCACAAGAAAGCGAGTTGAAGAAAGGAGCTCAGGGGCACTGTAATTCACAAACCTGCAGAGTTATAAATGACAGCTATCGTCCAAAAATAGACTGAAGTAAGGCTGCCAAGAGGACTTGAAAGCAGGGCAGAATTGCAGGAAACCGATTTCAGGAGGTAGACTGGAATTGCATTGAAAGCATAGGAAAAGAGGCAGAACGTCCACAATGATGCACTTGGCCAAAAAGGGCGTATGCGTTTTTTCCTGAATATATTCAGGAAAAAACGCATACGCCCTTTTTGGCCAACCAAGCAAGCTTGCAAAGGAAATCTGCACTACAATGAAGTCTCACTTCCCCCCGGTCAAAAGGGCCATCTGAAAAAAGTGTAAAATCCAGAAAGGCAGGACAGGCCATGGAGAACTGGGAGCCTTGTTATGCTGATGGGCGGGATGTAAATTGCCAACAGACACTCGGGAGAAGTGTATGGTGTTTCCTGAAACATCTAAAAAACAAAGCAACAGAGCCTAGGGCACTGCCACTTATGGTCCTATAGCTTAGGGAAATCAAAATCAAAGAGACACAGCCACCCCAAAGTTTGGGACGCCTCTGTTTACAAGAACCTCGTTTACAGTACAAGTTCAACATCGCAGAAAGTGAAAAATGGATAAAGAAGTTGTGGTATTTACTTACAAAGCAATATCACTCAGCAATGAAATCTATGTCATCAGGCCCTTAGCAGCACAATGAGTGGATTCAGGTATGATGATTCTAACTGAAATAAGTCACACAGAAAAAGAAACATCATAAGATATCAGTAATACATGGAATGTAAACTTGGCTACACAGGAACTGAATTACAGAACAGAACAGGGTCTCAAATTTAGAAAACCAACTTATGCTTGCTTAAGGGTAAAGGTGAGTTGGGGTGCTGCATAAAACCAGAGATTGAAATGAGCACAGATAAAGTTCCTTAAGCCAAATATGGAATAGACAAGAGCTACTCCTTGCTCAACGAAATGGACTCAACACCGCATATTAAACGCCTAAGAATGTACCTGACTAGTAAGTATCTTAAAACCTATGGATTGCTATGTCTCCGAAAGAGAATCAAGCATGTGTACAGGGGCATAAACGCAGCAGTGATAGGATTGGAGAGGTTCGTGAGCAAATGAAGACCCTTTGAAGTCATATTGCATGGTACCCATTCCACGGGTTTCAACTACCCAGGTTTAAGGTATTCTTCCTTCAGCTAAAACATGCATGTGGAACCTAGAGTATGATCAACCATGTGATCGGGAGACGTGTTCAAATATGTCTCAGTTTTCGTACCCTGGTACTCGTGTGCAATATTCCAGACGCTTTACTAACACTCTCCCCACTTGGAGAGTCAGTCCCTTTAACCTCCTGTTTGGCCCAGTTTGCAATTTCTGTGGAAGATGAACAGGAATAGCGAGAACCAATGAGAGACTAGCTGGAGGTGTCTGGATGGGCAAATTTAACTCTCATTTCCCACCAGGAAGAGGAATTAACCAAAGGCTCAGCGTGCCGTGCCAGAACAAGATTAGGGCCTGAAGACATCCTGCGGTGTTGCGGCCAGCTCAAAAGAAAGCGAGTTGAAGAAAGGAGCTCAGGGGCACTGTAATTCACAAACCTGCAGAGTTATAAATGACAGCTATCGTCCAAAAATATACTGCAGTAAGGCTGCCAAGAGGACTTGAATGCGGGGCAGAATTGCAGGAAACCGATTTCAGGAGGTAGACTGGAATTGCATTGAAAGCATAGGAAAAGAGGCAGAACGTCCACAATGATGCACTTGGCCAAAAAGGGCGTATGCGTTTTATCCTGAATATATTCAGGAAAAAACGCATACGCCCTTTTTGGCCAACCAAGCAAACTTGCAAAGGAAATCTGCTCTACAATGAAGTCTCACTTCTCCCCGGTCAAAAGGGCCATCTGAAATAAGTGTAAAATCCAGAAAGGCAGGACAGGCCATGGAGAACTGGGAGCCTTGTTATGCTGATGGGCGGGATGTAAATTGCCAACAGACACTCGGGAGAAGTGTATGGTGTTTCCTGAAACATCTAAAAAACAAAGCAACAGAGCCTAGGGCACTTCCACTTATGGTCCTATAGCTTAGGGAAATTAAAATCAAAATGACACAGCCACCCCAAAGTTTGGGACGCCTCCGTTTACAAGAACCTTGTTTACCGTACAAGTTCTATATCACAGAAAGTGAAAAATGGATAAAGAACTTGTGGTACTTACGTACAATGCAGTATCACTCAGCAATGAAATCTATGTCATCAGGCCCGTAGCAGCATAATGAGTGGATTCAGGTACGATGATTCTAACTGAAATAAGTCACACAGAAAAAGAAACATAATAACATATCACTAATACACGGAATGTAAACTTGGCTACACAGGAACTGCATTCCAAAACAGAACAGGGTCTCAAATTTAGAAAACCAACTTATGCTTGCTTAAGGGGAAAGGTGAGTTGGGGTGCTGCATAAAACCAGAGATTCAAACGAGCACAGATAAAGTACCTTAAGCCAAATATGGAATAGACAAGAGCTACTCCTTGCTCAACGAAATGGACTCAAAACCCCATATTAAACGCCTAAGAATGTACCAGGCTAGTAAGTATCTTAAAACCTATGGATTGCTATGTCTCCAAAAGAGAATCAAGCGTGTGTACAGGGGCATAAACGCAGCAGTGATAGGATTGGAGAGGTTCGGTGAGCAAATGAAGACCCTTTGAAGTCATATTGCATGGTACCCATTACACGGGTCTCAACTCTCCAGGTTTAAGGTATTCTTCCTTCAGCTAAAACATGCATGTGGAACCCAGAGTATGATCAACCATGTGAACGGGAGACGTGTTCAAATATGTCTCAGTTTTCCTCCCCTGGTACTCGGGTGCAACATTCCAGACGCTTTACTAACACTCTCCCGACTTGGAGAGTCAGTCCCTTTAACCTCCTGTTTGGCCCAGTTTGCAATTTCTGCGGAAGATGAACAGGAATAGCGAGAACCAATGAGAGGCTAGCTGGAGGTGTCTGGATGGGCAAATTTAACTCTCATTTCCCACCAGGAAGAGGAAATAACCAAAGGCTCAGCGTGCCGTGCCGGAAACAGATTACGGCCTGAAGCCATCCTGCGGTGTTGCGGCCAGGTCACAAGAAAGCGAGTTGAAGAAAGGAGCTCAGGGGCACTGTAATTCACAAACCTGCAGAGTTATAAATGACAGCTATCGTCCAAAAATAGACTGAAGTAAGGCTGCCAAGAGGACTTGAAAGCAGGGCAGAATTGCAGGAAACCGATTTCAGGAGGTAGACTGGAATTGCATTGAAAGCATAGGAAAAGAGGCAGAACGTCCACAATGATGCACTTGGCCAAAAAGGGCGTATGCGTTTTTTCCTGAATATATTCAGGAAAAAACGCATACGCCCTTTTTGGCCAACCAAGCAAGCTTGCAAAGGAAATCTGCACTACAATGAAGTCTCACTTCCCCCCGGTCAAAAGGGCCATCTGAAAAAAGTGTAAAATCCAGAAAGGCAACAGGCCATTGAGAACTGGGAGCCTTGTTATGCTGATGGGTGGAATGTAAATTGCCAACAGACACTTGGGAGAAGTGTATGGTGTTTCCTGAAACATCTAAAAAACAAAGCAACAGAGCCTAGGGCACTGCCACTTATGGTCCTATAGCTTAGGGAAATCAAAATCAAAAAGACACAGCCACCCCAAAGTTTGGGACGCCTCTGTTTACAAGAACCTCGTTTACAGTACAAGTTCAACATCGCAGAAAGTGAAAAATGGATAAAGAAGTTGTGGTATTTACTTACAAAGCAATATCACTCAGCAATGAAATCTATGTCATCAGGCCCTTAGCAGCACAATGAGTGGATTCAGGTATGATGATTCTAACTGAAATAAGTCACACAGAAAAAGAAACATCATAAGATATCAGTAATACACGGAATGTAAACTTGGCTACACAGGAACTGAATTACAGAACAGAACAGGGTCTCAAATTTAGAAAACCAACTTATGCTTGCTTAAGGGTAAAGGTGAGTTGGGGTGCTGTATAAAACCAGAGATTGAAATGAGCACAGATAAAGTTCCTTAAGCCAAATATGGAATAGACAAGAGCTACTCCTTGCTCAACGAAATGGACTCAACACCCCATATTAAACGCCTAAGAATGTACCTGACTAGTAAGTATCTTAAAACCTATGGATTGCTATGTCTCCGAAAGAGAATCAAGCATGTGTACAGGGGCATAAACGCAGCAGTGATAGGATTGGAGAGGTTTGTGAGCAAATGAAGACCCTTTGAAGTCATATTGCATGGTACCCATTCCACGGGTTTCAACTACCCAGGTTTAAGGTATTCTTCCTTCAGCTAAAACATGCATGTGGAACCTAGAGTATGATCAACCATGTGATCGGGAGACGTGTTCAAATATGTCTCAGTTTTCGTACCCTGGTACTCGGGTGCAATATTCCAGACGCTTTACTAACACTCTCCCCACTTGGAGAGTCAGTCCCTTTAACCTCCTGTTTGGTCCAGTTTGCAAATTCTGTGGAAGATGAACAGGAATAGCGAGAACCAATGAGAGACTAGCTGGAGGTGTCTGGATGGGCAAATTTAACTCTCATTTCCCACCAGGAAGAGGAATTAACCAAAGGCTCAGCGTGCCGTGCCAGAACAAGATTAGGGCCTGAAGACATCCTGCGGTGTTGCGGCCAGCTCAAAAGAAA
The DNA here is from genome assembly GCF_949987515.2 of Delphinus delphis. Classification (NCBI taxonomy): domain Eukaryota; kingdom Metazoa; phylum Chordata; class Mammalia; order Artiodactyla; family Delphinidae; genus Delphinus; species Delphinus delphis. The sequence goes on along the minus strand of NW_027192675.1, from coordinate 301,955 downwards.
GCGAGTTGAAGAAAGGAGCTCAGGGGCACTGTAATTCACAAACCTGCAGAGTTATAAATGACAGCTATCGTCCAAAAATATACTGCAGTAAGGCTGCCAAGAGGACTTGAATGCGGGGCAGAATTGCAGGAAACCGATTTCAGGAGGTAGACTGGAATTGCATTGAAAGCATAGGAAAAGAGGCAGAACGTCCACAATGATGCACTTGGCCAAAAAGGGCGTATGCGTTTTATCCTGAATATATTCAGGAAAAAACGCATACGCACTTTTTGGCCAACCAAGCAAACTTGCAAAGGAAATCTGCTCTACAATGAAGTCTCACTTCCCCCCGGTCAAAAGGGCCATCTGAAAAAAGTGTAAAATCCAGAAAGGCAACAGGCCATTGAGAACAGGGAGCCGTGTTATGCTGATGGGCGGGATGTAAATTGCCAACAGACACTTGGGAGAAGTGTATGGTGTTTCCTGAAACATCTAAAAAACAAAGCAACAGAGCCTAGGGCACTTCCACTTATGGTCCTATAGCTTAGGGAAATTAAAATCAAAAAGACACAGCCACCCCAAAGTTTGGAACGGCTCTGTTTACAAGAACCTCGTTTACAGTACAAGTTCAACATCGCAGAAAGTGAAAAATGGATAAAGAAGTTGTGGTATTTACTTACAAAGCAATATCACTCAGCAATGAAATCTATGTCATCAGGCCCTTAGCAGCACAATGAGTGGATTCAGGTATGATGATTCTAACTGAAATAAGTCACACAGAAAAAGAAACATCATAAGATATCAGTAATACACGGAATGTAAACTTGGCTACACAGGAACTGAATTACAGAACAGAACAGGGTCTCAAATTTAGAAAACCAACTTATGCTTGCTTAAGGGTAAAGGTGAGTTGGGGTGCTGCATAAAACCAGAGATTGAAATGAGCACAGATAAAGTTCCTTAAGCCAAATATGGAATAGACAAGAGCTACTCCTTGCTCAACGAAATGGACTCAACACCGCATATTAAACGCCTAAGAATGTACCTGACTAGTAAGTATCTTAAAACCTATGGATTGCTATGTCTCCGAAAGAGAATCAAGCATGTGTACAGGGGCATAAACGCAGCAGTGATAGGATTGGAGAGGTTCGTGAGCAAATGAAGACCCTTTGAAGTCATATTGCATGGTACCCATTCCACGGGTTTCAACTACCCAGGTTTAAGGTATTCTTCCTTCAGCTAAAACATGCATGTGGAACCTAGAGTATGATCAACCATGTGATCGGGAGACGTGTTCAAATATGTCTCAGTTTTCGTACCCTGGTACTCGTGTGCAATATTCCAGACGCTTTACTAACACTCTCCCCACTTGGAGAGTCAGTCCCTTTAACCTCCTGTTTGGCCCAGTTTGCAATTTCTGTGGAAGATGAACAGGAATAGCGAGAACCAATGAGAGACTAGCTGGAGGTGTCTGGATGGGCAAATTTAACTCTCATTTCCCACCAGGAAGAGGAATTAACCAAAGGCTCAGCGTGCCGTGCCAGAACAAGATTAGGGCCTGAAGACATCCTGCGGTGTTGCGGCCAGCTCAAAAGAAAGCGAGTTGAAGAAAGGAGCTCAGGGGCACTGTAATTCACAAACCTGCAGAGTTATAAATGACAGCTATCGTCCAAAAATATACTGCAGTAAGGCTGCCAAGAGGACTTGAATGCGGGGCAGAATTGCAGGAAACCGATTTCAGGAGGTAGACTGGAATTGCATTGAAAGCATAGGAAAAGAGGCAGAACGTCCACAATGATGCACTTGGCCAAAAAGGGCGTATGCGTTTTATCCTGAATATATTCAGGAAAAAACGCATACGCCCTTTTTGGCCAACCAAGCAAACTTGCAAAGGAAATCTGCTCTACAATGAAGTCTCACTTCTCCCCGGTCAAAAGGGCCATCTGAAATAAGTGTAAAATCCAGAAAGGCAGGACAGGCCATGGAGAACTGGGAGCCTTGTTATGCTGATGGGCGGGATGTAAATTGCCAACAGACACTTGGGAGAAGTGTATGGTGTTTCCTGAAACATCTAAAAAACAAAGCAACAGAGCCTAGGGCACTTCCACTTATGGTCCTATAGCTTAGGGAAATTAAAATCAAAATGACACAGCCACCCCAAAGTTTGGGACGCCTCCGTTTACAAGAACCTCGTTTACCGTACAAGTTCTATATCACAGAAAGTGAAAAATGGATAAAGAACTTGTGGTACTTACGTACAATGCAGTATCACTCAGCAATGAAATCTATGTCATCAGGCCCGTAGCAGCATAATGAGTGGATTCAGGTACGATGATTCTAACTGAAATAAGTCACACAGAAAAAGAAACATAATAACATATCACTAATACACGGAATGTAAACTTGGCTACACAGGAACTGCATTCCAAAACAGAACAGGGTCTCAAATTTAGAAAACCAACTTATGCTTGCTTAAGGGGAAAGGTGAGTTGGGGTGCTGCATAAAACCAGAGATTCAAACGAGCACAGATAAAGTACCTTAAGCCAAATATGGAATAGACAAGAGCTACTCCTTGCTCAACGAAATGGACTCAAAACCCCATATTAAACGCCTAAGAATGTACCAGGCTAGTAAGTATCTTAAAACCTATGGATTGCTATGTCTCCAAAAGAGAATCAAGCGTGTGTACAGGGGCATAAACGCAGCAGTGATAGGATTGGAGAGGTTCGGTGAGCAAATGAAGACCCTTTGAAGTCATATTGCATGGTACCCATTACACGGGTCTCAACTCTCCAGGTTTAAGGTATTCTTCCTTCAGCTAAAACATGCATGTGGAACCCAGAGTATGATCAACCATGTGAACGGGAGACGTGTTCAAATATGTCTCAGTTTTCCTCCCCTGGTACTCGGGTGCAACATTCCAGACGCTTTACTAACACTCTCCCGACTTGGAGAGTCAGTCCCTTTAACCTCCTGTTTGGCCCAGTTTGCAATTTCTGCGGAAGATGAACAGGAATAGCGAGAACCAATGAGAGGCTAGCTGGAGGTGTCTGGATGGGCAAATTTAACTCTCATTTCCCACCAGGAAGAGGAAATAACCAAAGGCTCAGCGTGCCGTGCCGGAAACAGATTACGGCCTGAAGCCATCCTGCGGTGTTGCGGCCAGGTCACAAGAAAGCGAGTTGAAGAAAGGAGCTCAGGGGCACTGTAATTCACAAACCTGCAGAGTTATAAATGACAGCTATCGTCCAAAAATAGACTGAAGTAAGGCTGCCAAGAGGACTTGAAAGCAGGGCAGAATTGCAGGAAACCGATTTCAGGAGGTAGACTGGAATTGCATTGAAAGCATAGGAAAAGAGGCAGAACGTCCACAATGATGCACTTGGCCAAAAAGGGCGTATGCGTTTTTTCCTGAATATATTCAGGAAAAAACGCATACGCCCTTTTTGGCCAACCAAGCAAGCTTGCAAAGGAAATCTGCACTACAATGAAGTCTCACTTCCCCCCGGTCAAAAGGGCCATCTGAAAAAAGTGTAAAATCCAGAAAGGCAACAGGCCATTGAGAACTGGGAGCCTTGTTATGCTGATGGGTGGAATGTAAATTGCCAACAGACACTTGGGAGAAGTGTATGGTGTTTCCTGAAACATCTAAAAAACAAAGCAACAGAGCCTAGGGCACTGCCACTTATGGTCCTATAGCTTAGGGAAATCAAAATCAAAAAGACACAGCCACCCCAAAGTTTGGGACGCCTCTGTTTACAAGAACCTCGTTTACAGTACAAGTTCAACATCGCAGAAAGTGAAAAATGGATAAAGAAGTTGTGGTATTTACTTACAAAGCAATATCACTCAGCAATGAAATCTATGTCATCAGGCCCTTAGCAGCACAATGAGTGGATTCAGGTATGATGATTCTAACTGAAATAAGTCACACAGAAAAAGAAACATCATAAGATATCAGTAATACACGGAATGTAAACTTGGCTACACAGGAACTGAATTACAGAACAGAACAGGGTCTCAAATTTAGAAAACCAACTTATGCTTGCTTAAGGGTAAAGGTGAGTTGGGGTGCTGTATAAAACCAGAGATTGAAATGAGCACAGATAAAGTTCCTTAAGCCAAATATGGAATAGACAAGAGCTACTCCTTGCTCAACGAAATGGACTCAACACCCCATATTAAACGCCTAAGAATGTACCTGACTAGTAAGTATCTTAAAACCTATGGATTGCTATGTCTCCGAAAGAGAATCAAGCATGTGTACAGGGGCATAAACGCAGCAGTGATAGGATTGGAGAGGTTTGTGAGCAAATGAAGACCCTTTGAAGTCATATTGCATGGTACCCATTCCACGGGTTTCAACTACCCAGGTTTAAGGTATTCTTCCTTCAGCTAAAACATGCATGTGGAACCTAGAGTATGATCAACCATGTGATCGGGAGACGTGTTCAAATATGTCTCAGTTTTCGTACCCTGGTACTCGGGTGCAATATTCCAGACGCTTTACTAACACTCTCCCCACTTGGAGAGTCAGTCCCTTTAACCTCCTGTTTGGTCCAGTTTGCAAATTCTGTGGAAGATGAACAGGAATAGCGAGAACCAATGAGAGACTAGCTGGAGGTGTCTGGATGGGCAAATTTAACTCTCATTTCCCACCAGGAAGAGGAATTAACCAAAGGCTCAGCGTGCCGTGCCAGAACAAGATTAGGGCCTGAAGACATCCTGCGGTGTTGCGGCCAGCTCAAAAGAAAGCAAGTTGAAGAAAGGAGCTCAGGGGCACTGTAATTCACAAACCTGCAGAGTTATAAATGACAGCTATCGTCCAAAAATATACTGCAGTAAGGCTGCCAAGAGGACTTGAATGCGGGGCAGAATTGCAGGAAACCGATTTCAGGAGGTAGACTGGAATTGCATTGAAAGCATAGGAAAAGAGGCAGAACGTCCACAATGATGCACTTGGCCAAAAAGGGCGTATGCGTTTTATCCTGAATATATTCAGGAAAAAACGCATACGCACTTTTTGGCCAACCAAGCAAACTTGCAAAGGAAATCTGCTCTACAATGAAGTCTCACTTCCCCCCGGTCAAAAGGGCCATCTGAAAAAAGTGTAAAATCCAGAAAGGCAACAGGCCATTGAGAACAGGGAGCCGTGTTATGCTGATGGGCGGGATGTAAATTGCCAACAGACACTTGGGAGAAGTGTATGGTGTTTCCTGAAACATCTAAAAAACAAAGCAACAGAGCCTAGGGCACTTCCACTTATGGTCCTATAGCTTAGGGAAATTAAAATCAAAAAGACACAGCCACCCCAAAGTTTGGAACGGCTCTGTTTACAAGAACCTCGTTTACAGTACAAGTTCAACATCGCAGAAAGTGAAAAATGGATAAAGAAGTTGTGGTATTTACTTACAAAGCAATATCACTCAGCAATGAAATCTATGTCATCAGGCCCTTAGCAGCACAATGAGTGGATTCAGGTATGATGATTCTAACTGAAATAAGTCACACAGAAAAAGAAACATCATAAGATATCAGTAATACACGGAATGTAAACTTGGCTACACAGGAACTGAATTACAGAACAGAACAGGGTCTCAAATTTAGAAAACCAACTTATGCTTGCTTAAGGGTAAAGGTGAGTTGGGGTGCTGCATAAAACCAGAGATTGAAATGAGCACAGATAAAGTTCCTTAAGCCAAATATGGAATAGACAAGAGCTACTCCTTGCTCAACGAAATGGACTCAACACCGCATATTAAACGCCTAAGAATGTACCTGACTAGTAAGTATCTTAAAACCTATGGATTGCTATGTCTCCGAAAGAGAATCAAGCATGTGTACAGGGGCATAAACGCAGCAGTGATAGGATTGGAGAGGTTCAGTGAGCAAATGAAGACCCTTTGAAGTCATATTGCATGGTACCCATTCCACGGGTTTCAACTACCCAGGTTTAAGGTATTCTTCCTTCAGCTAAAACATGCATGTGGAACCTAGAGTATGATCAACCATGTGATCGGGAGACGTGTTCAAATATGTCTCAGTTTTCGTACCCTGGTACTCGTGTGCAATATTCCAGACGCTTTACTAACACTCTCCCCACTTGGAGAGTCAGTCCCTTTAACCTCCTGTTTGGCCCAGTTTGCAATTTCTGTGGAAGATGAACAGGAATAGCGAGAACCAATGAGAGACTAGCTGGAGGTGTCTGGATGGGCAAATTTAACTCTCATTTCCCACCAGGAAGAGGAATTAACCAAAGGCTCAGCGTGCCGTGCCAGAACAAGATTAGGGCCTGAAGACATCCTGCGGTGTTGCGGCCAGCTCAAAAGAAAGCGAGTTGAAGAAAGGAGCTCAGGGGCACTGTAATTCACAAACCTGCAGAGTTATAAATGACAGCTATCGTCCAAAAATATACTGCAGTAAGGCTGCCAAGAGGACTTGAATGCGGGGCAGAATTGCAGGAAACCGATTTCAGGAGGTAGACTGGAATTGCATTGAAAGCATAGGAAAAGAGGCAGAACGTCCACAATGATGCACTTGGCCAAAAAGGGCGTATGCGTTTTATCCTGAATATATTCAGGAAAAAACGCATACGCCCTTTTTGGCCAACCAAGCAAACTTGCAAAGGAAATCTGCTCTACAATGAAGTCTCACTTCTCCCCGGTCAAAAGGGCCATCTGAAATAAGTGTAAAATCCAGAAAGGCAGGACAGGCCATGGAGAACTGGGAGCCTTGTTATGCTGATGGGCGGGATGTAAATTGCCAACAGACACTTGGGAGAAGTGTATGGTGTTTCCTGAAACATCTAAAAAACAAAGCAACAGAGCCTAGGGCACTTCCACTTATGGTCCTATAGCTTAGGGAAATTAAAATCAAAATGACACAGCCACCCCAAAGTTTGGGACGCCTCCGTTTACAAGAACCTCGTTTACCGTACAAGTTCTATATCACAGAAAGTGAAAAATGGATAAAGAACTTGTGGTACTTACGTACAATGCAGTATCACTCAGCAATGAAATCTATGTCATCAGGCCCGTAGCAGCATAATGAGTGGATTCAGGTACGATGATTCTAACTGAAATAAGTCACACAGAAAAAGAAACATAATAACATATCACTAATACACGGAATGTAAACTTGGCTACACAGGAACTGCATTCCAAAACAGAACAGGGTCTCAAATTTAGAAAACCAACTTATGCTTGCTTAAGGGGAAAGGTGAGTTGGGGTGCTGCATAAAACCAGAGATTCAAACGAGCACAGATAAAGTAACTTAAGCCAAATATGGAATAGACAAGAGCTACTCCTTGCTCAACGAAATGGACTCAAAACCCCATATTAAACGCCTAAGAATGTACCAGGCTAGTAAGTATCTTAAAACCTATGGATTGCTATGTCTCCAAAAGAGAATCAAGCGTGTGTACAGGGGCATAAACGCAGCAGTGATAGGATTGGAGAGGTTCGGTGAGCAAATGAAGACCCTTTGAAGTCATATTGCATGGTACCCATTACACGGGTCTCAACTCTCCAGGTTTAAGGTATTCTTCCTTCAGCTAAAACATGCATGTGGAACCCAGAGTATGATCAACCATGTGAACGGGAGACGTGTTCAAATATGTCTCAGTTTTCCTCCCCTGGTACTCGGGTGCAACATTCCAGACGCTTTACTAACACTCTCCCGACTTGGAGAGTCAGTCCCTTTAACCTCCTGTTTGGCCCAGTTTGCAATTTCTGCGGAAGATGAACAGGAATAGCGAGAACCAATGAGAGGCTAGCTGGAGGTGTCTGGATGGGCAAATTTAACTCTCATTTCCCACCAGGAAGAGGAAATAACCAAAGGCTCAGCGTGCCGTGCCGGAAACAGATTACGGCCTGAAGCCATCCTGCGGTGTTGCGGCCAGGTCACAAGAAAGCGAGTTGAAGAAAGGAGCTCAGGGGCACTGTAATTCACAAACCTGCAGAGTTATAAATGACAGCTATCGTCCAAAAATAGACTGAAGTAAGGCTGCCAAGAGGACTTGAAAGCAGGGCAGAATTGCAGGAAACCGATTTCAGGAGGTAGACTGGAATTGCATTGAAAGCATAGGAAAAGAGGCAGAACGTCCACAATGATGCACTTGGCCAAAAAGGGCGTATGCGTTTTTTCCTGAATATATTCAGGAAAAAACGCATACGCCCTTTTTGGCCAACCAAGCAAGCTTGCAAAGGAAATCTGCACTACAATGAAGTCTCACTTCCCCCCGGTCAAAAGGGCCATCTGAAAAAAGTGTAAAATCCAGAAAGGCAGGACAGGCCATGGAGAACTGGGAGCCTTGTTATGCTGATGGGCGGGATGTAAATTGCCAACAGACACTCGGGAGAAGTGTATGGTGTTTCCTGAAACATCTAAAAAACAAAGCAACAGAGCCTAGGGCACTGCCACTTATGGTCCTATAGCTTAGGGAAATCAAAATCAAAGAGACACAGCCACCCCAAAGTTTGGGACGCCTCTGTTTACAAGAACCTCGTTTACAGTACAAGTTCAACATCGCAGAAAGTGAAAAATGGATAAAGAAGTTGTGGTATTTACTTACAAAGCAATATCACTCAGCAATGAAATCTATGTCATCAGGCCCTTAGCAGCACAATGAGTGGATTCAGGTATGATGATTCTAACTGAAATAAGTCACACAGAAAAAGAAACATCATAAGATATCAGTAATACACGGAATGTAAACTTGGCTACACAGGAACTGAATTACAGAACAGAACAGGGTCTCAAATTTAGAAAACCAACTTATGCTTGCTTAAGGGTAAAGGTGAGTTGGGGTGCTGCATAAAACCAGAGATTGAAATGAGCACAGATAAAGTTCCTTAAGCCAAATATGGAATAGACAAGAGCTACTCCTTGCTCAACGAAATGGACTCAACACCGCATATTAAACGCCTAAGAATGTACCTGACTAGTAAGTATCTTAAAACCTATGGATTGCTATGTCTCCGAAAGAGAATCAAGCATGTGTACAGGGGCATAAACGCAGCAGTGATAGGATTGGAGAGGTTCGTGAGCAAATGAAGACCCTTTGAAGTCATATTGCATGGTACCCATTCCACGGGTTTCAACTACCCAGGTTTAAGGTATTCTTCCTTCAGCTAAAACATGCATGTGGAACCTAGAGTATGATCAACCATGTGATCGGGAGACGTGTTCAAATATGTCTCAGTTTTCGTACCCTGGTACTCGTGTGCAATATTCCAGACGCTTTACTAACACTCTCCCCACTTGGAGAGTCAGTCCCTTTAACCTCCTGTTTGGCCCAGTTTGCAATTTCTGTGGAAGATGAACAGGAATAGCGAGAACCAATGAGAGACTAGCTGGAGGTGTCTGGATGGGCAAATTTAACTCTCATTTCCCACCAGGAAGAGGAATTAACCAAAGGCTCAGCGTGCCGTGCCAGAACAAGATTAGGGCCTGAAGACATCCTGCGGTGTTGCGGCCAGCTCAAAAGAAAGCGAGTTGAAGAAAGGAGCTCAGGGGCACTGTAATTCACAAACCTGCAGAGTTATAAATGACAGCTATCGTCCAAAAATATACTGCAGTAAGGCTGCCAAGAGGACTTGAATGCGGGGCAGAATTGCAGGAAACCGATTTCAGGAGGTAGACTGGAATTGCATTGAAAGCATAGGAAAAGAGGCAGAACGTCCACAATGATGCACTTGGCCAAAAAGGGCGTATGCGTTTTATCCTGAATATATTCAGGAAAAAACGCATACGCCCTTTTTGGCCAACCAAGCAAACTTGCAAAGGAAATCTGCTCTACAATGAAGTCTCACTTCTCCCCGGTCAAAAGGGCCATCTGAAATAAGTGTAAAATCCAGAAAGGCAGGACAGGCCATGGAGAACTGGGAGCCTTGTTATGCTGATGGGCGGGATGTAAATTGCCAACAGACACTCGGGAGAAGTGTATGGTGTTTCCTGAAACATCTAAAAAACAAAGCAACAGAGCCTAGGGCACTTCCACTTATGGTCCTATAGCTTAGGGAAATTAAAATCAAAATGACACAGCCACCCCAAAGTTTGGGACGCCTCCGTTTACAAGAACCTCGTTTACCGTACAAGTTCTATATCACAGAAAGTGAAAAATGGATAAAGAACTTGTGGTACTTACGTACAATGCAGTATCACTCAGCAATGAAATCTATGTCATCAGGCCCGTAGCAGCATAATGAGTGGATTCAGGTACGATGATTCTAACTGAAATAAGTCACACAGAAAAAGAAACATAATAACATATCACTAATACACGGAATGTAAACTTGGCTACACAGGAACTGCATTCCAAAACAGAACAGGGTCTCAAATTTAGAAAACCAACTTATGCTTGCTTAAGGGGAAAGGTGAGTTGGGGTGCTGCATAAAACCAGAGATTCAAACGAGCACAGATAAAGTACCTTAAGCCAAATATGGAATAGACAAGAGCTACTCCTTGCTCAACGAAATGGACTCAAAACCCCATATTAAACGCCTAAGAATGTACCAGGCTAGTAAGTATCTTAAAACCTATGGATTGCTATGTCTCCAAAAGAGAATCAAGCGTGTGTACAGGGGCATAAACGCAGCAGTGATAGGATTGGAGAGGTTCGGTGAGCAAATGAAGACCCTTTGAAGTCATATTGCATGGTACCCATTACACGGGTCTCAACTCTCCAGGTTTAAGGTATTCTTCCTTCAGCTAAAACATGCATGTGGAACCCAGAGTATGATCAACCATGTGAACGGGAGACGTGTTCAAATATGTCTCAGTTTTCCTCCCCTGGTACTCGGGTGCAACATTCCAGACGCTTTACTAACACTCTCCCGACTTGGAGAGTCAGTCCCTTTAACCTCCTGTTTGGCCCAGTTTGCAATTTCTGCGGAAGATGAACAGGAATAGCGAGAACCAATGAGAGGCTAGCTGGAGGTGTCTGGATGGGCAAATTTAACTCTCATTTCCCACCAGGAAGAGGAAATAACCAAAGGCTCAGCGTGCCGTGCCGGAAACAGATTACGGCCTGAAGCCATCCTGCGGTGTTGCGGCCAGGTCACAAGAAAGCGAGTTGAAGAAAGGAGCTCAGGGGCACTGTAATTCACAAACCTGCAGAGTTATAAATGACAGCTATCGTCCAAAAATAGACTGAAGTAAGGCTGCCAAGAGGACTTGAAAGCAGGGCAGAATTGCAGGAAACCGATTTCAGGAGGTAGACTGGAATTGCATTGAAAGCATAGGAAAAGAGGCAGAACGTCCACAATGATGCACTTGGCCAAAAAGGGCGTATGCGTTTTTTCCTGAATATATTCAGGAAAAAACGCATACGCCCTTTTTGGCCAACCAAGCAAACTTGCAAAGGAAATCTGCACTACAATGAAGTCTCACTTCCCCCCGGTCAAAAGGGCCATCTGAAAAAAGTGTAAAATCCAGAAAGGCAACAGGCCATTGAGAACTGGGAGCCTTGTTATGCTGATGGGTGGAATGTAAATTGCCAACAGACACTTGGGAGAAGTGTATGGTGTTTCCTGAAACATCTAAAAAACAAAGCAACAGAGCCTAGGGCACTGCCACTTATGGTCCTATAGCTTAGGGAAATCAAAATCAAAAAGACACAGCCACCCCAAAGTTTGGGACGCCTCTGTTTACAAGAACCTCGTTTACAGTACAAGTTCAACATCGCAGAAAGTGAAAAATGGATAAAGAAGTTGTGGTATTTACTTACAAAGCAATATCACTCAGCAATGAAATCTATGTCATCAGGCCCTTAGCAGCACAATGAGTGGATTCAGGTATGATGATTCTAACTGAAATAAGTCACACAGAAAAAGAAACATCATAAGATATCAGTAATACACGGAATGTAAACTTGGCTACACAGGAACTGAATTACAGAACAGAACAGGGTCTCAAATTTAGAAAACCAACTTATGCTTGCTTAAGGGTAAAGGTGAGTTGGGGTGCTGTATAAAACCAGAGATTGAAATGAACACAGATAAAGTTCCTTAAGCCAAATATGGAATAGACAAGAGCTACTCCTTGCTCAACGAAATGGACTCAACACCCCATATTAAACGCCTAAGAATGTACCTGACTAGTAAGTATCTTAAAACCTATGGATTGCTATGTCTCCGAAAGAGAATCAAGCATGTGTACAGGGGCATAAACGCAGCAGTGATAGGATTGGAGAGGTTTGTGAGCAAATGAAGACCCTTTGAAGTCATATTGCATGGTACCCATTCCACGGGTTTCAACTACCCAGGTTTAAGGTATTCTTCCTTCAGCTAAAACATGCATGTGGAACCTAGAGTATGATCAACCATGTGATCGGGAGACGTGTTCAAATATGTCTCAGTTTTCGTACCCTGGTACTCGGGTGCAATATTCCAGACGCTTTACTAACACTCTCCCCACTTGGAGAGTCAGTCCCTTTAACCTCCTGTTTGGTCCAGTTTGCAAATTCTGTGGAAGATGAACAGGAATAGCGAGAACCAATGAGAGACTAGCTGGAGGTGTCTGGATGGGCAAATTTAACTCTCATTTCCCACCAGGAAGAGGAATTAACCAAAGGCTCAGCGTGCCGTGCCAGAACAAGATTAGGGCCTGAAGACATCCTGCGGTGTTGCGGCCAGCTCAAAAGAAAGCGAGTTGAAGAAAGGAGCTCAGGGGCACTGTAATTCACAAACCTGCAGAGTTATAAATGACAGCTATCGTCCAAAAATATACTGCAGTAAGGCTGCCAAGAGGACTTGAATGCGGGGCAGAATTGCAGGAAACCGATTTCAGGAGGTAGACTGGAATTGCATTGAAAGCATAGGAAAAGAGGCAGAACGTCCACAATGATGCACTTGGCCAAAAAGGGCGTATGCGTTTTATCCTGAATATATTCAGGAAAAAACGCATACGCACTTTTTGGCCAACCAAGCAAACTTGCAAAGGAAATCTGCTCTACAATGAAGTCTCACTTCCCCCCGGTCAAAAGGGCCATCTGAAAAAAGTGTAAAATCCAGAAAGGCAACAGGCCATTGAGAACAGGGAGCCGTGTTATGCTGATGGGCGGGATGTAAATTGCCAACAGACACTTGGGAGAAGTGTATGGTGTTTCCTGAAACATCTAAAAAACAAAGCAACAGAGCCTAGGGCACTTCCACTTATGGTCCTATAGCTTAGGGAAATTAAAATCAAAAAGACACAGCCACCCCAAAGTTTGGAACGGCTCTGTTTACAAGAACCTCGTTTACAGTACAAGTTCAACATCGCAGAAAGTGAAAAATGGATAAAGAAGTTGTGGTATTTACTTACAAAGCAACATCACTCAGCAATGAAACCTGTGTCATCAGGCCCTTAGCACCACAATGAGTGGATTCAGGTATGATGATTCTAACTGAAATAAGTCACACAGAAAAAGAAACATCATAAGATATCAGTAATACACGGAATTTAAACTTGGCTACACAGGAACTGAATTACAGAACAGAACAGGGTCTCAAATTTAGAAAACCAACTTATGCTTGCTTAAGGGTAAAGGTGAGTTGGGGTGCTGCATAAAACCAGAGATTGAAATGAGCACAGATAAAGTTCCTTAAGTCAAATATGGAATAGATAAGAGCTACTCCTTGCTCAACGAAATGGACTCAACACCGCATATTAAACGCCTAAGAATGTACCTGACTAGTAAGTATCTTAAAACCTATGGATTGCTATGTCTCCGAAAGAGAATCAAGCATGTGTACAGGGGCATAATCGCAGCAGTGATAGGATTTGGAGAGGTTCGGTGAGCAAATGAAGACCCTTTGAAGTCATATTGCATGGTACCCATTCCACGGGTCTCAACTACCCAGGTTTAAGGTATTCTTCCTTCAGCTAAAACATGCATGTGGAACCTAGAGTATGATCAACCATGTGATCGGGAGACGTGTTCAAATATATCTCAGTTTTCCTCCCCTGGTACTCGGGTGCAACATTCCAGACGCTTTACTAACACTCTCCCCACTTGGAGAGTCAGTCCCTTTAACCTCCTTTTTGGCCCAGTTTGCAATTTCTGCGGAAGATGAACAGGAATAGCGAGAACCAATGAGAGGCTAGCTGGAGGTGTTTGGACGGGCAAATTTAACTCTCATTTCCCACCAGGAAGAGGAATTAACCAAAGGCTCAGCGTGCCGTGCCGGAACCAGATTAGGGCCTGAAGCCATCCTGCGGTGTTGCGGCCAGGTCACAAGAAAGCGAGTTGAAGAAAGGAGCTCAGGGGCACTGTAATTCACAAACCTTCAGAGTTATAAATGACAGCTATCGTCCAAAAATAGACTGAAGTAAGGCTGCCAAGAGGACTTGAAAGCGGGGCAGAATTGCAGGAAACCGATTTCAGGAGGTAGACTGGAATTGCATTGAAAGCATAGGAAAAGAGGCAGAACGTCCACAATGATGCACTTGGCCAAAAAGGGCGTATGCGTTTTTTCCTGAATATATTCAGGAAAAAACGCATACGCCCTTTTTGGCCAACCAAGCAAGCTTGCAAAGGAAATCTGCACTACAATGAAGTCTCACTTCCCCCCGGTCAAAAGGGCCATCTGAAAAAAGTGTAAAATCCAGAAAGGCAGGACAGGCCATGGAGAACTGGGAGCCTTGTTATGCTGATGGGCGGGATGTAAATTGCCAACAACCACTCGGGAGAAGTGTATGGTGTTTCCTGAAACATCTAAAAAACAAAGCAACAGAGCCTAGGGCACTTCCACTTATGGTCCTATAGCTTAGGGAAATTAAAATCAAAAAGACACAGCCACCCCAAAGTTTGGGATGCCTCCGTTTACAAGAACCTCGTTTACCGGACAAGTTCAATATCACAGAAAGTGAAAAATGGATAAAGACCTTGTGGTACTTACGTACAATGCAGTATCACTCAGCAATGAAATCTATGTCATCAGGCCCGTAGCAGCATAATGAGTGGATTCAGGTACGATGATTCTAACTGAAATAAGTCACACAGAAAAAGAAACATCATAAGATATCACTAATACATGGAATGTAAACTTGGCTACACAGGAACTGCATTCCAAAACAGAACAGGGTCTCAAATTTAGAAAACCAACTAATGCTTGCTTAAGGGTAAAGGTGAGTTGGGGTGCTGCATAAAACCAGAGATTGAAATGAGCACAGATAAAGTTCCTAAAGCCAAATATGGAATAGACAAGAGCTACTCCTTGCTCAACGAAATGGACTCAACACCCCATATTAAACGCCTAAGAATGTACCTGACTAGTAAGTATCTTAAAACCTATGGATTGCTATGTCTCCAAAAGAGAATCAAGCGTGTGTACAGGGGCATAAACGCAGCAGTGATAGGATTGGAGAGGTTCGGTGAGCAAATGAAGACCCTTTGAAGTCATATTGCATGGTACCCATTCCACGGGTCTCAACTCTCCAGGTTTAAGGTATTCTTCCTTCAGCTAAAACATGCATGTGGAACCCAGAGTATGATCAACCATGTGAACGGGAGACGTGCTCAAATATGTCTCAGTTTTCCTCCCCTGGTACTCGGGTGCAACATTCCAGACGCTTTACTAACACTCTCCCGACTTGGAGAGTCAGTCCCTTTAACCTCCTGTTTGGCCCAGTTTGCAATTTCTGCGGAGGATGAACAGGAATAGCGAGAACCAATGAGAGGCTAGCTGGAGGTGTCTGGACGGGCAAATTTAACTCTCATTTCCCACCAGGAAGAGGAAATAACCAAAGGCTCAGCGTGCCGTACCGGAACCAGATTGGGGCCTGAAGCCATCCTGCGGTGTTGCGGCCAGGTCACAAGAAAGCGAGTTGAAGAAAGGAGCTCAGGGGCACTGTAATTCACAAACCTGCAGAGTTATAAATGACAGCTATCGTCCAAGAATAGACTGAAGAAAGGCTGCCAAGAGGACTTGAAAGCGGGGCAGAATTGCAGGAAACTGATTTCAGGAGGTAGACTGGAATTGCATTGAAAGCATAGGAAAAGAGGCAGAACGTCCACAATGATGCACTTGGCCAAAAAGGGCGTATGCGTTTTTTCCTGAATATATTCAGGAAAAAACGCATACGCCCTTTTTGGCCAACCAAGCAAGCTTGCAAAGGAAATCTGCACTACAATGAAGTCTCACTTCCCCCCGGTCAAAAGGGCCATATGAAAAAAGTGTAAAATCCAGAAAGGCAGGACAGGCCATGGAGAACTGGGAGCCTTGTTATGCTGATGGGCGGGATGTAAATTGCCAACAGACACTCGGGAGAAGTGTATGGTGTTTCCTGAAACATCTAAAAAACAAAGCAACAGAACCTAGGGCACTTCCACTTATGGTCCTATAGCTTAGGGAAATTAAAATCAAAAAGACACAGCCACCCCAAAGTTTGGAACGGCTCTGTTTACAAGAACCTCGTTTACAGTACAAGTTCAACATCGCAGAAAGTGAAAAATGGATAAAGAAGTTGTGGTATTTACTTACAAAGCAATATCACTCAGCAATGAAATCTGTGTCATCAGGCCCTTAGCAGCACAATGAGTGGATTCAGTTATGATGATTCTAACTGAAATAAGTCACACAGAAAAAGAAACATCATAAGATATCAGTAATACACGGAATGTAAACTTGGCTACACAGGAACTGAATTACAGAACAGAACAGGGTCTCAAATTTAGAAAACCAACTTATTCTTGCTTAAGGGTAAAGGTGAGTTGGGGTGCTGCATAAAACCAGAGATTGAAATGAGCACAGATAAAGTTCCTTAAGCCAAATATGGAATAGACAAGAGCTACTCCTTGCTCAACGAAATGGACTCAACACCCCATATTAAACGCCTAAGAATGTACCTGACTAGTAAGTATCTTAAAACCTATGGATTGCTATGTCTCCGAAAGAGAATCAAGCATGTGTACAGGGGCATAAACGCAGCAGTGATAGGATTGGAGAGGTTCGGTGAGCAAATGAAGACCCTTTGAAGTCATATTGCATGGTACCCATTACACGGGTCTCAACTCTCCAGGTTTAAGGTATTCTTCCTTCAGCTAAAACATGCATGTGGAACCCAAGTATGATCAACCATGTGAACGGGAGATGTGTTCAAATATGTCTCAGTTTTCCTCCCCTGGTACTCGGATGCAACATTCCAGACGCTTTACTAACACTCTCCCCACTTGGAGAGTCAGCGCCTTTAACCTCCTGTTTGGCCCAGTTTGCAATTTCTGCAGAAGATGAACAGGAATAGCGAGAACCAATGAGAGGCTAGCTGGTGGTGTCTGGACGGGCAAATTTAACTCTCATTTCCCACCAGGAAGAGGAAATAACCAAAGGCTCAGCGTGCCGTACCGGAACCAGATTAGGGCCTGAAGCCATCCTGCAGTGTTGCGGCCAGCTCAAAAGAAAGCGAGTTGAAGAAAGGAGCTCAGGGGCACTGTAATTCACAAACCTGCAGAGTTATAAATGACAGCTATCGTCCAAAAATAGACTGAAGTAAGGCTGCCAAGAGGACTTGAAAGCGGGGCAGAATTGCAGGAAACCGATTTCAGGAGGTAGACTGGAATTGCATTGAAAGCATAGGAAAAGAGGCAGAACGTCCACAATGATGCACTTGGCCAAAAAGGGCGTATGCGTTTTTTCCTGAATATATTCAGGAAAAAACGCATACGCCCTTTTTGGCCAACCAAGCAAGCTTGCAAAGGAAATCTGCACTACAATGAAGTCTCACTTACCCCCGGTCAAAAGGGCCATCTGAAAAAAGTGTAAAATCCAGAAAGGCAGGACAGGCCATAGAGAACTGGGAGCCTTGTTATGCTGATGGGCGGGATGTAAATTGCCAACAACCACTCGGGAGAAGTGTATGGTGTTTCCTGAAACATCTAAAAAACAAAGCAACAGAACCTAGGGCACTTCCACTTATGGTCCTATAGTTTAGGGAAATTAAAATCAAAAAGACACAGCCACCCCAAAGTTTGGAACGGCTCTGTTTACAAGAACCTCGTTTACAGTACAAGTTCAACATCGCAGAAAGTGAAAAATGGATAAAGAAGTTGTGGTATTTACTTACAAAGCAATATCACTCAGCAATGAAATCTGTGTCATCAGGCCCTTAGCAGCACAATGAGTGAATTCAGGTATGATGATTCTAACTGAAGTAATTCACACAGAAAAAGAAACATCATAAGATATCAGTAATACACGGAATGGAAACTTGGCTACACAGGAACTGCATTCCAAAACAGAACAGGGTCTCAAATTTAGAAAACCAACTTATGCTTGCTTAAGGGTAAAGGTGAGTTGGGGTGCTGCATAAAACCAGAGATTGAAATGAGCACAGATAAAGTTCCTTAAGTCAAATATGGAATAGACAAGAGCTACTCCTTGCTCAACGAAATGGACTCAACACCGCATATTAAACGCCTAAGAATGTACCTGACTAGTAAGTATCTTAAAACCTATGGATTGCTATGTCTCCGAAAGAGAATCAAGGATGTGTACAGGGGCATAAACGCAGCAGTGATAGGATTGGAGAGGTTCGGTGAGCAAATGAAGACCCTTTGAAGTCATATTGCATGGTACCCATTCCACGGGTTTCAACTACCCATGTTTAAGGTATTCTTCCTTCAGCTAAAACATGCATGTGGAACCTAGAGTATGATCAACCATGTGATCGGGAGACGTGTTCAAATATGTCTCAGTTTTCCTCCCCTGGTCTCGGGTGCAACATTCCAGATGCTTTACTAACACTCTCCCAACTTGGAGAGTCAGTCCCTTTAACCTCCTGTTTGGCCCAGTTTGCAATTTCTGCGGAAGATGAACAGGAATAGCGAGAACCAATGAGAGGCTAGCTGGAGGTGTCTGGACGGGCAAATTTAACTCTCATTTCCCACCAGGAAGAGGAATTAACCAAAGGCTCAGCGTGCCGTGCCGGAACCAGATTAGGGCCTGAAGCCATCCTGCGGTGTTGCGGCCAGCTCAAAAGAAAGCGAGTTGAAGAAAGGAGCTCAGGGGCACTGTAATTCACAAACCTGCAGAGTTATAAATGACAGCTATCGTCCAAAAATAGACTGAAGTAAGGCTGCCAAGAGGACTTGAAAGCGGGGCAGAATTGCAGGAAACCGATTTCAGGAGGTAGACTGGAATTGCATTGAAAGCATAGGAAAAGAGGCAGAATGTCCACAATGATGCACTTGGCCAAAAAGGGCGTATGCGTTTTTTCCTGAATATATTCAGGAAAAAACGCATACGCCCTTTTTGGCCAACCAGGCAAGCTTGCAAAGGAAATCTGCACTACAATGAAGTCTCACTTCACCCCGGACAAAAGGGCCATCTGAAAAAAGTGTAAAATCCAGAAAGGCAGGACAGGCCATGGAGAACTGGGAGCCTAGTTATGCTGAAGGGCGGGATGTAAATTGCCAACAACCACTCGGGAGAAGTGTATGGTGTTTCCTGAAACATCTAAAAAACAAAGCAACAGAGCCTAGGGCACTTCCACTTATGGTCCTATAGCTTAGGGAATTTAAAATCAAAAAGACACAGCCACCCCAAAGTTTCGAAAGGCTCCGTTTACAAGAACCTCGTTTACCGTACAAGTTCAATATCACAGAAAGTGAAAAATGGATAAAGAACTTGTGGTACTTACGTACAATGCAGTATCACTCAGCAATGAAATCTATGTCATCAGGCCCGTAGCAGCATAATGAGTAGATTCAGGTACGATGATTCTAACTGAAATAAGTCACACAGAAAAAGAAACATCATAAGATATCAGTAATACACGGAATGTAAACTTGGCTACACAGGAACTGAATTACAGAACAGAAGAGGGTCTCAAATTTAGAAAACCAACTTATTCTTGCTTAAGGGTAAAGGTGAGTTGGGGTGCTGCATAAAACCAGAGATTGAAATGAGCACAGATAAAGTTCCTTAAGTCAAATATGGAATAGACAAGAGCTACTCCTTGCTCAACGAAATGGACTCAACACCCCATATTAAACGCATAAGAATGTACCTGACTAGTAAGTATCTTAAAACCTATGGATTGCTATGTCTCCGAAAGAGAATCAAGCATGTGTACAGGGGCATAAACGCAGCAGTGATAGGATTGGAGAGGTTCGGTGAGCAAATGAAGACCCTTTGGAGTCATATTGCATGGTACCCATTCCACTGGTTTCAACTACCCAGGTTTAAGGTATTCTTCCTTCAGCTAAAACATGCATGTGGAACCTAGAGTATGATCAACCATGTGATCGGGAGATGTGTTCAAATATGTCTCAGTTTTCCTCCCCTGGTACTCGGGTGCAACATTCCAGACGCTTTACTAACACTCTCCCGACTTGGAGAGTCAGTCCCTTTAACCTCCTGTTTGGCCCAGTTTGCAATTTCTGCAGAAGATGAACAGGAATAGCGAGAACCAATGAGAGACTAGCTGGAGGTGTCTGGACGGGCAAATTTAACTCTCATTTCCCACCAGGAAGAGGAATTAACCAAAGGCTCAGCATGCCGGGCCGGAACCAGATTAGGGCCTGAAGCCATCCTGCGGTGTTGCGGCCAGGTCACAAGAAAGCAAGTTGAAGAAAGGAGCTCAGGGGCACTGTAATTCACAAACCTGCAGAGTTATAAATGACAGCTATCGTCCAAAAATAGACTGAAGTAAGGCTGCCAAGAGGACTTGAAAGCAGGGCAGAATTGCAGGAAACCGATTTCAGGAGGTAGACTGGAATTGCATTGAAAGCATAGGAAAAGAGGCAGAACGTCCACAATGATGCACTTGGCCAAAAAGGGCGTATGCGTTTTTTCCTGAATATATTCAGGAAAAAACGCATACGCCCTTTTTGGCCAACCAAGCAAGCTTGCAAAGGAAATCTGCATTACAATGAAGTCTCACTTCCCACCGGTCAAAAGGGCCATCTGAAAAAAGTGTAAAATCCAGAAAGGCTGGACAGGCCATAGAGAACTGGGAGCCTTGTTATGCTGATGGGCGGGTTGTAAATTGCCAACAGACACTCGGGAGAAGTGTATGGTGTTTCCTGAAACATCTAAAAAACAAAGCAACAGAGCCTAGGGCACTTCCACTTATGGTCCTATAGCTTAGGGAAATTAAAATCAAAAAAACACAGCCACCCCAAAGTTTGGGACGCCTCTGTTTACAAGAACCTCGTTTACAGTACAAGTTCAACATCGCAGAAAGTGAAAAATGGATAAAGAAGTTGTGGTATTTACTTAGAAAGCAATATCACTCAGCAATGAAATCTATGTCACCAGGCCCGTAGCAGCATAATGAGTGGATTCAGGTACGATGATTCTAACTGAAATAAGTCACACAGAAAAAGAAACATCATAAGATATCACTAATACACGGAATGTAAACTTGGCTACACAGGAACTGCATTCCAAAACAGAACAGGGTATCAAATTAAGAAAACCAACTTATGCTTCCTTAAGGGGAAAGGTGAGTTGGGGTGCTGCATAAAACCAGAGATTGAAATGAGCACAGATAAAGTTCCTTAAGCCAAATATGGAATAGACAAGAGCTACTCCTTGCTCAACGAAATGGACTCAACACCCCATATTAAACGCCTAAGAATGTACCTGACTAGTAAGTATCTTAAAACCTATGGATTGCTATGTCTCCAAAAGAGAATCAAGCATGTGTACAGGGGCATAAACGCAGCAGTGATAGGATTGGAGAGGTTCGGTGAGCAAATGAAGACCCTTTGAAGTCATATTGCATGGTACCCATTCCACAGGTCTCAACTCTCAAGGTTTAAGGTATTCTTCCTTCAGCTAAAACATGCATGTGGAACCCAGAGTATGATCAACCATGTGAACGGGAGACGTGTTCAAATATGTCTCAGTTTTCCTCCCCTGGTACTCGGGTGCAACATTCCAGACGCTTTACTAACACTCTCCCGACTTGGAGAGTCAGTCCCTTTAACCTCCTGTTTGGCCCAGTTTGCAATTTCTGCGGAGGATGAACAGGAATAGCGAGAACCAATGAGAGGCTAGCTGGAGGTTTCTGGACGGGCAAATTTAACTCTCATTTCCCAACAGGAAGAGGAAATAACCAAAGGCTCAGCGTGCCGTACCGGAACCAGATTAGGGCCTGAAGCCATCCTGCGGTGTTGCGGCCAGCTCAAAAGAAAGCGAGTTGAAGAAAGGAGCTCAGGGGCACTGTAATTCACAAACCTGCAGAGTTATAAATGACAGCTATCGTCCAAAAATATACTGCAGTAAGGCTGCCAAGAGGACTTGAATGCGGGGCAGAATTGCAGGAAACCGATTTCAGGAGGTAGACTGGAATTGCATTGAAAGCATAGGAAAAGAGGCAGAACGTCCACAATGATGCACTTGGCCAAAAAGGGCGTATGCGTTTTATCCTGAATATATTCAGGAAAAAACGCATACGCCCTTTTTGGCCAACCAAGCAAACTTGCAAAGGAAATCTGCTCTACAATGAAGTCTCACTTCTCCCCGGTCAAAAGGGCCATCTGAAATAAGTGTAAAATCCAGAAAGGCAGGACAGGCCATGGAGAACTGGGAGCCTTGTTATGCTGATGGGCGGGATGTAAATTGCCAACAGACACTTGGGAGAAGTGTATGGTGTTTCCTGAAACATCTAAAAAACAAAGCAACAGAGCCTAGGGCACTTCCACTTATGGTCCTATAGCTTAGGGAAATTAAAATCAAAATGACACAGCCACCCCAAAGTTTGGGACGCCTCCGTTTACAAGAACCTCGTTTACCGTACAAGTTCTATATCACAGAAAGTGAAAAATGGATAAAGAACTTGTGGTACTTACGTACAATGCAGTATCACTCAGCAATGAAATCTATGTCATCAGGCCCGTAGCAGCATAATGAGTGGATTCAGGTACGATGATTCTAACTGAAATAAGTCACACAGAAAAAGAAACATAATAACATATCACTAATACACGGAATGTAAACTTGGCTACACAGGAACTGCATTCCAAAACAGAACAGGGTCTCAAATTTAGAAAACCAACTTATGCTTGCTTAAGGGGAAAGGTGAGTTGGGGTGCTGCATAAAACCAGAGATTCAAACGAGCACAGATAAAGTACCTTAAGCCAAATATGGAATAGACAAGAGCTACTCCTTGCTCAACGAAATGGACTCAAAACCCCATATTAAACGCCTAAGAATGTACCAGGCTAGTAAGTATCTTAAAACCTATGGATTGCTATGTCTCCAAAAGAGAATCAAGCGTGTGTACAGGGGCATAAACGCAGCAGTGATAGGATTGGAGAGGTTCGGTGAGCAAATGAAGACCCTTTGAAGTCATATTGCATGGTACCCATTACACGGGTCTCAACTCTCCAGGTTTAAGGTATTCTTCCTTCAGCTAAAACATGCATGTGGAACCCAGAGTATGATCAACCATGTGAACGGGAGACGTGTTCAAATATGTCTCAGTTTTCCTCCCCTGGTACTCGGGTGCAACATTCCAGACGCTTTACTAACACTCTCCCGACTTGGAGAGTCAGTCCCTTTAACCTCCTGTTTGGCCCAGTTTGCAATTTCTGCGGAAGATGAACAGGAATAGCGAGAACCAATGAGAGGCTAGCTGGAGGTGTCTGGATGGGCAAATTTAACTCTCATTTCCCACCAGGAAGAGGAAATAACCAAAGGCTCAGCGTGCCGTGCCGGAAACAGATTACGGCCTGAAGCCATCCTGCGGTGTTGCGGCCAGGTCACAAGAAAGCGAGTTGAAGAAAGGAGCTCAGGGGCACTGTAATTCACAAACCTGCAGAGTTATAAATGACAGCTATCGTCCAAAAATAGACTGAAGTAAGGCTGCCAAGAGGACTTGAAAGCAGGGCAGAATTGCAGGAAACCGATTTCAGGAGGTAGACTGGAATTGCATTGAAAGCATAGGAAAAGAGGCAGAACGTCCACAATGATGCACTTGGCCAAAAAGGGCGTATGCGTTTTTTCCTGAATATATTCAGGAAAAAACGCATACGCCCTTTTTGGCCAACCAAGCAAGCTTGCAAAGGAAATCTGCACTACAATGAAGTCTCACTTCCCCCCGGTCAAAAGGGCCATCTGAAAAAAGTGTAAAATCCAGAAAGGCAACAGGCCATTGAGAACTGGGAGCCTTGTTATGCTGATGGGTGGAATGTAAATTGCCAACAGACACTTGGGAGAAGTGTATGGTGTTTCCTGAAACATCTAAAAAACAAAGCAACAGAGCCTAGGGCACTGCCACTTATGGTCCTATAGCTTAGGGAAATCAAAATCAAAAAGACACAGCCACCCCAAAGTTTGGGACGCCTCTGTTTACAAGAACCTCGTTTACAGTACAAGTTCAACATCGCAGAAAGTGAAAAATGGATAAAGAAGTTGTGGTATTTACTTACAAAGCAATATCACTCAGCAATGAAATCTATGTCATCAGGCCCTTAGCAGCACAATGAGTGGATTCAGGTATGATGATTCTAACTGAAATAAGTCACACAGAAAAAGAAACATCATAAGATATCAGTAATACACGGAATGTAAACTTGGCTACACAGGAACTGAATTACAGAACAGAACAGGGTCTCAAATTTAGAAAACCAACTTATGCTTGCTTAAGGGTAAAGGTGAGTTGGGGTGCTGTATAAAACCAGAGATTGAAATGAGCACAGATAAAGTTCCTTAAGCCAAATATGGAATAGACAAGAGCTACTCCTTGCTCAACGAAATGGACTCAACACCCCATATTAAACGCCTAAGAATGTACCTGACTAGTAAGTATCTTAAAACCTATGGATTGCTATGTCTCCGAAAGAGAATCAAGCATGTGTACAGGGGCATAAACGCAGCAGTGATAGGATTGGAGAGGTTTGTGAGCAAATGAAGACCCTTTGAAGTCATATTGCATGGTACCCATTCCACGGGTTTCAACTACCCAGGTTTAAGGTATTCTTCCTTCAGCTAAAACATGCATGTGGAACCTAGAGTATGATCAACCATGTGATCGGGAGACGTGTTCAAATATGTCTCAGTTTTCGTACCCTGGTACTCGGGTGCAATATTCCAGACGCTTTACTAACACTCTCCCCACTTGGAGAGTCAGTCCCTTTAACCTCCTGTTTGGTCCAGTTTGCAAATTCTGTGGAAGATGAACAGGAATAGCGAGAACCAATGAGAGACTAGCTGGAGGTGTCTGGATGGGCAAATTTAACTCTCATTTCCCACCAGGAAGAGGAATTAACCAAAGGCTCAGCGTGCCGTGCCAGAACAAGATTAGGGCCTGAAGACATCCTGCGGTGTTGCGGCCAGCTCAAAAGAAAGCGAGTTGAAGAAAGGAGCTCAGGGGCACTGTAATTCACAAACCTGCAGAGTTATAAATGACAGCTATCGTCCAAAAATATACTGCAGTAAGGCTGCCAAGAGGACTTGAATGCGGGGCAGAATTGCAGGAAACCGATTTCAGGAGGTAGACTGGAATTGCATTGAAAGCATAGGAAAAGAGGCAGAACGTCCACAATGATGCACTTGGCCAAAAAGGGCGTATGCGTTTTATCCTGAATATATTCAGGAAAAAACGCATACGCACTTTTTGGCCAACCAAGCAAACTTGCAAAGGAAATCTGCTCTACAATGAAGTCTCACTTCCCCCCGGTCAAAAGGGCCATCTGAAAAAAGTGTAAAATCCAGAAAGGCAACAGGCCATTGAGAACAGGGAGCCGTGTTATGCTGATGGGCGGGATGTAAATTGCCAACAGACACTTGGGAGAAGTGTATGGTGTTTCCTGAAACATCTAAAAAACAAAGCAACAGAGCCTAGGGCACTTCCACTTATGGTCCTATAGCTTAGGGAAATTAAAATCAAAAAGACACAGCCACCCCAAAGTTTGGAACGGCTCTGTTTACAAGAACCTCGTTTACAGTACAAGTTCAACATCGCAGAAAGTGAAAAATGGATAAAGAAGTTGTGGTATTTACTTACAAAGCAATATCACTCAGCAATGAAATCTATGTCATCAGGCCCTTAGCAGCACAATGAGTGGATTCAGGTATGATGATTCTAACTGAAATAAGTCACACAGAAAAAGAAACATCATAAGATATCAGTAATACACGGAATGTAAACTTGGCTACACAGGAACTGAATTACAGAACAGAACAGGGTCTCAAATTTAGAAAACCAACTTATGCTTGCTTAAGGGTAAAGGTGAGTTGGGGTGCTGCATAAAACCAGAGATTGAAATGAGCACAGATAAAGTTCCTTAAGCCAAATATGGAATAGACAAGAGCTACTCCTTGCTCAACGAAATGGACTCAAAACCCCATATTAAACGCCTAAGAATGTACCAGGCTAGTAAGTATCTTAAAACCTATGGATTGCTATGTCTCCAAAAGAGAATCAAGCGTGTGTACAGGGGCATAAACGCAGCAGTGATAGGATTGGAGAGGTTCGGTGAGCAAATGAAGACCCTTTGAAGTCATATTGCATGGTACCCATTACACGGGTCTCAACTCTCCAGGTTTAAGGTATTCTTCCTTCAGCTAAAACATGCATGTGGAACCCAGAGTATGATCAACCATGTGAACGGGAGACGTGTTCAAATATGTCTCAGTTTTCCTCCCCTGGTACTCGGGTGCAACATTCCAGACGCTTTACTAACACTCTCCCGACTTGGAGAGTCAGTCCCTTTAACCTCCTGTTTGGCCCAGTTTGCAATTTCTGCGGAAGATGAACAGGAATAGCGAGAACCAATGAGAGGCTAGCTGGAGGTGTCTGGATGGGCAAATTTAACTCTCATTTCCCACCAGGAAGAGGAAATAACCAAAGGCTCAGCGTGCCGTGCCGGAAACAGATTACGGCCTGAAGCCATCCTGCGGTGTTGCGGCCAGGTCACAAGAAAGCGAGTTGAAGAAAGGAGCTCAGGGGCACTGTAATTCACAAACCTGCAGAGTTATAAATGACAGCTATCGTCCAAAAATAGACTGAAGTAAGGCTGCCAAGAGGACTTGAAAGCAGGGCAGAATTGCAGGAAACCGATTTCAGGAGGTAGACTGGAATTGCATTGAAAGCATAGGAAAAGAGGCAGAACGTCCACAATGATGCACTTGGCCAAAAAGGGCGTATGCGTTTTTTCCTGAATATATTCAGGAAAAAACGCATACGCCCTTTTTGGCCAACCAAGCAAGCTTGCAAAGGAAATCTGCACTACAATGAAGTCTCACTTCCCCCCGGTCAAAAGGGCCATCTGAAAAAAGTGTAAAATCCAGAAAGGCAGGACAGGCCATGGAGAACTGGGAGCCTTGTTATGCTGATGGGCGGGATGTAAATTGCCAACAGACACTCGGGAGAAGTGTATGGTGTTTCCTGAAACATCTAAAAAACAAAGCAACAGAGCCTAGGGCACTGCCACTTATGGTCCTATAGCTTAGGGAAATCAAAATCAAAGAGACACAGCCACCCCAAAGTTTGGGACGCCTCTGTTTACAAGAACCTCGTTTACAGTACAAGTTCAACATCGCAGAAAGTGAAAAATGGATAAAGAAGTTGTGGTATTTACTTACAAAGCAATATCACTCAGCAATGAAATCTATGTCATCAGGCCCTTAGCAGCACAATGAGTGGATTCAGGTATGATGATTCTAACTGAAATAAGTCACACAGAAAAAGAAACATCATAAGATATCAGTAATACACGGAATGTAAACTTGGCTACACAGGAACTGAATTACAGAACAGAACAGGGTCTCAAATTTAGAAAACCAACTTATGCTTGCTTAAGGGTAAAGGTGAGTTGGGGTGCTGCATAAAACCAGAGATTGAAATGAGCACAGATAAAGTTCCTTAAGCCAAATATGGAATAGACAAGAGCTACTCCTTGCTCAACGAAATGGACTCAACACCGCATATTAAACGCCTAAGAATGTACCTGACTAGTAAGTATCTTAAAACCTATGGATTGCTATGTCTCCGAAAGAGAATCAAGCATGTGTACAGGGGCATAAACGCAGCAGTGATAGGATTGGAGAGGTTCGTGAGCAAATGAAGACCCTTTGAAGTCATATTGCATGGTACCCATTCCACGGGTTTCAACTACCCAGGTTTAAGGTATTCTTCCTTCAGCTAAAACATGCATGTGGAACCTAGAGTATGATCAACCATGTGATCGGGAGACGTGTTCAAATATGTCTCAGTTTTCGTACCCTGGTACTCGTGTGCAATATTCCAGACGCTTTACTAACACTCTCCCCACTTGGAGAGTCAGTCCCTTTAACCTCCTGTTTGGCCCAGTTTGCAATTTCTGTGGAAGATGAACAGGAATAGCGAGAACCAATGAGAGACTAGCTGGAGGTGTCTGGATGGGCAAATTTAACTCTCATTTCCCACCAGGAAGAGGAATTAACCAAAGGCTCAGCGTGCCGTGCCAGAACAAGATTAGGGCCTGAAGACATCCTGCGGTGTTGCGGCCAGCTCAAAAGAAAGCGAGTTGAAGAAAGGAGCTCAGGGGCACTGTAATTCACAAACCTGCAGAGTTATAAATGACAGCTATCGTCCAAAAATATACTGCAGTAAGGCTGCCAAGAGGACTTGAATGCGGGGCAGAATTGCAGGAAACCGATTTCAGGAGGTAGACTGGAATTGCATTGAAAGCATAGGAAAAGAGGCAGAACGTCCACAATGATGCACTTGGCCAAAAAGGGCGTATGCGTTTTATCCTGAATATATTCAGGAAAAAACGCATACGCCCTTTTTGGCCAACCAAGCAAACTTGCAAAGGAAATCTGCTCTACAATGAAGTCTCACTTCTCCCCGGTCAAAAGGGCCATCTGAAATAAGTGTAAAATCCAGAAAGGCAGGACAGGCCATGGAGAACTGGGAGCCTTGTTATGCTGATGGGCGGGATGTAAATTGCCAACAGACACTCGGGAGAAGTGTATGGTGTTTCCTGAAACATCTAAAAAACAAAGCAACAGAGCCTAGGGCACTTCCACTTATGGTCCTATAGCTTAGGGAAATTAAAATCAAATTGACACAGCCACCCCAAAGTTTGGGACGCCTCCGTTTACAAGAACCTCGTTTACCGTACAAGTTCTATATCACAGAAAGTGAAAAATGGATAAAGAACTTGTGGTACTTACGTACAATGCAGTATCACTCAGCAATGAAATCTATGTCATCAGGCCCGTAGCAGCATAATGAGTGGATTCAGGTACGATGATTCTAACTGAAATAAGTCACACAGAAAAAGAAACATAATAACATATCACTAATACACGGAATGTAAACTTGGCTACACAGGAACTGCATTCCAAAACAGAACAGGGTCTCAAATTTAGAAAACCAACTTATGCTTGCTTAAGGGGAAAGGTGAGTTGGGGTGCTGCATAAAACCAGAGATTCAAACGAGCACAGATAAAGTACCTTAAGCCAAATATGGAATAGACAAGAGCTACTCCTTGCTCAACGAAATGGACTCAAAACCCCATATTAAACGCCTAAGAATGTACCAGGCTAGTAAGTATCTTAAAACCTATGGATTGCTATGTCTCCAAAAGAGAATCAAGCGTGTGTACAGGGGCATAAACGCAGCAGTGATAGGATTGGAGAGGTTCGGTGAGCAAATGAAGACCCTTTGAAGTCATATTGCATGGTACCCATTACACGGGTCTCAACTCTCCAGGTTTAAGGTATTCTTCCTTCAGCTAAAACATGCATGTGGAACCCAGAGTATGATCAACCATGTGAACGGGAGACGTGTTCAAATATGTCTCAGTTTTCCTCCCCTGGTACTCGGGTGCAACATTCCAGACGCTTTACTAACACTCTCCCGACTTGGAGAGTCAGTCCCTTTAACCTCCTGTTTGGCCCAGTTTGCAATTTCTGCGGAAGATGAACAGGAATAGCGAGAACCAATGAGAGGCTAGCTGGAGGTGTCTGGATGGGCAAATTTAACTCTCATTTCCCACCAGGAAGAGGAAATAACCAAAGGCTCAGCGTGCCGTGCCGGAAACAGATTACGGCCTGAAGCCATCCTGCGGTGTTGCGGCCAGGTCACAAGAAAGCGAGTTGAAGAAAGGAGCTCAGGGGCACTGTAATTCACAAACCTGCAGAGTTATAAATGACAGCTATCGTCCAAAAATAGACTGAAGTAAGGCTGCCAAGAGGACTTGAAAGCAGGGCAGAATTGCAGGAAACCGATTTCAGGAGGTAGACTGGAATTGCATTGAAAGCATAGGAAAAGAGGCAGAACGTCCACAATGATGCACTTGGCCAAAAAGGGCGTATGCGTTTTTTCCTGAATATATTCAGGAAAAAACGCATACGCCCTTTTTGGCCAACCAAGCAAACTTGCAAAGGAAATCTGCACTACAATGAAGTCTCACTTCCCCCCGGTCAAAAGGGCCATCTGAAAAAAGTGTAAAATCCAGAAAGGCAACAGGCCATTGAGAACTGGGAGCCTTGTTATGCTGATGGGTGGAATGTAAATTGCCAACAGACACTTGGGAGAAGTGTATGGTGTTTCCTGAAACATCTAAAAAACAAAGCAACAGAGCCTAGGGCACTGCCACTTATGGTCCTATAGCTTAGGGAAATCAAAATCAAAAAGACACAGCCACCCCAAAGTTTGGGACGCCTCTGTTTACAAGAACCTCGTTTACAGTACAAGTTCAACATCGCAGAAAGTGAAAAATGGATAAAGAAGTTGTGGTATTTACTTACAAAGCAATATCACTCAGCAATGAAATCTATGTCATCAGGCCCTTAGCAGCACAATGAGTGGATTCAGGTATGATGATTCTAACTGAAATAAGTCACACAGAAAAAGAAACATCATAAGATATCAGTAATACACGGAATGTAAACTTGGCTACACAGGAACTGAATTACAGAACAGAACAGGGTCTCAAATTTAGAAAACCAACTTATGCTTGCTTAAGGGTAAAGGTGAGTTGGGGTGCTGTATAAAACCAGAGATTGAAATGAACACAGATAAAGTTCCTTAAGCCAAATATGGAATAGACAAGAGCTACTCCTTGCTCAACGAAATGGACTCAACACCCCATATTAAACGCCTAAGAATGTACCTGACTAGTAAGTATCTTAAAACCTATGGATTGCTATGTCTCCGAAAGAGAATCAAGCATGTGTACAGGGGCATAAACGCAGCAGTGATAGGATTGGAGAGGTTTGTGAGCAAATGAAGACCCTTTGAAGTCATATTGCATGGTACCCATTCCACGGGTTTCAACTACCCAGGTTTAAGGTATTCTTCCTTCAGCTAAAACATGCATGTGGAACCTAGAGTATGATCAACCATGTGATCGGGAGACGTGTTCAAATATGTCTCAGTTTTCGTACCCTGGTACTCGGGTGCAATATTCCAGACGCTTTACTAACACTCTCCCCACTTGGAGAGTCAGTCCCTTTAACCTCCTGTTTGGTCCAGTTTGCAAATTCTGTGGAAGATGAACAGGAATAGCGAGAACCAATGAGAGACTAGCTGGAGGTGTCTGGATGGGCAAATTTAACTCTCATTTCCCACCAGGAAGAGGAATTAACCAAAGGCTCAGCGTGCCGTGCCAGAACAAGATTAGGGCCTGAAGACATCCTGCGGTGTTGCGGCCAGCTCAAAAGAAAGCGAGTTGAAGAAAGGAGCTCAGGGGCACTGTAATTCACAAACCTGCAGAGTTATAAATGACAGCTATCGTCCAAAAATATACTGCAGTAAGGCTGACAAGAGGAGTTGAATGCGGGGCAGAATTGCAGGAAACCGATTTCAGGAGGTAGACTGGAATTGCATTGAAAGCATAGGAAAAGAGGCAGAACGTCCACAATGATGCACTTGGCCAAAAAGGGCGTATGCGTTTTATCCTGAATATATTCAGGAAAAAACGCATACGCACTTTTTGGCCAACCAAGCAAACTTGCAAAGGAAATCTGCTCTACAATGAAGTCTCACTTCCCCCCGGTCAAAAGGGCCATCTGAAAAAAGTGTAAAATCCAGAAAGGCAACAGGCCATTGAGAACAGGGAGCCGTGTTATGCTGATGGGCGGGATGTAAATTGCCAACAGACACTTGGGAGAAGTGTATGGTGTTTCCTGAAACATCTAAAAAACAAAGCAACAGAGCCTAGGGCACTTCCACTTATGGTCCTATAGCTTAGGGAAATTAAAATCAAAAAGACACAGCCACCCCAAAGTTTGGAACGGCTCTGTTTACAAGAACCTCGTTTACAGTACAAGTTCAACATCGCAGAAAGTGAAAAATGGATAAAGAAGTTGTGGTATTTACTTACAAAGCAACATCACTCAGCAATGAAACCTGTGTCATCAGGCCCTTAGCACCACAATGAGTGGATTCAGGTATGATGATTCTAACTGAAATAAGTCACACAGAAAAAGAAACATCATAAGATATCAGTAATACACGGAATTTAAACTTGGCTACACAGGAACTGAATTACAGAACAGAACAGGGTCTCAAATTTAGAAAACCAACTTATGCTTGCTTAAGGGTAAAGGTGAGTTGGGGTGCTGCATAAAACCAGAGATTGAAATGAGCACAGATAAAGTTCCTTAAGTCAAATATGGAATAGATAAGAGCTACTCCTTGCTCAACGAAATGGACTCAACACCGCATATTAAACGCCTAAGAATGTACCTGACTAGTAAGTATCTTAAAACCTATGGATTGCTATGTCTCCGAAAGAGAATCAAGCATGTGTACAGGGGCATAATCGCAGCAGTGATAGGATTTGGAGAGGTTCGGTGAGCAAATGAAGACCCTTTGAAGTCATATTGCATGGTACCCATTCCACGGGTCTCAACTACCCAGGTTTAAGGTATTCTTCCTTCAGCTAAAACATGCATGTGGAACCTAGAGTATGATCAACCATGTGATCGGGAGACGTGTTCAAATATATCTCAGTTTTCCTCCCCTGGTACTCGGGTGCAACATTCCAGACGCTTTACTAACACTCTCCCCACTTGGAGAGTCAGTCCCTTTAACCTCCTTTTTGGCCCAGTTTGCAATTTCTGCGGAAGATGAACAGGAATAGCGAGAACCAATGAGAGGCTAGCTGGAGGTGTTTGGACGGGCAAATTTAACTCTCATTTCCCACCAGGAAGAGGAATTAACCAAAGGCTCAGCGTGCCGTGCCGGAACCAGATTAGGGCCTGAAGCCATCCTGCGGTGTTGCGGCCAGGTCACAAGAAAGCGAGTTGAAGAAAGGAGCTCAGGGGCACTGTAATTCACAAACCTTCAGAGTTATAAATGACAGCTATCGTCCAAAAATAGACTGAAGTA
This sequence comes from Delphinus delphis, assembly GCF_949987515.2. Lineage (NCBI taxonomy): Eukaryota > Metazoa > Chordata > Mammalia > Artiodactyla > Delphinidae > Delphinus > Delphinus delphis. The sequence continues at coordinate 268,710 of NW_027192675.1, read as the reverse complement.
AGGCTGCCAAGAGGACTTGAAAGCGGGGCAGAATTGCAGGAAACCGATTTCAGGAGGTAGACTGGAATTGCATTGAAAGCATAGGAAAAGAGGCAGAACGTCCACAATGATGCACTTGGCCAAAAAGGGCGTATGCGTTTTTTCCTGAATATATTCAGGAAAAAACGCATACGCCCTTTTTGGCCAACCAAGCAAGCTTGCAAAGGAAATCTGCACTACAATGAAGTCTCACTTCCCCCCGGTCAAAAGGGCCATCTGAAAAAAGTGTAAAATCCAGAAAGGCAGGACAGGCCATGGAGAACTGGGAGCCTTGTTATGCTGATGGGCGGGATGTAAATTGCCAACAACCACTCGGGAGAAGTGTATGGTGTTTCCTGAAACATCTAAAAAACAAAGCAACAGAGCCTAGGGCACTTCCACTTATGGTCCTATAGCTTAGGGAAATTAAAATCAAAAAGACACAGCCACCCCAAAGTTTGGGACGCCTCCGTTTACAAGAACCTCGTTTACCGGACAAGTTCAATATCACAGAAAGTGAAAAATGGATAAAGACCTTGTGGTACTTACGTACAATGCAGTATCACTCAGCAATGAAATCTATGTCATCAGGCCCGTAGCAGCATAATGAGTGGATTCAGGTACGATGATTCTAACTGAAATAAGTCACACAGAAAAAGAAACATCATAAGATATCACTAATACATGGAATGTAAACTTGGCTACACAGGAACTGCATTCCAAAACAGAACAGGGTCTCAAATTTAGAAAACCAACTAATGCTTGCTTAAGGGTAAAGGTGAGTTGGGGTGCTGCATAAAACCAGAGATTGAAATGAGCACAGATAAAGTTCCTAAAGCCAAATATGGAATAGACAAGAGCTACTCCTTGCTCAACGAAATGGACTCAACACCCCATATTAAACGCCTAAGAATGTACCTGACTAGTAAGTATCTTAAAACCTATGGATTGCTATGTCTCCAAAAGAGAATCAAGCGTGTGTACAGGGGCATAAACGCAGCAGTGATAGGATTGGAGAGGTTCGGTGAGCAAATGAAGACCCTTTGAAGTCATATTGCATGGTACCCATTCCACGGGTCTCAACTCTCCAGGTTTAAGGTATTCTTCCTTCAGCTAAAACATGCATGTGGAACCCAGAGTATGATCAACCATGTGAACGGGAGACGTGCTCAAATATGTCTCAGTTTTCCTCCCCTGGTACTCGGGTGCAACATTCCAGACGCTTTACTAACACTCTCCCGACTTGGAGAGTCAGTCCCTTTAACCTCCTGTTTGGCCCAGTTTGCAATTTCTGCGGAGGATGAACAGGAATAGCGAGAACCAATGAGAGGCTAGCTGGAGGTGTCTGGACGGGCAAATTTAACTCTCATTTCCCACCAGGAAGAGGAAATAACCAAAGGCTCAGCGTGCCGTACCGGAACCAGATTGGGGCCTGAAGCCATCCTGCGGTGTTGCGGCCAGGTCACAAGAAAGCGAGTTGAAGAAAGGAGCTCAGGGGCACTGTAATTCACAAACCTGCAGAGTTATAAATGACAGCTATCGTCCAAGAATAGACTGAAGAAAGGCTGCCAAGAGGACTTGAAAGCGGGGCAGAATTGCAGGAAACTGATTTCAGGAGGTAGACTGGAATTGCATTGAAAGCATAGGAAAAGAGGCAGAACGTCCACAATGATGCACTTGGCCAAAAAGGGCGTATGCGTTTTTTCCTGAATATATTCAGGAAAAAACGCATACGCCCTTTTTGGCCAACCAAGCAAGCTTGCAAAGGAAATCTGCACTACAATGAAGTCTCACTTCCCCCCGGTCAAAAGGGCCATATGAAAAAAGTGTAAAATCCAGAAAGGCAGGACAGGCCATGGAGAACTGGGAGCCTTGTTATGCTGATGGGCGGGATGTAAATTGCCAACAGACACTCGGGAGAAGTGTATGGTGTTTCCTGAAACATCTAAAAAACAAAGCAACAGAACCTAGGGCACTTCCACTTATGGTCCTATAGCTTAGGGAAATTAAAATCAAAAAGACACAGCCACCCCAAAGTTTGGAACGGCTCTGTTTACAAGAACCTCGTTTACAGTACAAGTTCAACATCGCAGAAAGTGAAAAATGGATAAAGAAGTTGTGGTATTTACTTACAAAGCAATATCACTCAGCAATGAAATCTGTGTCATCAGGCCCTTAGCAGCACAATGAGTGGATTCAGTTATGATGATTCTAACTGAAATAAGTCACACAGAAAAAGAAACATCATAAGATATCAGTAATACACGGAATGTAAACTTGGCTACACAGGAACTGAATTACAGAACAGAACAGGGTCTCAAATTTAGAAAACCAACTTATTCTTGCTTAAGGGTAAAGGTGAGTTGGGGTGCTGCATAAAACCAGAGATTGAAATGAGCACAGATAAAGTTCCTTAAGCCAAATATGGAATAGACAAGAGCTACTCCTTGCTCAACGAAATGGACTCAACACCCCATATTAAACGCCTAAGAATGTACCTGACTAGTAAGTATCTTAAAACCTATGGATTGCTATGTCTCCGAAAGAGAATCAAGCATGTGTACAGGGGCATAAACGCAGCAGTGATAGGATTGGAGAGGTTCGGTGAGCAAATGAAGACCCTTTGAAGTCATATTGCATGGTACCCATTACACGGGTCTCAACTCTCCAGGTTTAAGGTATTCTTCCTTCAGCTAAAACATGCATGTGGAACCCAAGTATGATCAACCATGTGAACGGGAGATGTGTTCAAATATGTCTCAGTTTTCCTCCCCTGGTACTCGGATGCAACATTCCAGACGCTTTACTAACACTCTCCCCACTTGGAGAGTCAGCGCCTTTAACCTCCTGTTTGGCCCAGTTTGCAATTTCTGCAGAAGATGAACAGGAATAGCGAGAACCAATGAGAGGCTAGCTGGTGGTGTCTGGACGGGCAAATTTAACTCTCATTTCCCACCAGGAAGAGGAAATAACCAAAGGCTCAGCGTGCCGTACCGGAACCAGATTAGGGCCTGAAGCCATCCTGCAGTGTTGCGGCCAGCTCAAAAGAAAGCGAGTTGAAGAAAGGAGCTCAGGGGCACTGTAATTCACAAACCTGCAGAGTTATAAATGACAGCTATCGTCCAAAAATAGACTGAAGTAAGGCTGCCAAGAGGACTTGAAAGCGGGGCAGAATTGCAGGAAACCGATTTCAGGAGGTAGACTGGAATTGCATTGAAAGCATAGGAAAAGAGGCAGAACGTCCACAATGATGCACTTGGCCAAAAAGGGCGTATGCGTTTTTTCCTGAATATATTCAGGAAAAAACGCATACGCCCTTTTTGGCCAACCAAGCAAGCTTGCAAAGGAAATCTGCACTACAATGAAGTCTCACTTACCCCCGGTCAAAAGGGCCATCTGAAAAAAGTGTAAAATCCAGAAAGGCAGGACAGGCCATAGAGAACTGGGAGCCTTGTTATGCTGATGGGCGGGATGTAAATTGCCAACAACCACTCGGGAGAAGTGTATGGTGTTTCCTGAAACATCTAAAAAACAAAGCAACAGAACCTAGGGCACTTCCACTTATGGTCCTATAGTTTAGGGAAATTAAAATCAAAAAGACACAGCCACCCCAAAGTTTGGAACGGCTCTGTTTACAAGAACCTCGTTTACAGTACAAGTTCAACATCGCAGAAAGTGAAAAATGGATAAAGAAGTTGTGGTATTTACTTACAAAGCAATATCACTCAGCAATGAAATCTGTGTCATCAGGCCCTTAGCAGCACAATGAGTGAATTCAGGTATGATGATTCTAACTGAAGTAATTCACACAGAAAAAGAAACATCATAAGATATCAGTAATACACGGAATGGAAACTTGGCTACACAGGAACTGCATTCCAAAACAGAACAGGGTCTCAAATTTAGAAAACCAACTTATGCTTGCTTAAGGGTAAAGGTGAGTTGGGGTGCTGCATAAAACCAGAGATTGAAATGAGCACAGATAAAGTTCCTTAAGTCAAATATGGAATAGACAAGAGCTACTCCTTGCTCAACGAAATGGACTCAACACCGCATATTAAACGCCTAAGAATGTACCTGACTAGTAAGTATCTTAAAACCTATGGATTGCTATGTCTCCGAAAGAGAATCAAGGATGTGTACAGGGGCATAAACGCAGCAGTGATAGGATTGGAGAGGTTCGGTGAGCAAATGAAGACCCTTTGAAGTCATATTGCATGGTACCCATTCCACGGGTTTCAACTACCCAGGTTTAAGGTATTCTTCCTTCAGCTAAAACATGCATGTGGAACCTAGAGTATGATCAACCATGTGATCGGGAGACGTGTTCAAATATGTCTCAGTTTTCCTCCCCTGGTCTCGGGTGCAACATTCCAGATGCTTTACTAACACTCTCCCAACTTGGAGAGTCAGTCCCTTTAACCTCCTGTTTGGCCCAGTTTGCAATTTCTGCGGAAGATGAACAGGAATAGCGAGAACCAATGAGAGGCTAGCTGGAGGTGTCTGGACGGGCAAATTTAACTCTCATTTCCCACCAGGAAGAGGAATTAACCAAAGGCTCAGCGTGCCGTGCCGGAACCAGATTAGGGCCTGAAGCCATCCTGCGGTGTTGCGGCCAGCTCAAAAGAAAGCGAGTTGAAGAAAGGAGCTCAGGGGCACTGTAATTCACAAACCTGCAGAGTTATAAATGACAGCTATCGTCCAAAAATAGACTGAAGTAAGGCTGCCAAGAGGACTTGAAAGCGGGGCAGAATTGCAGGAAACCGATTTCAGGAGGTAGACTGGAATTGCATTGAAAGCATAGGAAAAGAGGCAGAATGTCCACAATGATGCACTTGGCCAAAAAGGGCGTATGCGTTTTTTCCTGAATATATTCAGGAAAAAACGCATACGCCCTTTTTGGCCAACCAGGCAAGCTTGCAAAGGAAATCTGCACTACAATGAAGTCTCACTTCACCCCGGACAAAAGGGCCATCTGAAAAAAGTGTAAAATCCAGAAAGGCAGGACAGGCCATGGAGAACTGGGAGCCTAGTTATGCTGAAGGGCGGGATGTAAATTGCCAACAACCACTCGGGAGAAGTGTATGGTGTTTCCTGAAACATCTAAAAAACAAAGCAACAGAGCCTAGGGCACTTCCACTTATGGTCCTATAGCTTAGGGAATTTAAAATCAAAAAGACACAGCCACCCCAAAGTTTCGAAAGGCTCCGTTTACAAGAACCTCGTTTACCGTACAAGTTCAATATCACAGAAAGTGAAAAATGGATAAAGAACTTGTGGTACTTACGTACAATGCAGTATCACTCAGCAATGAAATCTATGTCATCAGGCCCGTAGCAGCATAATGAGTAGATTCAGGTACGATGATTCTAACTGAAATAAGTCACACAGAAAAAGAAACATCATAAGATATCAGTAATACACGGAATGTAAACTTGGCTACACAGGAACTGAATTACAGAACAGAAGAGGGTCTCAAATTTAGAAAACCAACTTATTCTTGCTTAAGGGTAAAGGTGAGTTGGGGTGCTGCATAAAACCAGAGATTGAAATGAGCACAGATAAAGTTCCTTAAGTCAAATATGGAATAGACAAGAGCTACTCCTTGCTCAACGAAATGGACTCAACACCCCATATTAAACGCATAAGAATGTACCTGACTAGTAAGTATCTTAAAACCTATGGATTGCTATGTCTCCGAAAGAGAATCAAGCATGTGTACAGGGGCATAAACGCAGCAGTGATAGGATTGGAGAGGTTCGGTGAGCAAATGAAGACCCTTTGGAGTCATATTGCATGGTACCCATTCCACTGGTTTCAACTACCCAGGTTTAAGGTATTCTTCCTTCAGCTAAAACATGCATGTGGAACCTAGAGTATGATCAACCATGTGATCGGGAGATGTGTTCAAATATGTCTCAGTTTTCCTCCCCTGGTACTCGGGTGCAACATTCCAGACGCTTTACTAACACTCTCCCGACTTGGAGAGTCAGTCCCTTTAACCTCCTGTTTGGCCCAGTTTGCAATTTCTGCAGAAGATGAACAGGAATAGCGAGAACCAATGAGAGACTAGCTGGAGGTGTCTGGACGGGCAAATTTAACTCTCATTTCCCACCAGGAAGAGGAATTAACCAAAGGCTCAGCATGCCGGGCCGGAACCAGATTAGGGCCTGAAGCCATCCTGCGGTGTTGCGGCCAGGTCACAAGAAAGCAAGTTGAAGAAAGGAGCTCAGGGGCACTGTAATTCACAAACCTGCAGAGTTATAAATGACAGCTATCGTCCAAAAATAGACTGAAGTAAGGCTGCCAAGAGGACTTGAAAGCAGGGCAGAATTGCAGGAAACCGATTTCAGGAGGTAGACTGGAATTGCATTGAAAGCATAGGAAAAGAGGCAGAACGTCCACAATGATGCACTTGGCCAAAAAGGGCGTATGCGTTTTTTCCTGAATATATTCAGGAAAAAACGCATACGCCCTTTTTGGCCAACCAAGCAAGCTTGCAAAGGAAATCTGCATTACAATGAAGTCTCACTTCCCACCGGTCAAAAGGGCCATCTGAAAAAAGTGTAAAATCCAGAAAGGCTGGACAGGCCATAGAGAACTGGGAGCCTTGTTATGCTGATGGGCGGGTTGTAAATTGCCAACAGACACTCGGGAGAAGTGTATGGTGTTTCCTGAAACATCTAAAAAACAAAGCAACAGAGCCTAGGGCACTTCCACTTATGGTCCTATAGCTTAGGGAAATTAAAATCAAAAAAACACAGCCACCCCAAAGTTTGGGACGCCTCTGTTTACAAGAACCTCGTTTACAGTACAAGTTCAACATCGCAGAAAGTGAAAAATGGATAAAGAAGTTGTGGTATTTACTTAGAAAGCAATATCACTCAGCAATGAAATCTATGTCACCAGGCCCGTAGCAGCATAATGAGTGGATTCAGGTACGATGATTCTAACTGAAATAAGTCACACAGAAAAAGAAACATCATAAGATATCACTAATACACGGAATGTAAACTTGGCTACACAGGAACTGCATTCCAAAACAGAACAGGGTATCAAATTAAGAAAACCAACTTATGCTTCCTTAAGGGGAAAGGTGAGTTGGGGTGCTGCATAAAACCAGAGATTGAAATGAGCACAGATAAAGTTCCTTAAGCCAAATATGGAATAGACAAGAGCTACTCCTTGCTCAACGAAATGGACTCAACACCCCATATTAAACGCCTAAGAATGTACCTGACTAGTAAGTATCTTAAAACCTATGGATTGCTATGTCTCCAAAAGAGAATCAAGCATGTGTACAGGGGCATAAACGCAGCAGTGATAGGATTGGAGAGGTTCGGTGAGCAAATGAAGACCCTTTGAAGTCATATTGCATGGTACCCATTCCACAGGTCTCAACTCTCAAGGTTTAAGGTATTCTTCCTTCAGCTAAAACATGCATGTGGAACCCAGAGTATGATCAACCATGTGAACGGGAGACGTGTTCAAATATGTCTCAGTTTTCCTCCCCTGGTACTCGGGTGCAACATTCCAGACGCTTTACTAACACTCTCCCGACTTGGAGAGTCAGTCCCTTTAACCTCCTGTTTGGCCCAGTTTGCAATTTCTGCGGAGGATGAACAGGAATAGCGAGAACCAATGAGAGGCTAGCTGGAGGTTTCTGGACGGGCAAATTTAACTCTCATTTCCCAACAGGAAGAGGAAATAACCAAAGGCTCAGCGTGCCGTACCGGAACCAGATTAGGGCCTGAAGCCATCCTGCGGTGTTGCGGCCAGCTCAAAAGAAAGCGAGTTGAAGAAAGGAGCTCAGGGGCACTGTAATTCACAAACCTGCAGAGTTATAAATGACAGCTATCGTCCAAAAATAGACTGAAGTAAGGCTGCCAATAGGACTTGAAAGCGGGGCAGAATTGCAGGAAACTGATTTCAGGAGGTAGACTGGAATTGCATTGAAAGCATAGGAAAAGAGGCAGAACGTCCACAATGATGCACTTGGCCATAAAGGGCGTATGCGTTTTTTCCTGAATATATTCAGGAAAAAACGCATACGCCCTTTTTGGCCAACCAAGCAAGCTTGCAAAGGAAATCTGCACTACAATGAAGTCTCACTTCCCCCCGGTCAAAAGGGCCATCTGAAAAAAGTGTAAAATCCAGAAAGGCAGGACAGGCCATGGAGAACTGGGAGCCTTGTTATGCTGATGGGCGGGATGTAAACTGCCAACAGACACTCGGGAGAAGTGTATGGTGTTTCCTGAAACATCTAAAAAACAAAGCAACAGAACCTAGGGCACTTCCACTTATGGTCCTATAGCTTATGGAAATTAAAATCAAAAAGACACAGCCACCCCAAAGTTTGGAACGGCTCTGTTTACAAGAACCTCGTTTACAGTACAAGTTCAACATCGCTGAAAGTGATAAATGGATAAAGAAGTTGTGGTATTTACTTACAAAGCAATATCACTCAGCAATGAAATCTGTGTCATCAGGCCCTTAGCAGCACAATGAGTGGATTCAGGTATGATGATTCTAACTGAAATAAGTCAAACAGAAAAAGAAACATCATAAGATATCAGTAATACACGGAATGTAAACTTGGCTACACAGGAACTGAATTACAGAACAGAACAGGGTCTCAAATTTAGAAAACCAACTTATTCTTGCTTAAGGGTAAAGGTGAGTTGGGGTGCTGCATAAAACCAGAGATTGAAATGAGCACAGATAAAGTTCCTTAAGCCAAATATGGAATAGACAAGAGCTACTCCTTGCTCAACGAAATGGACTCAACACCCCATATTAAACGCCTAAGAATGTACCTGACTAGTAAGTATCTTAAAACCTATGAATTGCTATGTCTCCAAAAGAGAATCAAGCGTGTGTACAGGGGCATAAACGCAGCAGTGATAGGATTGGAGAGGTTCGGTGAGCAAATGAAGACCCTTTGAAGACATATTGCATGGTACCCATTCCACGGGTCTCAACTCTACAGGTTTAAGGTATTCTTCCTTCAGCTAAAACATGCATGTGGAACCGAGAGTATGATCAACCGTGTGAACGGGAGACGTGTTCAAATATGTCTCAGTTTTCCTCCCCTGGTACTCGGGTGCAACATTCCAGACGCTTTACTAACACTCTCCCCACTTGGAGAGTCAGCGCCTTTAACCTCCTGTTTGGCCCAGTTTGCAATTTCTGCGGAAGATGAACAGGAATAGCGAGAACCAATGAGAGACTACCTGGAGGTGTCTGGACGGGCAAATTTAACTCTCATTTCCCACCAGGAAGAGGAATTAACCAAAGGCTCAGCGTGCCGTGCCGGAACAAGATTAGGGCCTGAAGCCATCCTGCGGTGTTGCGGCCAGCTCACAAGAAAGCGAGTTGAAGAAAGGAGCTCAGGGGCACTGTATTTCACAAACCTGCAGAGTTATAAATGACAGCTATCGTCCAAAAATATACTGAAGTAAGGCTGCCAAGAGGACTTGAAAGCGGGGCAGAATTGCAGGAAACCGATTTCAGGAGGTAGACTGGAATTGCACTGAAACCATAGGAAAAGAGGCAGAACGTCCACAATGATGCACTTGGCCAAAAAGGGCATATGCGTTTTTTCTTGAATATAATCAGGAAAAAACGCATACGCCCTTTTCGGCCAACCAAGCAAGCTTGCAAAGGAAATCTGCACTACAATGAAGTCTCACTTCCCCCCGGTCAAAAGGGCCATCTGAAAAAAGTGTAAAATCCAGAAAGGCAACAGGCCATTGAGAACTGGGAGCCTTGTTATGCTGATGGGCGGGATGTAAATTGCCAAGAACCACTCGGGAGAAGTGTATGGTGTTTCCTGAAACATCTAAAAAACAAAGCAACAGAGCCTAGGGCACTGCCACTTATGGTCCTATAGATTAGGGAAATTAAAATCAAAAAGACACAGCCACCCCAAAGATTGGGACACCTCTGTTTACAAGAACCTCGTTTACAGTACAAGTTCAACATCGCAGAAAGTGAAAAATGGATAAAGAAGTTGTGGTATTTACTTACAAAGCAATATCACTCAGCAATGAAATCTATGTCATTAGGCCCTTAGCATCACAATGAGTGGATTCAGGTATGATGATTCTAACTGAAATAAGTCACACAGAAAAAGAAACATCATAAGATATCAGTAATACACGGAATGTAAACTTGGCTACACAGGAACTGAATTACAAAACAGAACAGGGTCTCAAATTTAGAAAACCAACTTATGCTTGCTTAAGGGTAAAGGTGAGTTGGGGTGCTGCATCAAACCAGAGATTGAAATGAGCACAGATAACGTTCCTTAAGTCAAATATGGAATAGACAAGAGCTACTCCTTGCTCAACGAAATGGACTCAACACCGCATATTAAACGCCTAAGAATGTACCTGACTAGTAAGTATCGTAAAACCTATGGATTGCTATGTCTCCAAAAGAGAATCAAGCATGTGTACACGGGCATAAACGCAGCAGTGATAGGATTGGAGAGGTTTGGTGAGCAAATGAAGACCCTTTGAAGTCATATTGCATGGTACCCATTCCACGGGTCTCAACTCTCCAGGTTTAAGGTATTCTTCCTTCAGCTAAGACATGCATGTGGAACCCAAGTATGATCAACCATGTGAACGGGAGACGTGTTCAAATATGTCTCAGTTTTTCTCCCCTGGTTCTCGGGTGCAACATTCCAGACGCTTTACTAACACTCTCCCAACTTGGAGAGTCAGCGCCTTTAACCTCCTGTTTGGCCCAGTTTGCAATTTCTGCGGAAGATGAACAGGAATAGCGAGAACCAATGAGAGGCTAGCTGGAGGTGTCTGGACGGGCAAATTTAACTCTCATTTCCCACCAGGAAGAGGAAATAACCAAAGGCTCAGCGTGCCGTGCCGGAACCAGATTAGGGCCTGAAGCCAGCCTGCGGTGTTGCGGCCAGGTCACAAGAAAGCGAGTTGAAGAAAGGAGCTCAGGGGCACTGTAATTCACAAACCTGCAGAGTTATAAATGACAGCTATCGTCCAAAAATAGACTGAAGTAAGGCTGCCAAGAGGACTTGAAAGCGGGGCAGCATTGCAGGAAACCGATTTCAGGAGGTAGACTGGAATTGCATTGAAAGCATAGGAAAAGAGGCAGAACGTCCACAATGATGCACTTGGCCAAAAAGGGCGTATGCGTTTTTTCCTGAATATATTCAGGAAAAAACGCATACGCCCTTTTTGGCCAACCAAGCAAACTAGGAAAGGAAATCTGCACTACAATGAAGTCTCACTTCCCCCCGGTCAAAAGGGCCATCTGAAAAAAGTGTAAAATCCAGAAAGGCAGGACAGGCCATGGAGAACTGGGAGCCTTGTTATGCTGATGGGCGGGATGTAAATTGCCAACAACCACTCGGGAGAAGTGTATGGTGTTTCCTGAAACATCTAAAAAACAAAGCAACAGAGCCTAGGGCACTGCCACTTATGGTCCTATAGCTTATGGAAATTAAAATCAAAAAGACACAGCCACCCCAAAGTTTGGGACGCCTCTGTTTACAAGAACCTCGTTTACAGTACAAGTTCAACATCGCAGAAAGTGAAAAATGGATAAAGAAGTTGTGGTATTTACATACAAACCAATATCACTCAGCAATGAAATCTGTGTCATCAGGCCCTTAGCAGCACAATGAGTGGATTCAGGTATGATAATTCTAACTGAAGTAAGTCACACAGAAAAAGAAACATCATAAGATATCAGTAATACACGGAATGTAAACTTGGCTACACAGGAACTGAATTACAGAACAGAACAGGGACTCAAATTTAGAAAACCAACTTATGCTTGCTTAAGGGTAAAGGTGAGTTGGGGTGCTGCATAAAACCAGAGATTGAAATGAGCACAGATAAAGTTCCTTAAGCCAAATATGGAATAGACAAGAGCTACTCCTTGCTCAACGAAATGGACTCAACACCGCATATTAAACGCCTAAGAATGTACCTGACTAGTAAGTATCTTAAAACCTATGGATTGCTATGTCTCCGAAAGAGAATCAAGCATGTGTACAGGGGCATAAACGCAGCAGTGATAGGATTGGAGAGGTTCGGTGAGCAAATGAAGACCCTTTGAAGTCATATTGCATGGTACCCATTCCACGGGTTTCAACTACCCAGGTTTAAGGTATTCTTCCTTCAGCTAAAACATGCATGTGGAACCTAGAGTATGATCAACCATGTGATCGGGAGACGTGTTCAAATATGTCTCAGTTTTCCTCCCCTGGTACTCGGGTGCAACATTCCAGACGCTTTACTAACACTCTCCCCACTTGGAGAGTCAGTCCCTTTAACCTCCTGTTTGGCCCAGTTTGCAATTTCTGCGGAAGATGAACAGGAATAGCGAGAACCAATGAGAGGCTATCTGGAGGTGTCTGGACGGGCAAATTTAACTCTCATTTCCCACCAGGAAGAGGAATTAACCAAAGGCTCAGCATGCCGGGCTGGAACCAGATTAGGGCCTGAAGCCATCCTGCGGTGTTGCGGCCAGGTCACAAGAAAGCGAGTTGAAGAAAGGAGCTCAGGGGCACTGTAAGTCACAAACCTGCAGAGTTATAAATGACAGCTATCGTCCAAAAATAGACTGAAGTAAGGCTGCCAAGAGGACTTGAAAGCGGGGCAGAATTGCAGGAAACCAATTTCAGGAGGTAGACTGGAATTGCATTGAAAGCATAGGAAAAGAGGCAGAACGTCCACAATGATGCACTTGGCCAAAAAGGGCGTATGCGTTTTTTCCTGAATATATTCAGGAAAAAACGCATACGCCCTTTTTGGCCAACCAAGCAAGCTTGCAAAGGAAATCTGCACTACAATGAAGTCTCACTTCCCCCCGGTCAAAAGGGCCATCTGAAAAAAGTGTAAAATCCAGAAAGGCAGGACAGGCCATGGAGAACTGGGAGCCTTGTTATGCTGATGGGCGGGATGTAAATTGCCAACAACCACTCGGGAGAAGTGTATGGTGTTTCCTGAAACATCTAAAAAACAAAGCAACAGAGCCTAGGGCACTGCCACTTATGGTCCTATAGCTTAGGGAAATTAAAATCAAAAAGACACAGCCACCCCAAAGTTTGGGACGCCTCTGTTTACAAGAACCTCGTTTACAGTACAAGTTCAACATCGCAGAAAGTGAAAAATGGATAAAGAAGTTGTGGTATTTAATTACAAAGCAATATCACTCAGCAATGAAACCTGTGTCATCAGGCCCTTAGCAGCACAATGAGTGGATTCAGGTATGATGATTCTAACTGAAATAAGTCACACAGAAAAAGAAACATCATAAGATATCAGTAATACACGGAATGTAAACTTGGCTACACAGGAACTGAATTACAGAACAGAACAGGGTCTCAAATTTAGAAAACCAACTTATGCTTGCTTAAGGGTAAAGGTGAGTTGGGGTGCTGCATAAAACCAGAGATTTAAATGAGCACAGTTAAAGTTCCTTAAGCCAAATATGGAATAGACAAGAGCTACTCCTTGCTCAACGAAATGGACTCAACACCGCATATTAAACGCCTAAGAATGTACCTGACTAGTAAGTATCTTAAAACCTATGGATTGCTATGTCTCCGAAAGAGAATCAAGCATGTGTACAGGGGCATAAACGCAGCAGTGATAGGATTGGAGAGGTTCGGTGAGCAAATGAAGACCCTTTGAAGTCATATTGCATGGTACCCATTACACGGGTCTCAACTCTCCAGGTTTAAGGTATTCTTCCTTCAGCTAAAACATGCATGTGGAACCCAAGTATGATCAACCATGTGAACGGGAGACGTGTTCAAATATGTCTCAGTTTTCCTCCCCTGGTACTCGGGTGCAACATTCCAGACGCTTTACTAACACTCTCTCACTTGGAGAGTCAGCGCCTTTAACCTCCTGTTTGGCCCAGTTTGCAATTTCTGCGGAAGATGAACAGGAATAGCGAGAACCAATGAGAGGCTAGCTGGAGGTGTCTGGACGGGCAAATTTAACTCTCATTTCCCAACAGGAAGAGGAAATAACCAAAGGCTCAGCGTGCCGTACCGGAACCAGATTAGGGCCTGAAGCCATCCTGCGGTGTTGCGGCCAGCTCAAAAGAAACCGAGTTGAAGAAAGGAGCTCAGGGGCACTGTAATTCACAAACCTGCAGAGTTATAAATGACAGCTCTCGTCCAAAAATAGACTGAAGTAAGGCTGCCAAGAGGACTTGAAAGCGGGGCAGAATTGCAGGAAACCGATTTCAGGAGGTAGACTGGAATTGCATTGAAAGCATAGGAAAAGAGGCAGAACGTCCACAATGATGCACTTGGCCAAAAAGGGCGTATGCGTTTTTTCCTGAATATATTCAGGAAAAAACGCATACGCCCTTTTTGGCCAACCAAGCAAACTAGCAAAGGAAATCTGCACTACAATGAAGTCTCACTTCCCCCCGGTCAAAAGGGCCATCTGAAAAAAGTGTAAAATCCAGAAAGGCAGGACAGGCCATGGAGAACTGGGAACCTTGTTATGCTGATGGGCGGGATGTAAATTGCCAACAACCACTCGGGAGAAGTGTATGGTGTTTCCTGAAACATCTAAAAAACAAAGCAACAGAACCTAGGGCACTTCCACTTATGGTCGTATAGCTTAGGGAAATTAAAATCAAAAAGACACAGCCACCCCAAAGTTTGGAACGGCTCTGTTTACAAGAACCTCGTTTACAGTACAAGTTCAACATCGCAGAAAGTGAAAAATGGATAAAGAAGTTGTGGTATTTACTTACAAAGCAATATCACTCAGCAATGAAATCTGTGTCATCAGGCCCTTAGCAGCACAATGAGTGGATTCAGGTATGATGATTCTAACTGAAGTAAGTCACACAGAAAAAGAAACATCATAAGATATCAGTAATACACGGAATGTAAACTTGGCTACACAGGAACTGATTTACAGAACAGAACAGGGTCTCAAATTTAGAAAACCAACTTATGCTTGCTTAAGGGTAAAGGTGAGTTGGGGTGCTGCATAAAACCAGAGATTGAAATGAGCACAGATAAAGTTCCTTAAGTCAAATATGGAATAGACAAGAGCTACTCCTTGCTCAACGAAATGGACTCAACACCCCATATTAAACGCCTAAGAATGTACCTGACTAGTAAGTATCGTAAAACCTATGTATTGCTATGTCTCCGAAAGAGAATCAAGCATGTGTACAGGGGCATAAACGCAGCAGTGATAGGATTGGAGAGGTTCGTTGAGCAAATGAAGACCCTTTGAAGTCATATTGCATGGTACCCATTCCACGGGTTTCAACTACCCAGGTTTAAGGTATTTTTCCTTCAGCTAAAACATGCATGTGGAACCTAGAGTATGATCAACCATGTGATCGGGAGACGTGTTCAAATATGTCTCAGTTTTCCTCCCCTGTACTCGGGTGCAACATTCCAGATGCTTTACTAACACTCTCCCCACTTGGAGAGTCAGTCCCTTTAACCTCCTGTTTGGCCCAGTTTGCAATTTCTGCGGAAGATGCACAGGAATAGCGAGAACCAATGAGAGGCTAGCTGGAGGTGTCTGGACGGGCAAATTTAACTCTCATTTCCCACCAGGAAGAGGAATTAACCAAAGGCTCAACATGCCGGGCCGGAACCAGATTAGGGCCTGAAGCCATCCTGCGGTGTTGCGGCCAGGTCACAAGAAAGCGAGTTGAAGAAAGGAGCTCAGGGGCACTGTAATTCACAAACCTGCAGAGTTATAAATGACAGCTATCGTCCAAAAATAGACTGAAGTAAGGCTGCCAAGAGGACTTGAAAGTGGGGCAGAATTGCAGGAAACCGATTTCAGGAGGTAGACTGGAATTGCATTGAAAGCATAGGAAAAGAGGCAGAACGTCCACAATGATGCACTTGGCCAAAAAGGGCGTATGCGTTTTTTCCTGAATATATTCAGGAAAAAACGCATACGCCCTTTTTGGCCAACCAAGCAAGCTTGCAAAGGAAATCTGCATTACAATGAAGTCTCACTTCCCCCCGGTCAAAAGGGCCATCTGAAAAAAGTGTAAAATCCAGAAAGGCAGGACAGGCCATGGAGAACTGGGAGCCTTGTTATGCTGATGGGCGGGATGTAAATTGCCAACAACCACTGGGGAGAAGTGTATGGTGTTTCCTGAAACATCTAAAAAACAAAGCAACAGAACCTAGGGCACTTCCACTTATGGACCTATAGCTTAGGGAAATTAAAATAAAAAAGACACAGCCACCCCAAAGTTTGGAACGGCTCTGTTTACAAGAACCTCGTTTACAGTACAAGTTCAATATCAAAGAAAGTGAAAAATGGATAAAGAACTTGTGGTACTTACGTACAATGCAGTATCACTCAGCAATGAAATCTATGTCATCATGCCCGTAGTAGCATAATGAGTGGATTCAGGTACGATGATTCTAACTGAAATAAGTCACACAGAAAAAGAAACATCATAAGATATCACTAATACACGGAATGTAAACTTGGCTACACAGGAACTGCATTCCAAAACAGAACAGTGACTCAAATTTAGAAAACCAACTTATGCTTGCTTAAGGGGAAAGGTGAGTTGGGGTGCTGCATAAAACCAGAGATTGAAATGAGCACAGATAAAGTTCCTTAAGCCAAATATGGAATACACAAGAGCTACTCCTTGCTCAACGAAATGGACTCAAAACCCCATATTAAACGCCTAAGAATGTACCTGACTAGTAAGTATCTTAAAACCTATGGATTGCTATGTCTCCAAAAGAGAATCAAGCGTGTGTACAGGGGCATAAACGCAGCAGTGATAGGATTGGAGAGGTTCAGTTACCAAATGAAGACCTTTTGAAGTCATATTGCATGGTACCCATTCCACGGGTCTCAATTCTCCAGGTTTAAGGTATTCATCCTTCAGCTAAAACATGCATGTGGAACCCAGAGTATGAACAACCATGTGAACGGGAGACGTGTTCAAATATGTCTCAGTTTTCCTCCCCTGGTACTCGGATGCAACATTCCAGACGCTTTACTAACACTCTCCCCACTTGGAGAGTCAGCGCCTTTAACCTCCTGTTTGGCCCAGTTTGCAATTTCTGCGGAAGATGAACAGGAATAGCGAGAACCAATGAGAGGCTAGCTGGAGGTGTCTGGACGGGCAAATTTAACTCTAATTTGCCACCAGGAAGAGGAATTAACCAAAGGCTCAGCATGCCGGGCCGGAACCAGATTAGGGCCTGAAGCCATCCTGCGGTGTTGCGGCCAGCTCAAAAGAAAGCGAGTTGAAGAAAGGAGCTCAGGGGCACTGTAATTCACAAACCTGCAGAGTTATAAATGACAGCTATCGTCCAAAAATAGACTGAAGTAAGGCTGCCAAGAGGACTTGAAAGCGGGGCAGAATTGCAGGAAACCGATTTCAGGAGGTAGACTGGAATTGCATTGAAAGCATAGGAAAAGAGGCAGAACGTCCACAATGATGCACTTGGCCAAAAAGGGCGTATGCATTTTTTCCTGAATATATTCAGGAAAAAACGCATACGCCCTTTTTGGCCAACCAAGCAAGCTTGCAAAGGAAATCTGCACTACAATGAAGTCTCACTTCCCCCCGGTCAAAAGGGCCATCTGAAAAAAGTGTAAAATCCAGAAAGGCAGGACAGGCCATGGAGAACTGGGAGCCTTGTTATGCTGATGGGCGGGATGTAAATTGCCAACAGACACTCGGGAGAAGTGTATGGTGTTTCCTGAAACATCTAAAAAACAAAGCAACAGAGCCTAGGGCACTTCCACTTATGGTCCTATAGCTTAGGGAAATTAAAATCAAAAAGACACAGCCACCCCAAAGTTTGGAACGGCTCTGTTTACAAGAACCTCGTTTACAGTACAAGTTCAACATCGCAGAAAGTGAAAAATGGATAAAGAAGTTGTGGTATTTACTTACAAAGCAATATCACTCAGCAATGAAATCTATGTCATCAGGCCCTTAGCATCACAATGAGTGGGTTCAGGTATGATGATTCTAACTGAAATAAGTCACACAGAAAAAGAAACATCATAAGATATCAGTAATACACGGAATGGAAACTTGGCTACACAGGAACTGAATTACAGAACAGAACAGGGTCTCAAATTTAGAAAACCAACTTATGCTTGCTTAAGGGTAAAGGTGAGTGGGGTGCTGCATAAAACCAGAGATTGAAATGAGCACAGGTAAATTTCCTTAAGTCAAATATGGAATAGACAAGAGCTACTCCTTGCTCAACGAAATGGACTCAACACCGCATATTAAACGCGTAAGAATGTACCTCACTAGTAAGTATCGTAAAACCTATGGATTGCTATGTCTCCAAAAGAGAATCAAGCATGTGTACAGGGGCATAAACGCAGCAGTGATAGGATTGGAGAGGTTCAGTGAGCAAATGAAGACCCTTTGAAGTCATATTGCATGATACCCATTCCACGGGTCTCAACTCTCCCGGTTTAAGATATTCATCCTTCAGCTAAAACATGCATGTGGAACCCAGAGTATGATCAACCATGTGAACGGGAGACTTGTTCAAATATGTCTCAGTTTTCCTCCCCTGGTACTCGGGTGCAACATTCCAGACGCCTTACTAACACTCTCCCCACTTGGAGAGTCAGCGCCTTGAAACTCCTGTTTGGCCCAGTTTGCAATTTCTGCGGAAGATGAACAGGAATAGCGAGAACCAATGAGAGGCTAGCTGGAGGTGTCTGGACGGGCAAATTTAACTCTCATTTCCCACCAGGAAGAGGAAGTAACCAAAGGCTCAGTGTGCCGTGCCGGAACCAGATTAGGGCCTGAAACCATCCTGCGGTGTTGCGGCCAGCTCAAAAGAAAGCGGGTTGAAGAAAGGAGCTCAGGGTCACTGTAATTCACAAACCTGCAGAGTTATAAATGACAGCTATCGTCCAAAAATAGACTGAAGTAAGGCTGCCAAGAGGACTTGAAAGCGGGGCAGAATTGCAGGAAACCGATTTTAGGAGGTAGACTGGAATTGCATTGAAAGCATAGGAAAAGAGGCAGAACGTCCACAATGATGCACTTGGCCAAAAAGGGCGTATGTGTTTTTTCCTGAATATATTCAGGAAAAAACGCATACGAATTTTTGGCCAACCAAGCAAGCTTGCAAAGGAAATCTGCACTACAATGAAGTCTCACTTCCCCCCAGTCAAAAGGGCCATCTGAAAAAAGTGTAAAATCCAGAAAGGCAGGACAGGCCATGGAGAACTGGGAGCCTTGTTATGCTGAAGGGCGGGATGTAAATTGCCAACAACCACTCGGGAGAAGTGTATGGTGTTTCCTGAAATCTAAAAAACAAAGCAACAGAGCCTAGGGCACTTCCACTTATGGTCCTATAGCTTAGGGAATTTAAAATCAAAAAGACACAGCCACCCCAAAGTTTGGGACGCCTCTGTTTACAAGAACCTCGTTTACAGTACAAGTTCAACATCGCAGAAAGTGAAAAATGGATAAAGAAGTTGTGGTATTCACTTACAAAGCAATATCACTCAGCAATGAAATCTATGTCATCAGGCCCTTAGCATCACAATGAGTGGATTCAGGTATGATGATTCTAACTGAAATAAGTCACACAGAAAAAGAAACATCATAAGATATCACTAATACACGGAATGTAAACTTGGCTACACAGGAACTGAATTACAGAACAGAACAGGGTCTCAAATTTAGAAAACCAACTTATGCTTGCGTAAGGGGAAAGGTGAGTTGGGGTGCTGCATAAAACCAGAGATTGAAATGAGCACAGATAAAGTTCCTTAAGTCAAATATGGAATAGACAAGAGCTACCCCTTGCTCAACGACATGGACTCAACACCGCATATTAAACGCCTAAGAATGTACCTGACTAGTAAGTATCTTAAAACCTATGGATTGCTATATCTCCGAAAGAGAATCAAGCATGTGTACAGGGGCATAAACGCAGCAGTGATAGGATTGGAGATGTTCGGTGAGCAAATGAAGACCCTTTGAAGTCATATTGCATGGTACCCATTCCAAGGGTTTCAAATACCCAGGTTTAAGGTATTCTTCCTTCAGCTAAAACATGCATGTGGAACCTAGAGTATGATCAACCATGTGATCGGGAGACGTGCTCAAATATGTCTCAGTTTTCGTACCCTGGTACTCGGGTGCAACATTCCAGACGCTTTACTAACACTCTCCCCACTTGGAGAGTCAGCGCCTTTAACCTCCTGTTTGGCCCAGTTTGCAATTTCTGCGGAAGATGAACAGGAATAGCGAGAACCAATGAGAGGCTAGCTGGAGGTGTCTGGACGGGCAAATTTAACTCTCATTTCCCACCAGGAAGAGGAAATAACCAAAGGCTCAGCGTGCCGTACCGGAACCAGATTAGGGCCTGAAGCCATCCTGCGGTGTTGCGGCCAGGTCACAAGAAAGCGAGTTGAAGAAAGGAGCTCAGGGGCACTGTAATTCACAAACCTGCAGAGTTATAAATGACAGCTATCGTCCAAAAATAGACTGAAGTAAGGCTGCCAAGAGGACTTGAAAGCGGGGCAGAATTGCAGGAAACCGATTTCAGGAGGTAGACTGGAATTGCATTGAAAGCATAGGAAAAGAGGCAGAACGTCCACAATGATGCACTTGGCCAAAAAGGGCGTATGCGTTTTTTCCTGAATATATTCAGGAAAAAACGCATACGCCCTTTTTGGCCAACCAAGCAGGCTTGCAAAGGAAATCTGCACTACAATGAAGTCTCACTTCCCCCCGGTCAAAAGGGCCATCTGAAAAAAGTGTAAAATCCAGAAAGGCAACAGGCCATTGAGAACTGGGAGCCTTGTTATGCTGATGGGCGGGATGTAAATTGCCAACAGACACTCAGGAGAAGTGTATGGTGTTTCCTGAAACATCTAAAAAACAAAGCAACAGAGCCTAGGGCACTTCCACTTATGGTCCTATAGCTTAGGGAAATTAAAATCAAAAAGACACAGCCACCCCAATGTTTGGGACGCCTCCGTTTACAAGAACCTCGTTTACCGTACAAGTTCAATATCACAGAAAGTGAAAAATGGATAAAGAACTTGTGGTACTTACGTACAATGCAGTATCACTCAGCAATGAAATCTATGTCATCTGGCCCGTAGCAGCATAATGAGTGGATTCAGGTACGATGATTCTAACTGAAATAAGTCACACAGAAAAAGAAACATCATAAGATATCACTAATACACGGAATGTAAACTTGGCTACACAGGAACTGCATTCCAAAACAGAACAGGGTCTCAAATTTAGAAAACCAACTTATGCTTGCTTAAGGGGAAAGGTGAGTTGGGGTGCTGCATAAAACCAGAGATTGAAATGAGCACAGATAAAGTTCCTTAAGCCAAATATGGAATAGACAAGAGCTACTCCTTGCTCAACGAAATGGACTCAACACCCCATATTAAACGCCTAAGAATGTACCTGACTAGTAAGTATCTTAAAACCTATGGATTGCTATGTCTCCAAAAGAGAATGAAGCGTGTGTACAGGGGCATAAACGCAGCAGTGATAGGATTGGAGAGGTTCGGTGAGCAAATGAAGACCCTTTGAAGTCATATTGCATGGTACCCATTACACGGGTCTCAACTCTCCAGGTTTAAGGTATTCTTCCTTCAGCTAAAACATGCATGTGGAAACCAGAGTATGATCAACCATGTGAACGGGAGACGTGTTCAAATATGTCTCAGTTTTCCTCCCCTGGTACTCGGGTGCAACATTGCAGACGCTTTACTAACATTCTCCCCACTTGGAGAGTCAGCGCCTTTAACCTCCTGTTTGGCCAAGTTTGCAATTTCTGCGGAAGATGAACAGGAATAGCGAGAACCAATGAGAGGCTAGCTGGAGGTGTCTGGACGGGCAAATTTAACTCTCATTTCCCACCAGGAAGAGGAAATAACCAAAGGCTCAGCGTGCCGTGCCGGAACCAGATTAGGGCCTGAAGCCATCCTGCGGTGTTGCGGCCAGCTCAAAAGAAAGCGAGTTGAAGAAAGGAGCTCAGGGGCACTGTAATTCACAAACCTGCAGAGTTATAAATGACAGCTATCGTCCAAAAATATACTGAAGTAAGGCTGCCAAGAGGACTTGAAAGCGGGGCAGAATTGCAGGAAACCGATTTCAGGAGGTAGACTGGAATTGCATTGAAAGCATAGGAAAAGAGGCAGAACGTCCACAATGATGCACTTGGCCAAAAAGGGCGTATGCGTTTTTTCCTGAATATATTCAGGAAAAAACGCATACGCCCTTTTTGGCCAACCAAGCAAGCTTGCAAAGGAAATCTGCACTACAATGAAGTCTCACTTCCCCCCGGTCAAAAGGGCCATCTGAAAAAAGTGTAAAATCCAGAAAGGCAGGACAGGCCATGGAGAACTGGGAGCCTTGTTATGCTGAAGGGCGGGATGTAAATTGCCAACAAACACTCGGGAGAAGTGTATGGTGTTTCCTGAAACATCTAAAAAACAAAGCAACAGAGCCTAGGGCACTTCCACTTATGGTCCTATAGCTTAGGGAAATTAAAATCAAAAAGACACAGCCACCCCAAAGTTTGGAACGGCTCTGTTTACAAGAACCTCGTTTACAGTACAAGTTCAATATCAAAGAAAGTGAAAAATGGATAAAGAACTTGTGGTACTTACGTACAATGCAGTATCACTCAGCAATGAAATCTATGTCATCAGGCCCGTAGTAGCATAATGAGTGGATTCAGGTACGATGATTCTAACTGAAATAAGTCACACAGAAAAAGAAACATCATAAGATATCACTAATACACGGAATGTAAACTTGGCTACACAGGAACTGCATTCCAAAACAGAACAGTGTCTCAAATTTAGAAAACCAACTTATGCTTGCTTAAGGGGAAAGGTGAGTTGGGGTGCTGCATAAAACCAGAGATTGAAATGAGCACAGATAAAGTTCCTTAAGCCAAATATGGAATACACAAGAGCTACTCCTTGCTCAACGAAATGGACTCAAAACCCCATATTAAACGCCTAAGAATGTACCTGACTAGTAAGTATCTTAAAACCTATGGATTGCTATGTCTCCAAAAGAGAATCAAGCGTGTGTACAGGGGCATAAACGCAGCAGTGATAGGATTGGAGAGGTTCAGTTACCAAATGAAGACCTTTTGAAGTCATATTGCATGGTACCCATTCCACGGGTCTCAATTCTCCAGGTTTAAGGTATTCATCCTTCAGCTAAAACATGCATGTGGAACCCAGAGTATGAACAACCATGTGAACGGGAGACGTGTTCAAATATGTCTCAGTTTTCCTCCCCTGGTACTCGGATGCAACATTCCAGACGCTTTACTAACACTATCCCCACTTGGAGAGTCAGCGCCTTTAACCTCCTGTTTGGCCCAGTTTGCAATTTCTGCGGAAGATGAACAGGAATAGCGAGAACCAATGAGAGGCTAGCTGGAGGTGTCTGGACGGGCAAATTTAACTCTAATTTCCCACCAGGAAGAGGAATTAACCAAAGGCTCAGCATGCCGGGCCGGAACCAGATTAGGGCCTGAAGCCATCCTGCGGTGTTGCGGCCAGCTCAAAAGAAAGCGAGTTGAAGAAAGGAGCTCAGGGGCACTGTAATTCACAAACCTGCAGAGTTATAAATGACAGCTATCGTCCAAAAATAGACTGAAGTAAGGCTGCCAAGAGGACTTGAAAGCGGGGCAGAATTGCAGGAAACCGATTTCAGGAGGTAGACTGGAATTGCATTGAAAGCATAGGAAAAGAGGCAGAACGTCCACAATGATGCACTTGGCCAAAAAGGGCGTATGCGTTTTTTCCTGAATATATTCAGGAAAAAACGCATACGCCCTTTTTGGCCAACCAAGCAAGCTTGCAAAGGAAATCTGCACTACAATGAAGTCTCACTTCCCCCCGGTCAAAAGGGCCATCTGAAAAAAGTGTAAAATCCAGAAAGGCAGGACAGGCCATGGAGAACTGGGAGCCTTGTTATGCTGATAGGCGGGATGTAAATTGCCAACAGACACTCGGGAGAAGTGTATGGTGTTTCCTGAAACATCTAAAAAACAAAGCAACAGAGCCTAGGGCACTTCCACTTATGGTCCTATAGCTTAGGGAAATTAAAATCAAAAAGACACAGCCACCCCAAAGTTTGGAACGGCTCTGTTTACAAGAACCTCGTTTACAGTACAAGTTCAACATCGCAGAAAGTGAAAAATGGATAAAGAAGTTGTGGTATTTACTTACAAAGCAATATCACTCAGCAATGAAATCTATGTCATCAGGCCCTTAGCATCACAATGAGTGGGTTCAGGTATGATGATTCTAACTGAAATAAGTCACACAGAAAAAGAAACATCATAAGATATCAGTAATACACGGAATGGAAACTTGGCTACACAGGAACTGAATTACAGAACAGAACAGGGTCTCAAATTTAGAAAACCAACTTATGCTTGCTTAAGGGTAAAGGTGAGTTGGGGTGCTGCATAAAACCAGAGATTGAAATGAGCACAGGTAAATTTCCTTAAGTCAAATATGGAATAGACAAGAGCTACTCCTTGCTCAACGAAATGGACTCAACACCGCATATTAAACGCGTAAGAATGTACCTGACTAGTAAGTATCGTAAAACCTATGGATTGCTATGTCTCCAAAAGAGAATCAAGCATGCGTACAGGGGCATAAACGCAGCAGTGATAGGATTGGAGAGGTTCAGTGAGCAAATGAAGACCCTTTGAAGTCATATTGCATGATACCCATTCCACGGGTCTCAACTCTCCAGGTTTAAGATATTCATCCTTCAGCTAAAACATGCATGTGGAACCCAGAGTATGATCAACCATGTGAACGGGAGACGTGTTCAAATATGTCTCAGTTTTCCTCCCCTGGTACTCGGGTGCAACATTCCAGACGCCTTACTAACACTCTCCCCACTTGGAGAGTCAGCGCCTTGAAACTCCTGTTTGGCCCAGTTTGCAATTTCTGCGGAAGATGAACAGGAATAGCGAGAACCAATGAGAGGCTAGCTGGAGGTGTCTGGACGGGCAAATTTAACTCTCATTTCCCACCAGGAAGAGGAAGTAACCAAAGGCTCAGTGTGCCGTGTCGGAACCAGATTAGGGCCTGAAACCATCCTGCGGTGTTGCGGCCAGCTCAAAAGAAAGCGGGTTGAAGAAAGGAGCTCAGGGGCACTGTAATTCACAAACCTGCAGAGTTATAAATGACAGCTATCGACCAAAAATAGACTGAAGTAAGGCTGCCAAGAGGACTTGAAAGCGGGGCAGAATTGCAGGAAACCGATTTCAGGAGGTAGACTGGAATTGCATTGAAAGCATAGGAAAAGAGGCAGAACGTCCACAATGATGCACTTGGCCAAAAAGGGCGTATGTGTTTTTTCCTGAATATATTCAGGAAAAAACGCATACGCCCTTTTTGGCCAACCAAGCAAGCTTGCAAAGGAAATCTGCACTACAATGAAGTCTCACTTCCCCCCAGTCAAAAGGGCCATCTGAAAAAAGTGTAAAATCCAGAAAGGCAGGACAGGCCATGGAGAACTGGGAGCCTTGTTATGCTGAAGGGCGGGATGTAAATTGCCAACAACCACTCGGGAGAAGTGTATGGTGTTTCCTGAAACATCTAAAAAACAAAGCAACAGAGCCTAGGGCACTTCCACTTATGGTCCTATAGCTTAGGGAATTTAAAATCAAAAAGACACAGCCACCCCAAAGTTTGGGACGCCTCTGTTTACAAGAACCTCGTTTACAGTACAAGTTCAACATCGCAGAAAGTGAAAAATGGATAAAGAAGTTGTGGTATTCACTTACAAAGCAATATCACTCAGCAATGAAATCTATGTCATCAGGCCCTTAGCATCACAATGAGTGGATTCAGGTATGATGATTCTAACTGAAATAAGTCACACAGAAAAAGAAACATCATAAGATATCACTAATACACGGAATGTAAACTTGGCTACACGGAACTGAATTGCAGAACAGAACAGGGTCTCAAATTTAGAAAACCAACTTATGCTTGCGTAAGGGGAAAGGTGAGTTGGGGTGCTGCATAAAACCAGAGATTGAAATGAGCACAGATAAAGTTCCTTAAGTCAAATATGGAATAGACAAGAGCTACCCCTTGCTCAACGACATGGACTCAACACCGCATATTAAACGCCTAAGAATGTACCTGACTAGTAAGTATCTTAAAACCTATGGATTGCTATATCTCCGAAAGAGAATCAAGCATGTGTACAGGGGCATAAACGCAGCAGTGATAGGATTGGAGATGTTCGGTGAGCAAATGAAGACCCTTTGAAGTCATATTGCATGGTACCCATTCCACGGGTTTCAAATACCCAGGTTTAAGGTATTCTTCCTTCAGCTAAAACATGCATGTGGAACCTAGAGTATGATCAACCATGTGATCGGGAGACGTGTTCAAATATGTCTCAGTTTTCGTACCCTGGTACTCGGGTGCAACATTCCAGACGCTTTAATAACACTCTCCCCACTTGGAGAGTCAGCGCCTTTAACCTCCTGTTTGGCCCAGTTTGCAATTTCTGCGGAAGATGAACAGGAATAGCGAGAACCAATGAGAGGCTAGCTGGAGGTGTCTGGACGGGCAAATTTAACTCTCATTTCCCACCAGGAAGAGGAAATAACCAAAGGCTCAGCGTGCCGTACCGGAACCAGATTAGGGCCTGAAGCCATCCTGCGGTGTTGCGGCCAGGTCACAAGAAAGCGAGTTGAAGAAAGGAGCTCAGGGGCACTGTAATTCACAAACCTGCAGAGTTATAAATGACAGCTATCGTCCAAAAATAGACTGAAGTAAGGCTGCCAAGAGGACTTGAAAGCGGGGCAGAATTGCAGGAAACCGATTTCAGGAGGTAGACTGGAATTGCATTGAAAGCATAGGAAAAGAGGCAGAACGTCCACAATGATGCACTTGGCCAAAAAGGGCGTATGCGTTTTTTCCTGAATATATTCAGGAAAAAACGCATACGCCCTTTTTGGCCAACCAAGCAGGCTTGCAAAGGAAATCTGCACTACAATGAAGTCTCACTTCCCCCCGGTCAAAAGGGCCATCTGAAAAAAGTGTAAAATCCAGAAAGGCAACAGGCCATTGAGAACTGGGAGCCTTGTTATGCTGATGGGCGGGATGTAAATTGCCAACAGACACTCAGGAGAAGTGTATGGTGTTTCCTGAAACATCTAAAAAACAAAGCAACAGAGCCTAGGGCACTTCCACTTATGGTCCTATAGCTTAGGGAAATTAAAATCAAAAAGACACAGCCACCCCAATGTTTGGGACGCCTCCGTTTACAAGAACCTCGTTTACCGTACAAGTTCAATATCACAGAAAGTGAAAAATGGATAAAGAACTTGTGGTACTTACGTACAATGCAGTATCACTCAGCAATGAAATCTATGTCATCTGGCCCGTAGCAGCATAATGAGTGGATTCAGGTACGATGATTCTAACTGAAATAAGTCACACAGAAAAAGAAACATCATAAGATATCACTAATACACGGAATGTAAACTTGGCTACACAGGAACTGCATTCCAAAACAGAACAGGGTCTCAAATTTAGAAAACCAACTTATGCTTGCTTAAGGGGAAAGGTGAGTTGGGGTGCTGCATAAAACCAGAGATTGAAATGAGCACAGATAAAGTTCCTTAAGCCAAATATGGAATAGACAAGAGCTACTCCTTGCTCAACGAAATGGACTCAACACCCCATATTAAACGCCTAAGAATGTACCTGACTAGTAAGTATCTTAAAACCTATGGATTGCTATGTCTCCAAAAGAGAATGAAGCGTGTGTACAGGGGCATAAACGCAGCAGTGATAGGATTGGAGAGGTTCGGTGAGCAAATGAAGACCCTTTGAAGTCATATTGCATGGTACCCATTCCACGGGTCTCAACTCTCCAGGTTTAAGGTATTCTTCCTTCAGCTAAAACATGCATGTGGAACCCAGAGTATGATCAACCATGTGAACGGGAGTCGTGTTCAAATATGTCTCAGTTTTCCTCCCCTGGTACTCGGGTGCAACATTCCAGACGCTTTACTAACACTCTCCCGACTTGGAGAGTCAGTGCCTTTAACCTCCTGTTTGGCCCAGTTTGCAGTTTCTGCGGAAGATGAACAGGAATAGCGAGAACCAATGAGAGGCTAGCTGGAGGTCTCTGGACGGGCAAATTTAACTCTCATTTCCCACCAGGAAGAGGAATTAACAAAAGGCTCAGCGTGCCGTGCCAGAACCAGATTAGGGCCTGAAGCCATTCTGCGGTGTTGCGGCCAGGTCACAAGAAAGCGAGTGGAAGAAAGGAGCTCAGGGGCACTGTAATTCACAAACCTGCAGAGTTATAAATGACAGCTATCGTCCAAAAATATACTGAAGTAAGGCTGCCAAGAGGACTTGAAAGTGGGGCAGAATTGCAGGAAACCGATTTCAGGAGGTAGATTGGAATTGCACTGAAAGCATAGGAAAAGAGGCAGAACGTCCACAATGATGCACTTGGCCAAAAAGGGCGTATGTGTTTTTTCCTGAATATATTCAGGAAAAAACGCATACGCCCTTTTTGGCCAACCAAGCAAGCTTGCAAAGGAAATCTGCACTACAATGAAGTCTCACTTCTCCCTGGTCAAAAGGGCCATCTGAAAAAAGTGTAAAATCCAGAAAGGCAGGACAGGCCATGGAGAACTGGGAGCCTTGTTATGCTGAAGAGCGGGATGTAAATTGCAAACAACCACTCGGGAGAAATGTATGGTGTTTCCTGAAACATCTAAAAAACAAAGCAACAGAACCTAGGGCACTTCCACTTATGGTCCTATAGCTTAGGGAATTTAAAATCAAAAAGACACAGTCACCCCAAAGTTTGGAACGGCTCTGTTTACAAGAACGTCGATTACAGTACATGTTTAACATCGCAGAAAGTGAAAAATGGATAAAAAAGTTGTGGTATTTACTTACAAAGCAATATCACTCAGCAATGGAATCTGTGTCATCAGGCCCTTAGCAGCACAATGAGTGGATTCAGGTATGATGATTCTAACTGAAATAAGTCACACAGAAAAAGAAACATCATAAGATATCAGTAATACACGGAATGTAAACTTGGCTACACAGGAACTGAATTATAGAACAGAACAGGGTCTCAAATTTAGAAAACCAACTTATGCTTGCTTAAGGGGAAAGGTGAGTTGGGGTGCTGCATAAAACCAGAGATTGAAATGAGCACAGATAAAGTTCCTTAAGCCAAATATGGAATAGACAAGAGCTACTCCTTGCTCAACGAAATGGACTCAACACCGCATATTAAACTCCTAACAATGTACCTGACTAGTAAGTATCGTAAAACCTATGGATTGCTATGTCTCCAAAAGAGAATCAAGCATGTGTACAGGGGCATAAACGCAGCAGTGATAGGATTGGAGAGGTTCGGTGAGCAAATGAAGACCCTTTGAAGTCATATTGCATGGTACCCATTACACGGGTCTCAACTCTCCAGGTTTAAGGTATTCTTCCTTCAGCTAAAACATGCATGTGGAACCCAAGTATGATCAACCATGTGAACGGGAGACGTGTTCAAATATGTCTCAGTTTTCCTCCCCTGGTACTCGGGTGCAACATTCCAGACGCTTTACTAACACTCTCCCCACTTAGAGAGTCAGCGCCTTTAACCTCCTGTTTGGCCCAGTTTGCAATTTCTGCGGAAGATGAACAGGAATAGCCAGAACCAATAAGAGGCTAGCTGGAGGTGTCTGGGCGGGCAAATTAAACTCTCATTTCCCACCAGGAAGAGGAATTAACCAAAGGCTCAGCGTGCCGTGCCAGAACCAGATTAGGGCCTGAAGCCATCCTGCGGTGTTGCGGCCAGGTCACAAGAAAGCGAGTTGAAGAAAGGAGCTCAGGGGCACTGTAATTCACAAACCTGCAGAGTTATAAATGACAGCTATTGTCCAAAAATAGACTGAAGTAAGGCTGCTAAGAGGACTTGAAAGCGGGGCAGAATTGCAGGAAACCGATTTCAGGAGGTAGACTGGAATTGCATTGAAAGCATAGGAAAAGAAGCAGAACGTCCACAATGATGCACTTGGCCAAAAAGGGTGTATGCGTTTTTTCGTGAATATATTCAGGAAAAAACGCATACGCCCTTTTTGGCCAACCAAGCAAGCTTGCAAAGGAAATCTGCACTACAATGAAGTCTCACTTCCGCCCGGTCAAAAGGGCCATCTGAAAAAAGTGTAAAATCCAGAAAGGCAGGACAGGCCATGGAGAACTGGGAGCCTTGTTATGCTGATGGGCGGGATGTAAATTGCCAACAACCACTCGGGAGAAGTGTATGGTGTTTCCTGAAACATCTAAAAAACAAAGCAACAGAACCTAGGGCACTGCCACTTATGGTCCTATAGCTTAGGGAAATTAAAATCAAAAAGACACAGCCACCCCAAAGTTTGGAACGGCTCTGTTTACAAGAACCTCGTTTACAGTACAAGTTCAACATCGCAGAAAGTGAAAAATGGATAAAGAAGTTGTGGTATTTACTTACAAAGCAATATCACTCAGCAATGAAATCTGTGTCATCAGGCCCTTAGCAGCACAATGAGTGGATTCAGGTATGATGATTCTAACTGAAATAAGTCACACAGAAAAAGAAACATCATAAGATATCAGTAATACACGGAATGGAAACTTGGCTACACAGGAACTGAATTACAGAACAGAACAGGGTCTCAAATTTAGAAAACCAACTTATTCTTGCTTAAGGGTAAAGGTGAGTTGGGGTGCTGCATAAAACCAGAGATTGAAATGAGCACAGATAAAGTTCCTTAAGCCAAATATGGAATAGACAAGAGCTACTCCTTGCTCAACGAAATGGACTCAACACCGCATATTAAACGCCTAAGAATGTACCTGACTAGTAAGTATCTTAAAACCTATGGATTCCTATGTCTCCGAAAGAGAATCAAGCATGTGTACAGGGGCATAAACGCAGCAGTGATAGGATTGGAGAGGTTCGTGAGCAAATGAAGACCCTTTGAAGTCATATTGCATGGTACCCATTCCACGGGTTTCAACTACCCAGGTTTAAGGTATTCTTCCTTCAGCTAAAACATGCATGTGGAACCTAGAGTATGATCAACCATGTGATCGGGAGACGTGTTCAAATATGTCTCAGTTTTCGTACCCTGGTACTCGGGTGCAACATTCCAGACGCTTTACTAACACTCTCCCCACTTGGAGAGTCAGTCCCTTTAACCTCCTGTTTGGCCCAGTTTGCAATTTCTGCGGAAGATGAACAGGAATAGGGAGAACCAATGAGAGACTAGCTGGAGGTGTCTGGACGGGCAAATTTAACTCTCATTTCCCACCAGGAAGAGGAATTAACCAAAGGCTCAGCGTGCCGTGCCGGAACCAGATTAGGGCCTGAAGCCATCCTGCGGTGTTGCGGCCAGGTCACAAGAAAGCGAGTTGAAGAAAGGAGCTCAGGGGCACTGTAATTCACAAACCTGCAGAGTTATAAATGACAGCTATCCTCCAAAAATAGACTGAAGTAAGGCTGCCAAGAGGACTTGAAAGTGGGGCAGAATTGCAGGAAACCGATTTCAGGAGGTAGACTGGAATTGCATTGAAAGCATAGGAAAAGAGGCAGAACGTCCACAATGATGCACTTGGCCAAAAAGGGCGTATGCGTTTTTTCCTGAATATATTCAGGAAAAAACGCATACGCCCTTTTTGGCCAACCAAGCAAGCTTGCAAAGGAAATCTGCACTACAATGAAGTCTCACTTCCCCCGGGTCAAAAGGGCCATCTGAAAAAAGTGTAAAATCCAGAAAGGCAGGACAGGCCATGGAGAACTGGGAGCCTTGTTATGCTGATGGGCGGGATGTAAATTGCCAACAACCACTGGGGAGAAGTGTATGGTGTTTCCTGAAACATCTAAAAAACAAAGCAACAGAACCTAGGGCACTTCCACTTATGGTCCTATAGCTTAGGGAAATTAAAATCAAAAAGACACAGCCACCCCAAAGTTTGGAACGGCTCTGTTTACAAGAACCTCGTTTACAGTACAAGTTCAACATCGCAGAAAGTGAAAAATGGATAAAGAAGTTGTGGTATTTACTTACAAAGCAATATCACTCAGCAATGAAATCTGTGTCATCAGGCCCTTAGCAGCACAATGAGTGGATTCAGGTATGATGATTCTAAGTGAAATAAGTCACACAGAAAAAGAAACATCATAAGATATCAGTAATACACGGAATGGAAACTTGGCTACACAGGAACTGAATTACAGAACAGAACAGGGTCTCAAATTTAGAAAACCAACTTATGCTTGCTTAAGGGGAAAGGTGAGTTGGGGTGCTGCATAAAAACAGAGATTGAAATGAGCACAGATAAAGTTCCTTAAGCCAAATATGGAATAGACAAGAGCTACTCCTTGCTCAACGAAATGGACTCAACACCGCATATTAAACGCCTAAGAATGTACCTGAGTAGTAAGTATCTTAAAACCTATGGATTGCTATGTCTCCGAAAGAGAATCAAGCATGTGTACAGGGGCATAAACGCAGCAGTGATAGGATTGGAGAGGTTCGTGAGCAAATGAAGACCCTTTGAAGTCATATTGCATGGTACCCATTCCACGGGTTTCAACTACCCAGGTTTTAGGTATTCTTCCTTCAGCTAAAACATGCATGTGGAACCCAGAGTATGATCAACCATGTGATCGGGAGACGTGTTCAAATATGTCCCAGTTTTCGTACCTTGGTACTCGGGTGCAACATTCCAGACGCTTTACTAACACTCTCCCGACTTGGAGAGTCAGTCCCTTTAACCTCCTGTTTGGCCCAGTTTGCAATTTCTGCGGAAGATGAACAGGAATAGCGAGAACCAATGAGAGACTAGCTGGAGGTGTCTGAACGGGCAAATTTAACTCTCATTTCCCACCAGGAAGAGGAATTAACCAAAGGCTCAGCATGCCGTGCCGGAACCAGATTAGGGCCTAAAGCCATCCTGCGGTGTTGCGGCCAGGTCACAAGAAAGCGAGTTGAAGAAAGGAGCTCAGGGGCACTGTAATTCACAAACCTGCAGAGTTATAAATGACAGCTATCGTCCAAAAATAGACTGAAGTAAGGCTGCCAAGAGGACTTGAAAGCGGGGCAGAATTGCAGGAAACCGATTTCAGGAGGTAGACTGGAATTGCATTGAAAGCATAGGAAAAGAAGCAGAACGTCCACAATGATGCACTTGGCCAAAAAGGGTGTATGCGTTTTTTCGTGAATATATTCAGGAAAAAACGCATACGCCCTTTTTGGCCAACCAAGCAAGCTTGCAAAGGAAATCTGCACTACAATGAAGTCTCACTTCCGCCCGGTCAAAAGGGCCATCTGAAAAAAGTGTAAAATCCAGAAAGGCAGGACAGGCCATGGAGAACTGGGAGCCTTGTTATGCTGATGGTCGGGATGTAAATTGCCAACAACCAGTTGGGAGAAGTGTATGGTGTTTCCTGAAACATCTAAAAAACAAAGCAACAGAACCTAGGGCACTTCCACTTATGGTCCTATAGCTTAGGGAAATTAAAATCAAAAAGACACAGCCACCCCAAAGTTTGGAACGGCTCTGTTTACAAGAACCTCGTTTACAGTACAAGTTCAACATCACAGAAAGTGAAAAATGGGTAAAGAAGTTGTGGTATTTACTTACAAAGCAATATCACTCAGCAATGAAATCTGTGTCATCAGGCCCTTAGCAGCACAATGAGTGGATTCAGGTATGATGATTCTAACTGAAATAAGTCACACAGAAAAAGAAACATCATAAGATATCAGTAATACACGGAATGGAATCTTGGCTACACAGGAACTGAATTACAGAACAGAACATGGTCTCAAATTTAGAAAACCAACTTATGCTTGCTTAAGTGTAAAGGTGAGTTGGGGTGCTGCATAAAACCAGAGATTGAAATGAGCACAGATAAAGTTCCTTAAGCCAAATATGGAATAGACAAGAGCTACTCCTTGCTCAACGAAATGGACTCAACACCACATATTAAACGCCTAAGAATGTACCTGACTAGTAAGTATCTTAAAACCTATGGATTGCTATGTCTCTGAAAGAGAATCAAGCTTGTGTACAGGGGCATAAATGCAGCAGTGATAGGATTGGAGAGGTTCGGTGAGCAAATGAAGAGCCTTTGAAGTCATATTGCATGGTACCCATTCCACGGGTCTCAACTCTCCAGGTTTAAGGTATTCTTCCTTCAGCTAAAACATGCATGTGGAACCCCGAGTATGATCAACCGTGTGAACGGGAGACGTGTTCAAATATGTCTCAGTTTTCCTCCCCTGGTACTCGGGTGCAACATTCCAGACCCTTTACTAACACTCTCCCCACTTGGAGAGTCAGCGCCTTTAACCTCCTGTTTGGCCCAGTTTGCAATTTCTGCGGAAGATGAACAGGAATAGGGAGAACCAATGAGAGACTAGCTGGAGGTGTCTGGACGGGCAAATTTAACTCTCATTTCCCA
The DNA here is from genome assembly GCF_949987515.2 of Delphinus delphis. Classification (NCBI taxonomy): domain Eukaryota; kingdom Metazoa; phylum Chordata; class Mammalia; order Artiodactyla; family Delphinidae; genus Delphinus; species Delphinus delphis. The sequence continues at coordinate 234,156 of NW_027192675.1, read as the reverse complement.
CCAGGAAGAGGAAATAACCAAAGGCTCAGCGTGCCGTGCCGGAACCAGATTAGGGCCTGAAGCCATCCTGCGGTGTTGCGGCCAGCTCAAAAGAAAGCGAGTTGAAGAAAGGAGCTCAGGGTCTCTGTAATTCACAAACCTGCAGAGTTATAAATGACAGCTATCGTCCAAAAATAGACTGAAGTAAGGCTTCCAAGAGGACTTGAAAGCGGGGCAGAATTGCAGGATACCGATTTCAGGAGGTAGACTGGAATTGCATTGAAAGCGTAGGAAAAGAGGCAGAACGTCCACAATGATGCACTTTGCCAAAAGGGCATATGCGTTTTTTCCTGAATATATTCAGGAAAAAATGCATACGCCCTTTTTGGCCAACCAAGCAAGCTTGCAAAGGAAATCTGCACTACAATGAAGTCTCACTTCCCTCCGGTCAAAAGGGCCATCAGAATAAAGTGTAAAATCCAGAAAGGCAGGACAGGCCATGGAGAACTGGGAGCCTTGTTATGCTGATGGGCGGGATGTAAATTGCCAACAGACACTCGGGAGAAGTGTATGGTGTTTCCTGAAACATCTAGAAAACATAGCAACAGAGCCTAGGGCACTTCCACTTATGGTCCTATAGCTTAGGGAAATTAATATCAAAAAGACACAGCAACCCCAAAATTTGGGACGGCTCTTTTTACAGGAATCTCTTCTACGGCACAAGTTAAATATCCCAGAGAGCAAATAATGGATAAAGAAGTTGCGGTACTTCTGTACAACAGAATACCACTCAGCAATGAAATCTATGTCACCAGGCCTGTACCAGCATAATGAGTGGATTGAGGCATGATGATTCTAAGTGAAATAAGTCACACAGAAAAAGAAACTTCATAAGGTATCACTAATACACGGAATGTGAACTTGGCTACACATGAACTGAATTACAAAACAGAACAGGGTCTCAAGTTTAGAAAACCAACTTATGCCTGCTTAAGGGGGAAGGTGAGTTGGGGTGCTGCATAAAAGCAGAGTTTGAAATTAGCACAGATACCGTTCCATAAGCCAAATATGTAATAGACAAGAGCTACCCCTTGCTCAACGAAATGGATTCAACAATGAGGTATCACCTCACACCTGGTAGAATAGGCATCATTGAAAATCTACAAACAAAAAATGCTGGAAAGGGTGTGGAGAAAAGGAACCCTCTTCCACTATTGTTGGGAATATAAATTGATACAGTCATTATGGAGAACAATATGGAATTTCTTAAGAAACTAACAATAGAATTACCATATGATACAGGAATCCCAGTACTGGACATATACCCAGACAAAACCATAAATCAAAAAGAGTCATTCACCGCAATGTTCATTGCATCACTATTTACAATATCGAGGTAATGGAAGCAACCTAAATGCCCACAGACAGACGAATGCATAAAGCTGTGGTACATATATAAAATGGAATATTACTCAGCCATGAAAAGGAATGAAATTGGGTCATTTGTAGAGACGTCGATGGATCTAGAGACAGTCATACAGAGTGAAGTAAGTCAGAAAGAGAAAAACAAATCTTGTATATTCATGCATATATGTGGAACCTAGAAAAACTGTACAGATTAACCATTTTGCAAGGCATAAATAGAGCAACAGATGTAGACAACAAACGTATGGACAACAAGGGGGGAAAGCTGTTGGGGGGGTGGTAGTGGGAGGAGTTGAGAGACTGGGATTGGCATGTATACATTTATATGTATAAAATAGATAACCAATAAGAACCTGCTGTATAAAAATATAAAATAAAATTCAAAATTAAAAAGAAGTAAAATTTAAAAAATAAAACAGAAAAAACAATTATTCCCTGCACATACATGTATTTATATGAATAAATTATTTCCATGCTTATATCTGTAAATACAAAAAAGAGGAATAAAATCTACCTTGAACCAAAAACGAAAAAGAGAAAAAAAACACAGAACCCACCAGTTACACAGAGGAAAACCGTATCAGGGCACTTGCTCCAGTTGTAAACAATTCTGAAGTTGGTCAGTGGTGGGGAATCGTCTCCCATTCAGCCAGCAGCCCCCACGCAACAAGCGTCCTCATTGCAAAGCTGGGGCACCGTGCCGAGGCATCTGTGAGTAAACGTGAGCTGAGCCCCAGGCCAGTTGCTGCTGAACTATTCCCACCCGTCCCAGGTAAAACACCTGAATATATACAAGGACTTGAAAGCCTAGAGGAAGGGCCATAGAGCCACACGAGTGACAGCATGCCGGCCGACTTGGTGCCTGCAGGCCAGCCAGGATGGTCCTGGCCCTGGGTGCTCTTCTGGAAGATTTCCATTTCCCTGCCTGAGATACCCGTCCTGTCCCTGCCCCCACTGCTTTTTTCCTTCCTCACCTCTGCCCAGGGAGAAATTCCAGCAGCAGGTATGGGTGACACATCCTCTTCTTTAGCAGGTGGCAGCCTGGCAACTGCTGCAGAAAGTCCAGCAGAGCCCCACTCACACTGGGCCACCCACAAAGCCGTGGCCTCTCACTCCCTCCCACCAGCCCAGCCCCGAGACTGCTGACAGGGCAGAGAAAATGGCGTCAGGCACGGCTGCAGGGGCTCTTGCTGCCTGGAGTGGTATTTATATTGATCTCAACCCAGGCACACCTGGGGAGGGCTGGCCGGCACGGTAAGGCTGCCCAGGTCAGCCAATCATCACCCCTCAGGGGCTCACAGTTGCAGAAAATGGAACTTGCTGAACCGGCCAGGTCCAAGGAACAGGTGTGGGCTCCTGAGAGTCAGGATAGACAAGGGGCTGCAGCTTTGGCTTGTTTTCTAATCATTTTATCTGGCCCTTGAGTGGGAGATAACTTCAAGAAAACCCTCTCCTAATGAGAGGAACCCAGGAGTCAGGGAGAGGAGGGGTGGGTGGTGGTTGGAGACAGAGGCCTGGTGCCCCGGGTGCAGTGGAAGTCTCTGGAAGACCAGGTGGAGGGAGGCCTCACGGAGTGATGCCCAGGGTCACAGACCTGTCGCAGCTGCTGTTTGTTAGTTCAAGTCCTGCTCTGAGGTGCTCTGTGTCAGCTCTGAGCGACAGGTGAGCTGGGGGTGCTCTGCAATGAGGGCTATGTGCACGGTTCCTGTGTGCCCAGCCCTGCCACGGTACCTGCAAGGGTAGCTCTGTATCCTGGGAGGGGCCTGACCACGAGAGCCACGTGGGCTGGGGTGGGGATGGGGTACCTGCCCAGGTGAGCTCCATATTCTGGGATTGGTCTGACCACGAGAGCCCCATGGGCTGCTGGGGACCTGGTAAAGGATGTCAGGACAGTCAGTGAAGCCACCGAGGATATACCTCCAGTTGCTCCTAATTCCTACACCCTGCTGGTCATTCTACCAACCACCAGGACATGGTATTCTGTATTAGTCTTCAATGATGCCTTCTTTTGTATTCCATTAGTCCCAGAGTCACAAGAAATTTTGGCTTGTGAGTGGCAGGACTCAACATACAACTAAAACAATACTTCCGGGCCGTCTGGCCCCAAGGGTGCAAAAATTCCCACACCATCTTTGGGGAAAGCTTAGCTAAAGACCTAAAAGTTCTACCTCTGGAAAAGGAAACCCTCCTTCAATATGCAGACGACATTCTGATCACCAGCCCTACTAAGGAGGCCTCTGAACTACCAAGCCAATAAAGGATAGAAGTTGTCCAAGAAAAAGCTCAAATATCACAGACTGCGGTGACCTGCCTGGGCTTCATTCTCACAGAAGGTCAGAGAAGCCCATCCCAGGAAAGGGAAGAAACCATTTTCAACCTTACCCTTTTCTAAAACTAGAAGACAGCTTAGGGGTTCCTGGGGAGGCCAGGGTTTGCTGCTTCTGGATCCCTAGCTACAGTCTACTAGCTGGGCCTCTATATGAAACACTGAAAGGAAAAGATGATGATCCTTTTGAATAGAATCCAGAAGTGGCCTTTCAAGAATGGAAAGAGCAGTCAATTCAGACCCTTGCCCTGGAACTCCCTAATTTAGCTAAACCCTTTGACCTTTACATTCCTGGTGAAAGGTGAATCGCCATTGGAGAATTAGTGCAAAAACTGGGACCACTTGAAATGGAACAATGCAAGAATGCCATCCAGGTAGGATAAACTACGGTCACTAAGGGGCTTGGCCCACTGCCACATCTGGCCAAGACACTGGCGGTATCTAAAAACATGGAAATCAGCAGCCCAAAAGGCCACCTCCCTCCTAAGGGAAAAGGACCCCACGTGGTGATCCTAACCACCAACCATGCCCTGAAGTTGCAGGGTTCGCTCCGTGGGCACACTGACCTCGAGTGAGGAGGCCCTCCAACTCCAACATCCAGAGAGATAACCGGGGGCAACAGGGCACCATGACGACTCGTGTGAACATCACTTGACCTGGAGTTTCTCTCATAAAACAACAAGAGTGTGTCCCAAAAGAGTAGACTACTGCTTGCAGGACTTACTGCACCCAGAGGGGAGCTAATAATCTTGGCGGGGGAACAGTATACCACACTGTCACCATAGAAAAGCCTACAGACACCGTGATGATGGTGGCCAATAAGACCGGCTGGACTCCTGTTTACTTCAAAAGGCTGTTGACTCAGTAGCCATCATGGTCCTTGGTCACCACTGACCCTGGACTGTCTGGGAGTTGAGCGGGCAGGGCTCTGACACCTGGTGCTGTTTGTACGTTAATTCAGGGGCCTAACTGAAGAAAGCGCAGACTACTGGTCAGAGCATCTAGGCTGGCAGAGACGGTCAGCCTAAGGTGGCCGAACAAATGTGGGGCGGGGTGAAACCGGCCCCCACAGCGTCTCTGCACATCTCTTTCCTGGACCCTTAAAGGTCAGTAGAATCTATAACACTTCCAATGCTGGTGCTCAGGTGGACGAGCAGGGAGGCAGGGGTCCTGGGGACAATCAACGTCACCGGGAGGCTGCTGGGGAGAAGCTCTGACCCTCGCCCCAGGGTATGAGGGCTCCCAACTCAGCACTCAGCAGTTACAGAAGAAGGGTCTGCACCCTCAGCACTCCAAGAATGAGGAACGGGACAAAAGGCAGAGGAGGGGTTTGTCCCCAGCAAAGCCCATTAAAAATCCCTGGGAGATAAAAATAGAATCTGGGCAATAAAGTCAAGTCTAACCTTTTTTATCCTTTGTGCTTTGTCTAATTTCACGTGCTCCTAGGGTCCCGCATGCAGAGGTTCCACACCCGGCACTTCAGACCAGATTTCCCAGTGCAGAATGGCTGGGTCGACACCTCAGCTCCTGGGGCCCAGTGCAGACTCCACGATATAGAGCCTGAGCTACAGCCAACCCGGCCCTCGAGAGCTCCGCCGCCTCCCTCCCTCCCACTGACTCTGACAGGATCTCTACACAGCAGCCCAGCCCACAGCCCACGGGGTAGTGCATGCTCTCACCTCTCCATTCTCTGATCAAAATATAAAGTTTCCTTTGCTTGTGAACCAAACTCAGTCTCGATCTGTTGGCCCCAATGACACTGGGCAGGGGGACACTTGTTGGGGTCCACTCTGGAGGATCAGTAACAGAAATTGAGACTATTGTAACCTCAATGAACAGATGTGTGAGCCAAACTGTAGTTAACATAGAACAGTGTATAAGGCTCGGGTAAAATAAGATGTTTTTAACACTTCCATTTGATATTTCCATCACTTTTTATAAGCAAGTTCAGTGAAAAGGTTTGTCTTATTTGTCAGGTCAATATTAGAGAAACGAAGTGATTTCTTTCCAAGGATGTACATCTAATAATCTTGGTTAAACCTTCAATCTTGTTTTAAATGCTTTTCCATTGAAAATGATACCTCTCTTTCAGCTCCCCCATTTCTGAGAAGTATAAAATCTTATAATTTATTATTACCAAAGGGGAAAGGTGGGAGGAGGGATAAATTAACAGTTTGGAATGAACACATACACACTGCTATGTATAAAATAGATCATCAACAAGGAACTACTGTATAGCACAGGGAACTACACTCAACATTTTGCAATAACCTATAAGGGGAAATAATCTGAAAAAGAATAGATATTTTTATTGACATCATCTATCAATGACAGTTAAAGTGTAGCCTAAGGGAAGCTGGTGGTGAGTGCTTCTGACCCTGAAGACTTCAATCATCTAAAGTTTGGACTCTGCCTACTTCCCAAGGCCCTTAATGAACATATGTGTAGCCGTAGCTTAAAAAATTCCCCAGTTTGGGTTTCGGGGAGACACTGATTTTGAAAAAGCCCTGGTGTTCTCCTTACATGAATGGGACTCTTCCTACTGCTAAAACATGTCTGTCACACCCAGAGGATGGTATACCGTCTGATCGGGAAGAGTTTGGAAAAGGCATCTCATCTCCTCATCTCCTGGTGCTCGGGTTCACCCCTCCAGCGTCTTTACTAACAGTCTCCCCACTTGGAGGTGTCAGCACTGTCAACATCCTGTTGCGTACAGTTTGGAATTTGTCCAGAGGATGAAGCGGAAGGATGAGGAACAATGAGAGACAAGTCCTAGGTGTTCAGACAGGCACATGTCACTCTAATTTCCAATCAGGAAGACGAATTGACCAAAGGCTAGGGTTGCCCATGGAAACAGTATAGGGCTTGAGGAAATCCCGCTGCTTTGTGGCCAGTTCCCATAAACACGAGTTGAACAATGGAACTCAGGGGCAGTAAAATTCACAAAACTGCAGAGTTGAAAATATCCATCACTGAAAAATGTCTTGAGGAAAGTCAGAGAAAAGGACTTGTAAGCAAGGGAGAATGGCAGGAAAGGGATTTGAGGAGGTAGAAAAGACTCACCATTAAGCACAAGAAAAGGAGCTGAACATTGCCAACATTGCAGTTGGCCAAAAAGGGTGTATGCGTTCTTTTCTGTATATATTCAAGAAAAGGGCATACACTTTTTTAGCCAACCAAACAGGTGGGCACTGGAAGTCAATACCACAAAAGATATCACTTCGCATCAGTCAGAAGAGCCATCCTCATAAAGCGTAAACAACAGAAATGCAGGACAGGGCAACGAGAAGAGGGAGCCCTGTGAGACTTATAGTGGAAATGTATATTGCCAACGGCCATTCTGGAGAAGTGTATTGTGTTTACTAAAGCATCTACAAAATGAGCTACAGAGCATAGGGCACTTGCACTCATGGGCGTATATCTTGGGAAAAACAAAAATCGAGAGGACACAGGCACCCCAATGTTTACCCCCTCTCTGTTTAAAAGATCCTCGACTAGGATATAACTTAAATGTCTCTGGAGGGAAAAAATGGATAGAGATGTGGTACTTAGGTAGAGTGGAATATTATTCAGCCTGGAAATCAATGAAATATGGCCAGTTGTAACAACTCCGGAGGAGTTACGTATGATCATTCTAAGTGACAGAATTCAAAAAGAAAAAGACACATATCATAAGATATCACTTAAAGGTGGAATCCAAAATGGCTACACATGAAATAAATTACAAAACAAAAACATAGTCAAATATGTAGAAAACACGCATAAGGCTGCTAAACGGGAAAGGTGGGGAGGGGTGAGGCATCATCCAGGAGGTTGAAATTAGCAAAGATACCATTCCAAATACCAAACTGATAATCAACAAGGCCTACACGGTAGCTAAAAGAACTGCACTCAGCACACTCAAGTCACCGGAAAAGAATATATACGACTGGTAAGAATCTGAAAAAGAATTTATTGATGTCTCTCTGTACGTGAATCAAGTGGATGTACAGCAGCAAGAAACAGAGCTTTGAAAATCAGCTGTAACCAATATAGTAATAAATTGAAAAAAATAAACGACAGAGAGACAGAGAAAACCTCTTACAACTTTTCCTCAGGGACGGTGATGCAACATGGATTGAACACATCTAGACCCACAGCAGGATGAGACATAAGGCTGGAAACTGTTTGCGCTAAGAGAAATGTGAGGTTGGGTGAGGAAATGCACACCCTTTAAAGTAATACTACCTGGTACCCATTCAATGGGTCCCAAATCTGCAGGTTCAAGGGATCTTCCTACAGCTAAAACATGCATGGAAAACCCAGAGGACTGTACACCATGTGATCGGGAGATGTGTCTAAAATGCACCTCATTTATCCTCTCCTGGTGCTCCTGTTCACCATTCCAGCCACGCTACTTAGAATCTCCCCACTTGGAGAATCAGCACATTTAAACTTCTGTTTCACACATTTTGCAAATTGTGAGGAGGATGAACGGGAAGAGGGGGAACCAATGAGAGAAGAGTTGTAGGGGTTTGGACGGGCACATATCACTCTAATTTCCCATTAAGAATAAGAATTAAAGAAAGGCTCAGCCTGCCTCGCCGGAGCCAAAATAGGGCCTGAAGCAATCCTGCGGGTTTGAGGCCAGCTCACAAAAGAGCAACTTAAAAAATGGAGCTCAGGGTCACTGCAATTCACAAACCTGCAGAGTTATAAATGAAAACTAACGTCCAAAAATATGTTGAGGTAAGGCAAAGAAGAGGATCTGAATGCAAGACAGAATTGCAAGAAACAGATTTCAAGAGATAGATTGGACTCGTCTTTAACGCACATGAAAAGCGGCAGAATTTCGACAATGATGCAGTTGGCCCAAAAGGGCGTATGCGTTTTTTCCTGATTATATCCAGGAAAAAACGCATACGCACTTTATGGACAACGAAGCAAGCAAGCAATGCAAATGTGCACAACAAAGAAGTCTCACTTCCCACCGGTCAAAAGGGCCATCCTAAAAAATTGTAAAAACCAGAAATGCAGGACAGGCCATGGAGAACAGGGAGCCTTTATACGCTGATGGGCAGTGTGTGAACTGCCGAGAGCCACTCTGGAGAAGTGTATGGTGGTTCCTAAATCATCTAAAAAACAGAGCTACAGAGCATAGGACTCTTCCAATCATGGGAGTATATCTAGGGAAGTCTAAAAATCAACAAGACACAAGCACACCACAGTTTAGGGCTACTCTGTTTACAAGAACCTCAACTTCAGTACACCTTAAATATCCCAGGAAAGAGAACAATGGATAAAGAAGATGTGGTACTTATGTACAATGGAATATCTCTTCACCATGAAATCAATGTAATAAGGCTAGTAGAAGGATAAAGAGTGGATTTAGGTCCGATAATACTACTTGAAATAAGTCAAACAGAAAAAGAAACATATCATAAGATATCACTTATAGAGGGAGGGTAAATATGGCTGCACAAGAAATGAATTACAGAACAGAACAGTGTCTCACATTTAGAAAACACACTTATGTCAGCTTAAGGGGAAAGGAGAGGTGGGGTGATGCATAAAACCAGAGTTTGAAATTAGCACAGATACCGTTCAATAAACCAAATAGGTATTAGACAAGATCTACACCTTGCTCAATGAACAGGCCTCAACACACCCTATACACCGCAGAGAAATATATCTGAGGAATAAGAATCTTAAAACCCATGTATTGATATATCTCCATAAGGGAATCAAGTGTGTGCAGAGCGGCACAAACACAGCAGTGAAAAGGAGCTAAACCCCATTATAGAAATAAATTTTAAAAACAAAACGCTGAAACAATGAAAGAGAGAAAAATTCTTACAAAATTCGCTCAGGGGCTGTGATGCAACCTGGATTGACCACATATAAACCCACAGCTGGATAAGACATAAGGCTGGACACTTGGGGCTGACAGGATTGGTGAGCTTTGGTGAGCAACTGCCGAAAGTTTAATGCAATACTTCATGCTACTCATTCCAAGGGTCCCAACACTCCAGGTTGAAGGGAATCTTCCTACAGCTAAACCATGCTTGGGAAACCCAGCGACTGGTATACCATATGATCGGGAAAGGTTTCTAAAACGCACCTCATTTTTCCTCTCCTGGGGCTCCGGATCGACATTCCAGCCGCTTTACTAACAACATCCCCACATGGAGTCAATGCCTTTAAGTTCTGGTATCGCACAGTCTGCAGTTAGTGCAGAGGATGAATGGGAATAGGGGGAACCAGTGAGAAACTAGCTGTAGCGGTTTCAATGGGCACATGTCACTCTAATATCACATCAGTAAGAAGAATTAACCAAAGGCACAGCAAGGTGCCCCAGAAGAAAAATAGGGCTTCAAGGAATCCTGTGGTTACGGGGCAAGACCACGAAAATAAGAGCTAAAAAATGGAGCTAAGGGCCACTGCAATTCAAAAACCTGCAGAGTTATAAAGGCCAACTATTTTTAAAAAATATATTGAGGTAAGGCTATGAAGAGGCATTGAAAGCAAGGCAGAACTGCAGGAAACCGATTTCAGGAGGTAGACTGGAATTGCATTGAAAACATATGAAGAGAGTCAGAAACTCGACAATGATGCACTTGGCCAAAAAGGGCGTATGCGTTTTTTCCTGAATATATTCAGGAAAAAACGCATACGCCCTTTTTGGCCAACCAAGCAAGCTTGCAAATGAAATCTGCACTACAATGAAGTCTCACTTCCCCCCGGTCAAAAGGGCCATCTGAAAAAAGTGTAAAATCCATAAAGGCACGACAGGCCATGGAGAACTGGGAGCCTTCTTATGCTGATGGGCGGGATGTAAATTGCCAACAGCCACTCTGGAGAAGTGTATGGTGTTTCATGAAACATCTAAAAAACAAAGCAACAGAGCCTAGGGCACTTCCACTTATGGTCCTATAGCTTAGGGAAATTAAAATCAAAAAGACACAGCCACCCCAAAGTTTGGGACGCCTCTGTTTACAAGAACCTCGTTTACAGTACAAGTTCAATATCGCAGAAAGTGAAAAATGGATAAAGAACTTGTGGTACTTACGTACAATGCAATATCACTAAGCAATGAAATCTATGTCATCAGGCCCGAAGCACCATAATGAGTGGATTCAGGTATGATGATTCGAACTGAAATAAGTCACACAGAAAAGAAACATCATAAGATATCACTAATACACGGAATGTAAACTTGGCTACACAGGAACTGCATTCCAAAACAGAACAGGGTCTCAAATTTAGAAAACCAACTTATGCTTGCTTAAGGGTAAAGGTGAGTTGGGGTGCTGCATAAAACCAGAGATTGAAATGAGCACAGATAAAGTTCCTTAAGCCAAATATGGAATAGACAAGAGCTACTCCTTGCTCAACGAAATGGACTCCACACCCCATATTAAACGCCTAAGAATGTACCTGACTAGTAAGTATCTTAAAACCTATGGATTGCTATGTCTCCAAAAGAGAATCAAGCATGTGTACAGGGGCATAAACGCAGCAGTGATAGGATTGGAGAGGTTCGGTGAGCAAATGAAGACCCTTTGAAGACATATTGCATGGTACCCATTCCACGGGTCTCAACTCTCCAGGTTTAAGGTATTCTTCCTTCAGCTAAAACATGCATGTGGAACCCAGAGTATGATCAACCGTGTGATCGGGAGACGTGTTCAAATATGTCTCAGTTTTCGTACCCTGCTACTCGGGTGAAACATTCCACATGCTTTACTAACACTCTCCCCACTTGAAGAGTCAGCGCCTTTAACCTCCTGTTTGGCCCAGTTTGCAATTTCTGCGGAAGATGAACAGGAATAGCGAGAACCAATGAGAGACTAGCTGGAGGTGTCTGGACGGGCAAATTTAACTCTCATTTCCCACCAGGAAGAGGAATTAACCAAAGGCTCAGCGTGCCGTGCCGGAACTAGATTAGGGCCTGAAGCCATCCTGCGGTGTTGCGGCCAGCTCAAAAGAAAGCGAGTTGAAGAAAGGAGCTCAGGGGCACTGTAATTCACAAACCTGCAGAGTTATAAATGACAGCTATCGTCCAAAAATAGACTGAAGTAAGGCTGCCAAGAGGACTTGAAAGCGGGGCAGAATTGCAGGAAACCGATTTCAGGAGATAGACTGGAATTGCATTGAAAGCATAGGAAAAGAGGCAGAACGTCCACAATGATGCACTTGGCTAAAAAGGGCGTATGCGTATTTTCCTGAATATATTCAGGAAAAAACACATACGCACTTTTTGGCCAACCAAGCAAACTTGCAAAGGAAATCTGCAATACAATGAAGTCTCACTTCCCCCCGGTCAAAGGGGCCATCTGAAGAAAGTGTAAAATCCAGAAAGGCAGGACAGACCATGGAGAACTGGGAGCCTTGTTATGCTGATGGGCGGGATGTAAATTGCCAACAGACACTTGGGAGAAGTGTATGGTGTTTCCTGAAACATCGAAAAAACAAAGCAACAGATCCTAGGGCACTTCCACTTATGGTCCTATAGCTTAGGGAAATTAAAATCAAAAAGACACAGCCACCCCAAAGTTTGGGACGCCTCTGTTTACAAGAACCTCGTTTACAGTACAAGTTCAACATCGCAGAAAGTGAAAAATGGATAAAGAAGTTGTCGTATTTACTTACAAAGCAATATCACTCAGCAATGAAATCTATGTCATCAGGCCCTTAGCAGCACAATGAGTGGATTCAGGTATGATGATTATAACTGAAATAAGTCACACAGAAAAAGAAACATCATAAGATATCAGTAATACACGGAATGTAAACTTGGCTACACAGGAACTGCATTCCAAAACAGAACAGGGTCTCAAATTTAGAAAACCAACTTATGCTTGCTTAAGGGTAAAGGTGAGTTGGGGTGCTGCATAAAACCAGAGATTGAAATGAGCACAGATAAAGTTCCTTAAGCCAAATATGGAATAGACAAGAGCTACTCCTTGCTCAACGAAATGGACTCAACACCCCATATTAAACGCCTAAGAATGTACCTGACTAGTAAGTATCTTAAAACCTATGGATTGCTATGTCTCCAAAAGAGAATCAAGCGTGTGTACAGGGGCATAAACGCAGCAGTGATAGGATTGGAGAGGTTCGGTGAGCAAATGAAGACCCTTTGAAGACATATTGCATGGTACCCATTCCACGGGTATCAACTCTCCAGGTTTAAGGTATTCTTCCTTCAGCTAAAACATGCATGTGGAACCCAGAGTATGATCAACCGTGTGATCGGGAGACGTGTTCAAATATGTCTCAGTTTTCGTACCCTGCTACTCGGGTGCAACATTCCACACGCTTTACTAACACTCTCCCCACTTGAAGAGTCAGCGCCTTTAACCTCCTGTTTGGCCCAGTTTGCAATTTCTGCGGAAGATGAAGAGGAATAGCGAGAACCAATGAGAGACTAGCTGGAGGTGTCTGGACGGGCAAATTTAACTCTCATTTCCCACCAGGAAGAGGAATTAACCAAAGGCTCAGCGTGCCGTGCCGGAACCAGATTAGGGCCTGAAGCCATCCTGCGGTGTTGCGGCCAGCTCAAAAGAAAGCGAGTTGAAGAAAGGAGCTCAGGGGCACTGTAATTCACAAACCTGCAGAGTTATAAATGACAGCTATCGTCCAAAAATATACTGAAGTAAGGCTGCCAAGAGGACTTGAAAGCGGGGCAGAATTGCAGGAAACCGATTTCAGGAGGTAGACTGGAATTGCATTGAAAGCATAGGAAAAGAGGCAGAACGTCCACAATGATGCACTTGGCCAAAAAGGGCGTATGCGTTTTTTCCTGAATATATTCAGGAAAAATCAGATACACCCTTCTTGGCCAACCAAGCAAGCTTGCAAAGGAAATCTGCACTACAATGAAGTCTCACTTCCCCCCGGTCAAAAGGGCCATCTGAAAAAAGTGTAAAATCCAGAAAGGCAGGACAGGCCATGGAGAACTGGGAGCCTTGTTATGGTGATGGGCGGGATGTAAATTGCCAACAGACACTCGGGAGAAGTGTATGGTGTTTCCTGAAACATCTAAAAAACAAAGCAACAGAGCCTAGGGCACTTCCACTTATGGTCCTATAGCTTAGGGAAATTAAAATCAAAAAGACACAGCCACCCCAAAGTTTGGGACGCCTCTGTTTACAAGAACCTCGTTTACCGTACAAGTTCAATATCACAGAAAGTGAAAAATGGATAAAGAACTTTTGGTACTTACGTACAATGCAATATCACTCAGCAATGAAATCTATGTCATCAGGCCCATAGCAGCATAATGAGTGGATTCAGGTACGATGATTCTAACTGAAATAAGTCACACAGAAAAAGAAACATCATAAGATATCACTAATACATGGAATGTAAACTTGGCTACACAGGAACTGAATTCCAAAACAGAACAGGGTCTCAAATTTAGAAAACCAACTTATGCTTGCTTAAGGGGAAAGGTGAGTTGTGATGCTGCATAAAACCAGAGATTGAAATGAGCACAGATAAAGTTCCTTAAGCCAAATATGGAATAGACAAGAGCTACTCCTTGCTCAACGAAATGGACTCAACACCCCATATTAAACGCCTAAGAATGTACCTGACTAGTAAGTATCGTAAAACCTATGGATTGCTATGTCTCCAAAAGAGAATCAAGCGTGTGTACAGGGGCATAAACGCAGCAGTGATAGGATTGGAGAGGTTCGGTGAGCAAATGAAGACCCTTTGAAGTCATATTGCATGGTACCCATTCCACGGGTCTCAACTCTCCAGGTTTAAGGTATTCTTCCTTCAGCTAAAACATGCATGTGGAACCCAGAGTATGATCAACCGTGTGAACGGGAGTCGTGTTCAAATATGTCTCAGTTTTCTTCCTGTGGTACTCGGGTGCAACATTCCAGACGCTTTACTAACACTCTCCCCACTTGGATAGTCAGCGCCTTTAACCTCCTGTTTGGCCCAGTTTGCAGTTTCTGCGGAAGATGAACAGGAATAGCGAGAACCAATGAGAGACTAGCTGGAGGTGTCTGGACGGGCAAATTTAACTCTCATTTCCCACCAGGAAGAGGAATTAACCAAAGGCTCAGCGTGCCGTGCCGGAACCAGATTAGGGCCTGAAGCCATCCTGCAGTGTTGCGGCCAGGTCACAAGAAAGCGAGTTGAAGAAAGGAGCTCAGGGGCACTGTAATTCACAAACCTGCAGAGTTATAAATGACAGCTATCGTCCAAAAATATACTGAAGTAAGGCCGCCAAGAGGACTTGAAAGCGGGGCAGAATTGCAGGAAACCGATTTCAGGAGGTAGACTGGAATTGCATTGAAAGCATAGGAAAAGAGGCAGAACGTCCACAATGATGCACTTGGCCAAAAAGGGCGTATGCGTTTTTTCCTGAATATATTCAGGAAAAAACGCATACGCCCTTTTTGGCCAACCAAGCAAGCTTGCAAAGGAAATCTGCACTACAATGAAGTCTCACTTCCCCCCGGTCAAAAGGGCCATCTGAAAAAAGTGTAAAATCCAGAAAGGCAGGACAGGCCATGGAAAACTGGGAGCCTTGTTATGCTGATGGGCGGGATGTAAATTGCCAACAGACACTCGGGAGAAGTGTATGGTGTTTCCTGAAACATCTAAAAAACAAAGCAACAGAGCCTAGGGCACTTCCACTTATGGTCCTATAGCTTAGGGAAATTAAAATAAAAAAGACACAGCCACCCCAAAGTTTGGGACGCCTCTGTTTACAAGAACCTCATTTACCGTACAAGTTCAATATCGCAGAAAGTGAAAAATGGATAAAGAACTTGTGGTACTTACGTACAATGCAATATCACTAAGCAATGAAATCTATGTCATCAGGCCCGAAGCACCATAATGAGTGGATTCAGGTATGATGATTCGAACTGAAATAAGTCACACAGAAAAGAAACATCATAAGATATCACTAATACACGGAATGTAAACTTGGCTACACAGGAACTGCATTCCAAAACAGAACAGGGTCTCAAATTTAGAAAACCAACTTATGCTTGCTTAAGGGTAAAGGTGAGTTGGGGTGCTGCATAAAACCAGAGATTGAAATGAGCACAGATAAAGTTCCTTAAGCCAAATATGGAATAGACAAGAGCTACTCCTTGCTCAACGAAATGGACTCCACACCCCATATTAAACGCCTAAGAATGTACCTGACTAGTAAGTATCTTAAAACCTATGGATTGCTATGTCTCCAAAAGAGAATCAAGCATGTGTACAGGGGCATAAACGCAGCAGTGATAGGATTGGAGAGGTTCGGTGAGCAAATGAAGACCCTTTGAAGAAATATTGCATGGTACCCATTCCACGGGTCTCAACTCTCCAGGTTTAAGGTATTCTTCCTTCAGCTAAAACATGCATGTGGAACCCAGAGTATGATCAACCGTGTGATCGGGAGACGTGTTCAAATATGTCTCAGTTTTCGTACCCTGCTACTCGGGTGAAACATTCCACACGCTTTACTAACACTCTCCCCACTTGAAGAGTCAGCGCCTTTAACCTCCTGTTTGGCCCAGTTTGCAATTTCTGCGGAAGATGAACAAGAATAGCGAGAACCAATGAGAGACTAGCTGGAGGTGTCTGGACGGGCAAATTTAACTCTCATTTCCCACCAGGAAGAGGAATTAACCAAAGGCTCAGCGTGCCGTGCCGGAACTAGATTAGGGCCTGAAGCCATCCTGCGGTGTTGCGGCCAGCTCAAAAGAAAGCGAGTTGAAGAAAGGAGCTCAGGGGCACTGTAATTCACAAACCTGCAGAGTTATAAATGACAGCTATCGTCCAAAAATAGACTGAAGTAAGGCTGCCAAGAGGACTTGAAAGCGGGGCAGAATTGCAGGAAACCCATTTCAGGAGGTAGACTGGAATTGCATTGAAAGCATAGGAAAAGAGGCAGAACGTCCACAATGATGCACTTGGCTAAAAAGGGCGTATGCGTATTTTCCTGAATATATTCAGGAAAAAACACATACGCACTTTTTGGCCAACCAAGCAAACTTGCAAAGGAAATCTGCAATACAATGAAGTCTCACTTCCCCCCGGTCAAAGGGGCCATCTGAAGAAAGTGTAAAATCCAGAAAGGCAGGACAGACCATGGAGAACTGGGAGCCTTGTTATGCTGATGGGCGGGATGTAAATTGCCAACAGACACTTGGGAGAAGTGTATGGTGTTTCCTGAAACATCGAAAAAACAAAGCAACAGAGCCTAGGGCACTTCCACTTATGGTCCTATAGCTTAGGGAAATTAAAATCAAAAAGACACAGCCACCCCAAAGTTTGGGACGCCTCTGTTTACAAGAACCTCGTTTACAGTACAAGTTCAACATCGCAGAAAGTGAAAAATGGATAAAGAAGTTGTCGTATTTACTTACAAAGCAATATCACTCAGCAATGAAATCTATGTCATCAGGCCCTTAGCAGCACAATGAGTGGATTCAGGTATGATGATTCTAACTGAAATAAGTCACACAGAAAAAGAAACATCATAAGATATCAGTAATACACGGAATGTAAACTTGGCTACACAGGAACTGCATTCCAAAACAGAACAGGGTCTCAAATTTAGAAAACCAACTTATGCTTGCTTAAGGGTAAAGTTGAGTTGGGGTGCTGCATAAAACCAGAGATTGAAATGAGCACAGATAAAGTTCCTTAAGCCAAATATGGAATAGACAAGAGCTACTCCTTGCTCAACGAAATGGACTCAACACCCCATATTAAACGCCTAAGAATGTACCTGACTAGTAAGTATCTTAAAACCTATGGATTGCTATGTCTCCAAAAGAGAATCAAGCGTGTGTACAGGGGCATAAACGCAGCAGTGATAGGATTGGAGAGGTTCGGTGAGCAAATGAAGACCCTTTGAAGACATATTGCATGGTACCCATTCCACGGGTATCAACTCTCCAGGTTTAAGGTATTCTTCCTTCAGCTAAAACATGCATGTGGAACCCAGAGTATGATCAACCGTGTGATCGGGAGACGTGTTCAAATATGTCTCAGTTTTCGTAACCTGCTACTCGGGTGCAACATTCCACACGCTTTACTAACACTCTCCCCACTTGAAGAGTCAGCGCCTTTAACCTCCTGTTTGGCCCAGTTTGCAATTTCTGCGGAAGATGAAGAGGAATAGCGAGAACCAATGAGAGACTAGCTGGAGGTGTCTGGACGGGCAAATTTAACTCTCATTTCCCACCAGGAAGAGGAATTAACCAAAGGCTCAGCGTGCCGTGCCGGAACCAGATTAGGGCCTGAAGCCATCCTGCGGTGTTGCGGCCAGCTCAAAAGAAAGCGAGTTGAAGAAAGGAGCTCAGGGGCACTGTAATTCACAAACCTGCAGAGTTATAAATGACAGCTATCGTCCAAAAATATACTGAAGTAAGGCTGCCAAGAGGACTTGAAAGCGGGGCAGAATTGCAGGAAACCGATTTCAGGAGGTAGACTGGAATTGCATTGAAAGCATAGGAAAAGAGGCAGAACGTCCACAATGATGCACTTGGCCAAAAAGTGCGTATGCGTTTTTTCCTGAATATATTCAGGAAAAAACGCATACGCCCTTTTTGGCCAACCAAGCAAGCTTGCAAAGGAAATCTGCACTACAATGAAGTCTCACTTCCCCCCGGTCAAAAGGGCCATCTGAAAAAAGTGTAAAATCCAGAAAGGCAGGACAGGCCATGGAGAACTGGGAGCCTTGTTATGGTGATGGGCGGGATGTAAATTGCCAACAGACACTCGGGAGAAGTGTATGGTGTTTCCTGAAACATCTAAAAAACAAAGCAACAGAGCCTAGGGCACTTCCACTTATGGTCCTATAGCTTAGGGAAATTAAAATCAAAAAGACACAGCCACCCCAAAGTTTGGGACGCCTCTGTTTACAAGAACCTCGTTTACCGTACAAGTTCAATATCACAGAAAGTGAAAAATGGATAAAGAACTTTTGGTACTTACGTACAATGCAATATCACTCAGCAATGAAATCTATGTCATCAGGCCCATAGCAGCATAATGAGTGGATTCAGGTACGATGATTCTAACTGAAATAAGTCACACAGAAAAAGAAACATCATAAGATATCACTAATACATGGAATGTAAACTTGGCTACACAGGAACTGAATTCCAAAACAGAACAGGGTCTCAAATTTAGAAAACCAACTTATGCTTGCTTAAGGGGAAAGGTGAGTTGTGATGCTGCATAAAACCAGAGATTGAAATGAGCACAGATAAAGTTCCTTAAGCCAAATATGGAATAGACAAGAGCTACTCCTTGCTCAACGAAATGGACTCAACACCCCATATTAAACGCCTAAGAATGTACCTGACTAGTAAGTATCGTAAAACCTATGGATTGCTATGTCTCCAAAAGAGAATCAAGCGTGTGTACAGGGGCATAAACGCAGCAGTGATAGGATTGGAGAGGTTCGGTGAGCAAATGAAGACCCTTTGAAGTCATATTGCATGGTACCCATTCCACGGGTCTCAACTCTCCAGGTTTAAGGTATTCTTCCTTCAGCTAAAACATGCATGTGGAACCCAGAGTATGATCAACCGTGTGAACGGGAGTCGTGTTCAAATATGTCTCAGTTTTCTTCCTGTGGTACTCGGGTGCAACATTCCAGACGCTTTACTAACACTCTCCCCACTTGGATAGTCAGCGCCTTTAACCTCCTGTTTGGCCCAGTTTGCAGTTTCTGCGGAAGATGAACAGGAATAGCGAGAACCAATGAGAGACTAGCTGGAGGTGTCTGGACGGGCAAATTTAACTCTCATTTCCCACCAGGAAGAGGAATTAACCAAAGGCTCAGCGTGCCGTGCCGGAACCAGATTAGGGCCTGAAGCCATCCTGCAGTGTTGCGGCCAGGTCACAAGAAAGCGAGTTGAAGAAAGGAGCTCAGGGGCACTGTAATTCACAAACCTGCAGAGTTATAAATGACAGCTATCGTCCAAAAATATACTGAAGTAAGGCCGCCAAGAGGACTTGAAAGCGGGGCAGAATTGCAGGAAACCGATTTCAGGAGGTAGACTGGAATTGCATTGAAAGCATAGGAAAAGAGGCAGAACGTCCACAATGATGCACTTGGCCAAAAAGGGCGTATGCGTTTTTTCCTGAATATATTCAGGAAAAAACGCATACGCCCTTTTTGGCCAACCAAGCAAGCTTGCAAAGGAAATCTGCACTACAATGAAGTCTCACTTCCCCCCGGTCAAAAGGGCCATCTGAAAAAAGTGTAAAATCCAGAAAGGCAGGACAGGCCATGGAAAACTGGGAGCCTTGTTATGCTGATGGGCGGGATGTAAATTGCCAACAGACACTCGGGAGAAGTGTATGGTGTTTCCTGAAACATCTAAAAAACAAAGCAACAGAGCCTAGGGCACTTCCACTTATGGTCCTATAGCTTAGGGAAATTAAAATCAAAAAGACACAGCCACCCAAAAGTTTGGGACGCCTCTGTTTACAAGAACCTCGTTTACCGTACAAATTCAATATCACACAAAGTGAAAAATGGATAAAGAACTTGTGGTACTTAAGTACAATGCAGTATCACTCAGCAATGAAATCTATGTCATCAGTCCCGTAGCAGCACAATGAATGGATTCAGGTACGATGATTCTAACTGAAATAAGTCACACAGAAAAAGAAACATCATAAGATATCACTAATACACGGAATGTAAACTTGGCTACACAGGAACTGAATTCCAAAACAGAACAGGGTCTCAAATATAGAAAACCAACTTATGCTTGCTTATGGGGAAAGGTGAGTTGGGGTGCTGCATAAAACCAGAGATTGAAATGAGCACAGATAAAGTTCCTTAAGCCAAATATGGAATAGACAAGAGCTACTCCAAGCTCAACGAAATGGACTCAACACCCCATATTAAACGCCTAAGAATGTACCTGACTAGTAAGTATCTTAAAACCTATGGATTGCTATGTCTCCAAAAGAGAATCAAGCGTGTGTACAGGGGCATAAACGCAGCAGTGATAGGATTGGAGAGGTTCGGTGAGCAAATGAAGACCCTTTGACGTCATATTGCATGGTACCCATTACACGGGTCTCAACTCTCCAGGTTTAAGGTATTCTTCCTTCAGCTAAAACATGCATGTGGAACCCAGAGTATGATCAACCGTGTGAACGGGAGACGTGTTCAAATATATCTCAGTTTTCCTCCCCTGGTACTCGGGTGCAACATTCCAGATGCTTTACTAACACTCTCCCTACTTGGAGAGTCAGTGCCTTTAACCTCCTGTTTGCCCCAGTTTGCAATTTCTGCGGAAGATGAACAGGAATAGCGAGAACCAATGAGAGACTAGCTGGAGGTGTCTGGACGGGCAAATTTAACTCTCATTTCCCACCAGGAAGAGGAATTAACCAAAGGCTCAGCGTGCCATGCCAGAACCACATTAGGGCCTGAAGCCATCCTGCGGTGTTGCGGCCAGCTCACAAAAAAGCGAGTTGAAGAAAGGAGCTCAGGGGCACTGTAATTCACAAACCTGCAGAGTTATAAATGACAGCTATCGTCCAAAAATATACTGAAGTAAGGCTGCCAAGAGGACTTGAAAGCGGGGCAGAATTGCAGGAAACCGATTTCAGGAGGTAGACAGCAATTGCATTTCAAGCATAGGAAAAGAGGCAGAACGTCCACAGTGATGCACTTGGCCAAAAAGGGCGTATGCGTTTTTCCTGAATATATTCAGGAAAAACTGCATACGCCCTTTTTGGCCAACCAAGCAAGCTTGCAAAGGAAATCTGCACTACAATGAAGTCTCACTTCCCCCCGGTCAAAAGGGCCATCTGAAAAAAGTGTAAAATCCAGAAAGGCAGGACAGGCCATGGAGAACTGGGAGCCTTGTTATGCTGATGGGCGGGATGTAAATTGCCAACAGACACTCGGGAGAAGTGTATGGTGTTTCCTGAAACATCTAAAAAACAAAGCAACAGAGCCTAGGGCACTTCCACTTATGGTCCTATAGCTTAGGGAAATTAAAATCTAAAAGACACAGCCACCCCAAAGTTTGGGACGCCTCTGTTTACAAGAACCTCGTTTACCGTACAAGTTCAATATCACAGAAAGTGAAAAATGGATAAAGAACTTGTGGTACTTACGTACAATGCAGTAACACTCAGCAATGAAATCTATGTCATCAGGCCCGTAGCAGCATAATGAGTGGATTCAGGTACGATGATTCTAACTGAAATAAGTCACACAGAAAAGAAACATCATAAGATATCACTAATACACGGAATGTAAACTTGGCTACACAGGAACTGAATTCCAAAACAGAACAGGGTCTCAAGTTTAGAAAACCAACTTATGCTTGCTTAAGGGGAAAGGTGAGTTGGGGTGCTGCATAAAACTAGAGATTGAAATGAGCATAGATAAAGTTCCTTAAGCCAAATATGGAATAGAGAAGAGCTACTCCTTGCTCAACGAAGTGGACTCAACACTCCATATTAAACGCCTAAGAATGTACCTGACTAGTAAGTATCTTAAAACCTATGGATTGCTATGTCTCCAAAAGAGAATCAAACTTGTGTACAGGGGCATAAACGCAGCAGTGATAGGATTGGAGAGGTTCAGTGAGCAAATGAAGACCCTTTGAAGTCATATTGCATGGTACCCATTCCACGGGTTTCAACTACCCAGGTTTAAGGTATTATTCCTTCAGCTAAAACATGCATGTGGAACCTAGAGTATGATCAACCATGTGATCAGGAGACGTGTTCAAATATGTCTCAGTTTTCGTACCCTGGTAGTCGGGTGCAACATTCCAGACGCTTTACTAACACTCTCCCGACTTGGAGAGTCAGTCCCTTTAACCTCCTGTTTGGCCCAGTTTGCAATTTCTTGAGAAGATGAACAGGAATAGCGAGAACCAATGAGAGACTAGCTGGAGGTGTCTGGACGGGCAAATTTAACTCTCATTTCCAACCAGGAAGAGGAATTAACCAAAGGCTCAGCATGCCGTGCCGGAACCAGATTAGGGCCTAATGCCATACTGTGGAGTTGCGGCCAGCTCACAAGAAAGCGAGTTGAAGAAAGGAGCTCAGGGGCACTGTAATTCACAAACCTGCAGAGTTATAAACGACAGCTATCGTCCAAAAATAGACTGAAGTAAGGCTGCCAAGAGGACTTGAAAGCGGGGCAGAATTGCAGGAAACCGATTTCAGGAGGTAGACTGGAATTGCATTTCAAGCATAGGAAAAGAGGCAGAACGTCCACAATGATGCACTTGTCCAAAAAGGGCGTATGCGTTTTTTCCTGAATATATTCAGGAAAAAACGCATACGCCCTTTTTGGCCAACCAAGCAAGCTTGCAAAGAAATCTGCAATACAATGAAGTCTCTCTTCACCCCGGTCAAAGGGGCCATCTGAAAAAAGTGTAAAATCCAGAAAGGCAGGACAGGCCATGGAGAACAGGGAGCCTTGTTATGCTGATGGGCGGGATGTAAATTGCCAACAGCCACTCCGGAGAAGTGTATGGTGTTTCCTGAAACATCTAAAAAAGAAAGCAACAGAGCCTAGGGCACTTCCACTTATGGTCCTATAGCTTAGGGAAATTAAAATCAAAAAGACAGAGCCACCCCAAAGTTTGGGACGCCTCTGTTTACAAGAACCTGTTTACCGTACAAGTTCAATATCACAGAAAGTGAAAAATGGATAAAGAACTTTTGGTACTTACTTACAAAGCAATATCACTCAGCAATGAAATCTATGTCATCAGGCCCTTAGCAGCACAATGAGTGGATTCAGGTATGATGATTATAACTGAAATAAGTCACACAGAAAAAGAAACATCATAAGATATCAGTAATACACGGAATGGAAACTTGGCTACACAGGAACTGAATTACAGAACAGAACAGGGTCTCAAATTTAGAAAACCAACTTATGCTTGCTTAAGGGGAAAGGTGAGTTGGGGTGCTGCATAAAACCAGAGATTGAAATGAGCACAGATAAAGTTCCTTAAGCCAAATATGGAATAGACAAGAGCTACTACTTGCTCAACGAAATGGACTCAACACCGCATATTAAACGCCTAAGAATGTACCTGACTAGTAAGTATCTTAAAACCTATGGATTGCTATGTCTCCGAAAGAGAATCAAGCATGTGTACAGGGCCATAAACGCAGCAGTGATAGGATTGGAGAGGTTCGGTGAGCAAATGAAGACACTTTGAAATCATATTGCATGGTACCCATTCCACGGGTTTCAACTACCCAGATTTAAGGTATTCTTCCTAGAGCTAAAACATGCATGTGGAATCTAGAGTATGATCAACCATGTGATCGGGAGACGTGTTCAAATATGTCTCAGTTTTCGTACCCTGGTACTCGGGTGCAACATTCCAGACGCTTTACTAACACTCTCCTCACTTGGAGAGTCAGTCCCTATAACCTCCTGTTTGGCCCAAATTGCAATTTCTGCGGAAGATGAACAGGAATAGTGAGAACCAATGAGAGACTAGCTGGAGGTGTCTGGACGGGCAAATTTAACTCTCATTTCCCACCAGGAAGAGGAATTAACCAAAGGCTCAGCGTGCCGTGCCGGAACAAGATTAGGGCCTGAAGCCATCCTGCGGTGTTGCGGCAAGCTCACAAGAAAGCGAGTTGAAGAAAGGAGCTCAGGGGCACTGTAATTCACAAACCTGCAGAGTTATAAATGACAGCTATCGTCCAAAAATATACTGAAGTAAGGCCGCCAAGAGGACTTGAAAGCGGGGCAGAATTGCAGGAAACCGATTTCAGGAGGTAGACTGGAATTGCATTGAAAGCATAGGAAAAGAGGCAGAACGTCCACAATGATGCACTTGGCCAAAAAGGGCGTATGCGTTTTTTCCTGAATATATTCAGGAAAAAACGCATACGCCCTTTTTGGCCAACCAAGCAAGCTTGCAAAGGAAATCTGCACTACAATGAAGTCTCACTTCCCCCCGGTCAAAAGGGCCATCTGAAAAAAGTGTAAAATCCAGAAAGGCAGGACAGGCCATGGAAAACTGGGAGCCTTGTTATGCTGATGGGCGGGATGTAAATTGCCAACAGACACTCGGGAGAAGTGTATGGTGTTTCCTGAAACATCTAAAAAACAAAGCAACAGAGCCTAGGGCACTTCCACTTATGGTCCTATAGCTTAGGGAAATTAAAATCAAAAAGACACAGCCACCCAAAAGTTTGGGACGCCTCTGTTTACAAGAACCTCGTTTACCGTACAAATTCAATATCACACAAAGTGAAAAATGGATAAAGAACTTGTGGTACTTAAGTACAATGCAGTATCACTCAGCAATGAAATCTATGTCATCAGTCCCGTAGCAGCACAATGAATGGATTCAGGTACGATGATTCTAACTGAAATAAGTCACACAGAAAAAGAAACATCATAAGATATCACTAATACACGGAATGTAAACTTGGCTACACAGGAACTGAATTCCAAAACAGAACAGGGTCTCAAATATAGAAAACCAACTTATGCTTGCTTATGGGGAAAGGTGAGTTGGGGTGCTGCATAAAACCAGAGATTGAAATGAGCACAGATAAAGTTCCTTAAGCCAAATATGGAATAGACAAGAGCTACTCCAAGCTCAACGAAATGGACTCAACACCCCATATTAAACGCCTAAGAATGTACCTGACTAGTAAGTATCTTAAAACCTATGGATTGCTATGTCTCCAAAAGAGAATCAAGCGTGTGTACAGGGGCATAAACGCAGCAGTGATAGGATTGGAGAGGTTCGGTGAGCAAATGAAGACCCTTTGACGTCATATTGCATGGTACCCATTACACGGGTCTCAACTCTCCAGGTTTAAGGTATTCTTCCTTCAGCTAAAACATGCATGTGGAACCCAGAGTATGATCAACCGTGTGAACGGGAGACGTGTTCAAATATATCTCAGTTTTCCTCCCCTGGTACTCGGGTGCAACATTCCAGATGCTTTACTAACACTCTCCCTACTTGGAGAGTCAGTGCCTTTAACCTCCTGTTTGCCCCAGTTTGCAATTTCTGCGGAAGATGAACAGGAATAGCGAGAACCAATGAGAGACTAGCTGGAGGTGTCTGGACGGGCAAATTTAACTCTCATTTCCCACCAGGAAGAGGAATTAACCAAAGGCTCAGCGTGCCATGCCAGAACCACATTAGGGCCTGAAGCCATCCTGCGGTGTTGCGGCCAGCTCACAAAAAAGCGAGTTGAAGAAAGGAGCTCAGGGGCACTGTAATTCACAAACCTGCAGAGTTATAAATGACAGCTATCGTCCAAAAATATACTGAAGTAAGGCTGCCAAGAGGACTTGAAAGCGGGGCAGAATTGCAGGAAACCGATTTCAGGAGGTAGACAGCAATTGCATTTCAAGCATAGGAAAAGAGGCAGAACGTCCACAGTGATGCACTTGGCCAAAAAGGGCGTATGCGTTTTTCCTGAATATATTCAGGAAAAACTGCATACGCCCTTTTTGGCCAACCAAGCAAGCTTGCAAAGGAAATCTGCACTACAATGAAGTCTCACTTCCCCCCGGTCAAAAGGGCCATCTGAAAAAAGTGTAAAATCCAGAAAGGCAGGACAGGCCATGGAGAACTGGGAGCCTTGTTATGCTGATGGGCGGGATGTAAATTGCCAACAGACACTTGGGAGAAGTGTATGGTGTTTCCTGAAACATCTAAAAAACAAAGCAACAGAGCCTAGGGCACTTCCACTTATGGTCCTATAGCTTAGGGAAATTAAAATCTAAAAGACACAGCCACCCCAAAGTTTGGGACGCCTCTGTTTACAAGAACCTCGTTTACCGTACAAGTTCAATATCACAGAAAGTGAAAAATGGATAAAGAACTTGTGGTACTTACGTACAATGCAGTAACACTCAGCAATGAAATCTATGTCATCAGGCCCGTAGCAGCATAATGAGTGGATTCAGGTACGATGATTCTAACTGAAATAAGTCACACAGAAAAGAAACATCATAAGATATCACTAATACACGGAATGTAAACTTGGCTACACAGGAACTGAATTCCAAAACAGAACAGGGTCTCAAGTTTAGAAAACCAACTTATGCTTGCTTAAGGGGAAAGGTGAGTTGGGGTGCTGCATAAAACTAGAGATTGAAATGAGCATAGATAAAGTTCCTTAAGCCAAATATGGAATAGAGAAGAGCTACTCCTTGCTCAACGAAGTGGACTCAACACTCCATATTAAACGCCTAAGAATGTACCTGACTAGTAAGTATCTTAAAACCTATGGATTGCTATGTCTCCAAAAGAGAATCAAACTTGTGTACAGGGGCATAAACGCAGCAGTGATAGGATTGGAGAGGTTCAGTGAGCAAATGAAGACCCTTTGAAGTCATATTGCATGGTACCCATTCCACGGGTTTCAACTACCCAGGTTTAAGGTATTATTCCTTCAGCTAAAACATGCATGTGGAACCTAGAGTATGATCAACCATGTGATCAGGAGACGTGTTCAAATATGTCTCAGTTTTCGTACCCTGGTAGTCGGGTGCAACATTCCAGACGCTTTACTAACACTCTCCCGACTTGGAGAGTCAGTCCCTTTAACCTCCTGTTTGGCCCAGTTTGCAATTTCTTGAGAAGATGAACAGGAATAGCGAGAACCAATGAGAGACTAGCTGGAGGTGTCTGGACGGGCAAATTTAACTCTCATTTCCAACCAGGAAGAGGAATTAACCAAAGGCTCAGCATGCCGTGCCGGAACCAGATTAGGGCCTAATGCCATACTGTGGAGTTGCGGCCAGCTCACAAGAAAGCGAGTTGAAGAAAGGAGCTCAGGGGCACTGTAATTCACAAACCTGCAGAGTTATAAACGACAGCTATCGTCCAAAAATAGACTGAAGTAAGGCTGCCAAGAGGACTTGAAAGCGGGGCAGAATTGCAGGAAACCGATTTCAGGAGGTAGACTGGAATTGCATTTCAAGCATAGGAAAAGAGGCAGAACGTCCACAATGATGCACTTGTCCAAAAAGGGCGTATGCGTTTTTTCCTGAATATATTCAGGAAAAAACGCATACGCCCTTTTTGGCCAACCAAGCAAGCTTGCAAAGAAATCTGCAATACAATGAAGTCTCTCTTCACCCCGGTCAAAGGGGCCATCTGAAAAAAGTGTAAAATCCAGAAAGGCAGGACAGGCCATGGAGAACAGGGAGCCTTGTTATGCTGATGGGCGGGATGTAAATTGCCAACAGCCACTCCGGAGAAGTGTATGGTGTTTCCTGAAACATCTAAAAAAGAAAGCAACAGAGCCTAGGGCACTTCCACTTATGGTCCTATAGCTTAGGGAAATTAAAATCAAAAAGACAGAGCCACCCCAAAGTTTGGGACGCCTCTGTTTACAAGAACCTGTTTACCGTACAAGTTCAATATCACAGAAAGTGAAAAATGGATAAAGAACTTTTGGTACTTACTTACAAAGCAATATCACTCAGCAATGAAATCTATGTCATCAGGCCCTTAGCAGCACAATGAGTGGATTCAGGTATGATGATTATAACTGAAATAAGTCACACAGAAAAAGAAACATCATAAGATATCAGTAATACACGGAATGGAAACTTGGCTACACAGGAACTGAATTACAGAACAGAACAGGGTCTCAAATTTAGAAAACCAACTTATGCTTGCTTAAGGGGAAAGGTGAGTTGGGGTGCTGCATAAAACCAGAGATTGAAATGAGCACAGATAAAGTTCCTTAAGCCAAATATGGAATAGACAAGAGCTACTACTTGCTCAACGAAATGGACTCAACACCGCATATTAAACGCCTAAGAATGTACCTGACTAGTAAGTATCTTAAAACCTATGGATTGCTATGTCTCCGAAAGAGAATCAAGCATGTGTACAGGGCCATAAACGCAGCAGTGATAGGATTGGAGAGGTTCGGTGAGCAAATGAAGACACTTTGAAATCATATTGCATGGTACCCATTCCACGGGTTTCAACTACCCAGATTTAAGGTATTCTTCCTAGAGCTAAAACATGCATGTGGAATCTAGAGTATGATCAACCATGTGATCGGGAGACGTGTTCAAATATGTCTCAGTTTTCGTACCCTGGTACTCGGGTGCAACATTCCAGACGCTTTACTAACACTCTCCTCACTTGGAGAGTCAGTCCCTATAACCTCCTGTTTGGCCCAAATTGCAATTTCTGCGGAAGATGAACAGGAATAGTGAGAACCAATGAGAGACTAGCTGGAGGTGTCTGGACGGGCAAATTTAACTCTCATTTCCCACCAGGAAGAGGAATTAACCAAAGGCTCAGCGTGCCGTGCCGGAACAAGATTAGGGCCTGAAGCCATCCTGCGGTGTTGCGGCAAGCTCACAAGAAAGCGAGTTGAAGAAAGGAGCTCAGGGGCACTGTAATTCACAAACCTGCAGAGTTATAAATGACAGCTATCGTCCAAAAATAGACTGAAGTAAGGCTGCCAAGAGGACTTGAAAGCGGGGCAGAATTGCAGGAAACCGATTTCAGGAGGTAGACTGGAATTGCATTGAAAGCATAGGAAAAGAGGCAGAACGTCCACAATGATGCACTTGGCCAAAAAGGGCGTATGCGTTTTTTCCTGAATATATTCAGGAAAAAACGCATACGCCCTTTTTGGCCAACCAAGCAAGCTTGCAAAGGAAATCTGCACTACAATGAAGTCTCACTTCCCCCCGGTCAAAAGGGCCATCTGAAAAAAGTGTAAAATCCAGAAAGGCAGGACAGGCCATGGAGAACTGGGAGCCTTGTTATGCTGATGGGCGGGATGTAAATTGCCAACAACCACTCGGGAGAAGTGTATGGTGTTTCCTGAAACATCTAAAAAACAAAGCAACAGAGCCTAGGGCACTGCCACTTATGGTCCTATAGCTTAGGGAAATTAAAATCAAAAAGACACAGCCACCCCAAAGTTTGGAACGGCTCTGTTTACAAGAACCTCGTTTACAGCACAAGTTCAACATCACAGAAAGTGAAAAATGGATAAAAAAGTTGTGGTATTTACTTACAAGGCAATATCACTCAGCAATGAAATCTATGTCATCAGGCCCTTAGCAGCACAATGAGTGGATTCAGGTATGATGATTCTAACTGAAATAAGTCACACAGAAAAAGAAACATCATAAGATATCAGTAATACACGGAATGTAAACTTGGCTACACAGGAACTGAATTACAGAACAGAACAGGGTCTCAAATTTAGAAAACCAACTTATGCTTGCTTAAGGGGAAAGGTGAGTTGGGGTGCTGCATAAAACCAGAGATTGAAATGAGCACAGATAAAGTTCCTTAAGTCAAATATGGAATAGACAAGAGCTACTCCTTGCTCAACGAAATGGACTCAACACCGCATATTAAACGCCTAAGAATGTACCTGACTAGTAAGTATCTTAAAACCTATGGATTGCTATGTCTGCGAAAGAGAATCAAGCATGTCTACAGGGGCATAAACGCAGCAGTGATAGTTAGGAGAGGTTCGGTGAGCAAATGAAGACCCTTTGAAGTCATATTGCATGGTACCCATTACACGGGTCTTAACTCTCCAGGTTTAAGGTATTCTTCCTTCAGCTAAAACATGCATGTGGAACCCAAGTATGATCAACCATGTGAACGGGAGATGTGTTCAAATATGTCTCAGTTTTCCTCCCCTGGTACTCGGGTGCAACATTCCAGACGCTTTACTAACACTCTCCGCACTTGGCGAGTCAGCGCCTTTAACCTCCTGTTTGGCCCAGTTTGCAATTTCTGCGGAAGATGAACAGGAATAGCGAGAACCAATGAGAGACTAGCTGGAGGTGTCTGGACGGGCAAATTTAACTCTCATTTCCCACCAGGAAGAGGAAATAACCAAAGGCTCAGCCTGTCATGCCGGAACCAGATTAGGGCCTGAAGCCATCCTGCGGTGTTGCGGCCAGGTCACAAGAAAGCAAGTTGAAGAAAGGAGCTCAGGGACACTGTAATTCACAAACCTGCAGAGTTATAAATGACAGCTATCGTCCAAAAATAGACTGAAGTAAGGTTGCCAAGAGGACTTGATAGTGGGGCAGAATTGCAGGAAAGCGATTTCAGGAGGTAGACTGGAATTGCATTGAAAGCATAGGAAAAGAGGCAGAACGTCCACAATGATGCACTTGGCCAAAAAGGGCGTATGCGTTTTTTCCTGAATATATTCAGGAAAAAACGCATACGCCCTTTTTGGCCAACCAAGCAAGCTTGCAAAGGAAATCTGCACTACAATGAAGTCTCACTTCCCCCCGGTCAAAAGGGCCATCTGAAAAAAGTGTAAAATCCAGAAAGGCAGGACAGGCCATGGAGAACTGGGAGCCTTGTTATGCTGATGGGCGGGATGTAAATTGCCAACAACCACTCGGGAGAAGTGTATGGTGTTTCCTGAAACATCTAAAAAACAAAGCAACAGAGCCTAGGGCACTGCCACTTATGGTCCTATAGCTTAGGGAAATTAAAATCAAAAAGACACAGCCACCCCAAAGTTTGGGACGCCTCTGTTTAAAAGAACCTCGTTTACAGTACAAGTTCAACATCGCAGAAAGTGAAAAATGGATAAAGAAGTTGTGGTATTTACTTACAAGGCAATATCACTCAGCAATGAAATCTATGTCATCAGGCCCTTAGCAGCACAATGAGTGGATTCAGGTATGATGATTCTAACTGAAATAAGTCACACAGAAAAAGAAACATCATAAGATATCAGTAATACACGGAATGTAAACTTGGCTACACAGGAACTGAATTACAGAACAGAACAGGGTCTCAAATTTAGAAAACCAACTTATGCTTGCTTAAGGGGAAAGGTGAGTTGGGGTGCTGCATAAAACCAGAGATTGAAATGAGCACAGATAAAGTTCCTTAAGTCAAATATGGAATAGACAAGAGCTACTCCTTGCTCAACGAAATGGACTCAACACCGCATATTAAACGCCTAAGAATGTACCTGACTAGTAAGTATCTTAAAACCTATGGATTGCTATGTCTCCGAAAGAGAATCAAGCATGTCTACAGGGGCATAAACGCAGCAGTGATAGTTAGGAGAGGTTCGGTGAGCAAATGAAGACCCTTTGAAGTCATATTGCATGGTACCCATTACACGGGTCTTAACTCTCCAGGTTTAAGGTATTCTTCCTTCAGCTAAAACATGCATGTGGAACCCAAGTATGATCAACCATGTGAACGGGAGATGTGTTCAAATATGTCTCAGTTTTCCTCCCCTGGTACTCGGGTGCAACATTCCAGACGCTTTACTAACACTCTCCGCACTTGGCGAGTCAGCGCCTTTAACCTCCTGTTTGGCCCAGTTTGCAATTTCTGCGGAAGATGAACAGGAATAGCGAGAACCAATGAGAGACTAGCTGGAGGTGTCTGGACGGGCAAATTTAACTCTCATTTCCCACCAGGAAGAGGAAATAACCAAAGGCTCAGCGTGCCATGCCGGAACCAGATTAGGGCCTGAAGCCATCCTGCGGTGTTGCGGCCAGGTCACAAGAAAGCAAGTTGAAGAAAGGAGCTCAGGGACACTGTAATTCACAAACCTGCAGAGTTATAAATGACAGCTATCGTCCAAAAATAGACTGAAGTAAGGCTGCCAAGAGGACTTGAAAGCGGGGCAGAATTGCAGGAAACCGATTTCAGGAGGTAGACTGGAATTGCATTTCAAGCATAGGAAAAGAGGCAGAACGTCCACAATGATGCACTTGTCCAAAAAGGGCGTATGCGTTTTTTCCTGAATATATTCAGGAAAAAACGCATACGCCCTTTTTGGCCAACCAAGCAAGCTTGCAAAGGAAATCTGCACTACAATGAAGTCTCACTTCCCCCCGGTCAAAAGGGCCATCTGAAAAAAGTGTAAAATCCAGAAAGGCAGGACAGGCCATGGAGAACTGGGAGCCTTGTTATGCTGATGGGCGGGATGTAAATTGCCAACAACCACTCGGCAGAAGTGTATGGTGTTTCCTGAAACATCTAAAAAACAAAGCAACAGAGCCTAGGGCACTGCCACTTATGGTCCTATAGCTTAGGGAAATTAAAATCAAAAAGACACAGCCACCCCAAAGTTTGGGACGCCTCTGTTAACAAGAACCTCATTTACAGTACAAGTTCAACATCGCAGAAAGTGAAAAATGGATAAAGAAGTTGTGGTATTTACTTACAAGGCAATATCACTCAGCAATGAAATCTATGTCATCAGGCCCTTAGCAGCACAATGAGTGGATTCAGGTATGATGATTCTAACTGAAATAAGTCACACAGAAAAAGAAACATCATAAGATATCAGTAATACACGGAATGTAAACTTGGCTACACAGGAACTGAATTACAGAACAGAACAGGGTCTCAAATTTAGAAAACCAACTTATGCTTGCTTAAGGGGAAAGGTGAGTTGGGGTGCTGCATAAAACCAGAGATTGAAATGAGCACAGATAAAGTTCCTTAAGTCAAATATGGAATAGACAAGAGCTACTCCTTGCTCAACGAAATGGACTCAACACCGCATATTAAACGCCTAAGAATGTACCTGACTAGTAAGTATCTTAAAACCTATGGATTGCTATGTCTGCGAAAGAGAATCAAGCATGTCTACAGGGGCATAAACACAGCAGTGATAGTTAGGAGAGGTTCGGTGAGCAAATGAAGACCCTTTGAAGTCATATTGCATGGTACCCATTACACGGGTCTTAACTCTCCAGGTTTAAGGTATTCTTCCTTCAGCTAAAACATGCATGTGGAACCCAAGTATGATCAACCATGTGAACGGGAGATGTGTTCAAATATGTCTCAGTTTTCCTCCCCTGGTACTCGGGTGCAACATTCCAGACGCTTTACTAACACTCTCCGCACTTGGCGAGTCAGCGCCTTTAACCTCCTGTTTGGCCCAGTTTGCAATTTCTGCGGAAGATGAACAGGAATAGCGAGAACCAATGAGAGACTAGCTGGAGGTGTCTGGACGGGCAAATTTAACTCTCATTTCCCACCAGGAAGAGGAAATAACCAAAGGCTCAGCCTGCCATGCCGGAACCAGATTAGGGCCTGAAGCCATCCTGCGGTGTTGCGGCCAGGTCACAAGAAAGCAAGTTGAAGAAAGGAGCTCAGGGACACTGTAATTCACAAACCTGCAGAGTTATAAATGACAGCTATCGTCCAAAAATAGACTGAAGTAAGGTTGCCAAGAGGACTTGAAAGCGGGGCAGAATTGCAGGAAAGCGATTTCAGGAGGTAGACTGGAATTGCATTGAAAGCATAGGAAAAGAGGCAGAACGTCCACAATGATGCACTTGGCCAAAAAGGGCGTATGCGTTTTTTCCTGAATATATTCAGGAAAAAACGCATACGCCCTTTTTGGCCAACCAAGCAAGCTTGCAAAGGAAATCTGCACTACAATGAAGTCTCACTTCCCCCCGGTCAAAAGGGCCATCTGAAAAAAGTGTAAAATCCAGAAAGGCAGGACAGGCCATGGAGAACTGGGAGCCTTGTTATGCTGATGGGCGGGATGTAAATTGCCAACAACCACTCGGGAGAAGTGTATGGTGTTTCCTGAAACATCTAAAAAACAAAGCAACAGAGCCTAGGGCACTGCCACTTATGGTCCTATAGCTTAGGGAAATTAAAATCAAAAAGACACAGCCACCCCAAAGTTTGGGACGCCTCTGTTTAAAAGAACCTCGTTTACAGTACAAGTTCAACATCGCAGAAAGTGAAAAATGGATAAAGAAGTTGTGGTATTTACTTACAAGGCAATATCACTCAGCAATGAAATCTATGTCATCAGGCCCTTAGCAGCACAATGAGTGGATTCAGGTATGATGATTCTAACTGAAATAAGTCACACAGAAAAAGAAACATCATAAGATATCAGTAATACACGGAATGTAAACTTGGCTACACAGGAACTGAATTACAGAACAGAACAGGGTCTCAAATTTAGAAAACCAACTTATGCTTGCTTAAGGGGAAAGGTGAGTTGGGGTGCTGCATAAAACCAGAGATTGAAATGAGCACAGATAAAGTTCCTTAAGTCAAATATGGAATAGACAAGAGCTACTCCTTGCTCAACGAAATGGACTCAACACCGCATATTAAACGCCTAAGAATGTACCTGACTAGTAAGTATCTTAAAACCTATGGATTGCTATGTCTCCGAAAGAGAATCAAGCATGTCTACAGGGGCATAAACGCAGCAGTGATAGGATTGGAGAGGTTCGGTGAGCAAATGAAGACCCTTTGAAGACATATTGCATGGTACCCATTCCACGGGTATCAACTCTCCAGGTTTAAGGTATTCTTCCTTCAGCTAAAACATGCATGTGGAACCCAGAGTATGATCAACCGTGTGATCGGGAGACGTGTTCAAATATGTCTCAGTTTTCGTACCCTGCTACTCGGGTGCAACATTCCACACGCTTTACTAACACTCTCCCCACTTGAAGAGTCAGCGCCTTTAACCTCCTGTTTGGCCCAGTTTGCAATTTCTGCGGAAGATGAAGAGGAATAGCGAGAACCAATGAGAGACTAGCTGGAGGTGTCTGGACGGGCAAATTTAACTCTCATTTCCCACCAGGAAGAGGAATTAACCAAAGGCTCAGCGTGCCGTGCCGGAACCAGATTAGGGCCTGAAGCCATCCTGCGGTGTTGCGGCCAGCTCAAAAGAAAGCGAGTTGAAGAAAGGAGCTCAGGGGCACTGTAATTCACAAACCTGCAGAGTTATAAATGACAGCTATCGTCCAAAAATATACTGAAGTAAGGCTGCCAAGAGGACTTGAAAGCGGGGCAGAATTGCAGGAAACCGATTTCAGGAGGTAGACTGGAATTGCATTGAAAGCATAGGAAAAGAGGCAGAACGTCCACAATGATGCACTTGGCCAAAAAGGGCGTATGCGTTTTTTCCTGAATATATTCAGGAAAAATCAGATACACCCTTCTTGGCCAACCAAGCAAACTTGCAAAGGAAATCTGCACTACAATGAAGTCTCACTTCTCCCCGGTCAAAAGGGCCATCTGAAAAAAGTGTAAAATCCAGAAAGGCAGGACAGGCCATGGAGAACTGGGAGCCTTGTTATGCTGATGGGCGGGATGTAAATTGCCAACAGACACTCGGGAAGAAGTGTATGGTGTTTCCTGAAATATCTAAAAAACAAAGCAACAGAGCCTAGGGCACTTCCACTTATGGTCCTATAGCTTAGGGAAATTAAAATAAAAAAGACACAGCCACCCCAAAGTTTGGGACGCCTCTGTTTACAAGAACCTCGTTTACCGTACAAGTTCAATATTGCAGAAAGTGAAAAATGGATAAAGAACTTGTGGTACTTACGTACAATGCAGTATCACTCAGCAATGAAATCTATGTCATCAGGCCCATAGCAGCATAATGAGTGGATTCAGGTACGATGATTCTAACTGAAATAAGTCACACAGAAAAAGAAACATCATAAGATATCACTAATACACGGAATGTAAACTTGGCTACACAGGAACTGAATTCCAAAACAGAACAGGGTATCAAATTTAGAAAACCAACTTATGCTTGCTTAAGGGGAAAGGTGAGTTGGGGTGCTGCATAAAACCAGAGATTGAAATGAGCACAGATAATATTCCTTAAGCCAAATATGGAATAGACAAGAGCTACTCCTTGCTCAACGAAATGGACTCCACACCCCATATTAAACGCCTAAGAATGTACCTGACTAGTAAGTATCTTAAAACCTATGGATTGCTATGTCTCCGAAAGAGAATCAAGCACGTGTACAGGGGCATAAACGCAGCAGTGATAGGATTGGAGAGGTTCGGTGAGCAAATGAAGACCCTTTGAAGTCATATTGCATGGTACCCATTCCACGGGTCTCAACTCTGCAGGTTTAAGGTATTCTTCCTTCAGCTAAAACATGCATGTGGAACCCAGAATATGATCAACCGTGTGAACGGGAGACGTGTTCAAATATGTCTCAGTTTTCCTCCCCTGGTACTCGGGTGCAACATTCCAGACGCTTTACTAACACTCTCCCCACTTGAAGAGTCAGCGCCTTTAACCTCCTGTTTGGCCCAGTTTGCAATTTCTGCGGAAGATGAACAGGAATAGGGAGAACCAATGAGAGACTAGCTGGAGGTGTCTGGACGGGCAAATTGAACTCTCATTTCCCACCAGGAAGAGGAAATAACCAAAGGCTCAGCGTGCCGTGCCGGGACCAGATTAGGGCCTGAAGCCATCCTGTGGTGTTGCGGCCAGGTCACAAGAAAGCGAGTTGAAGAAAGGAGCCCAGGGGCACTGTAATTCACAAACCTGCAGAGTTATAAATGACAGCTATCGTCCAAAAATAGACTGAAGTAAGGCTGCCAAGAGGACTTGAAAGCGGGGCAGAATTGCAGAAAACCGATTTCAGGAGGTAGACTGGAATTGCATTGAAAGCATAGGAAAAGAGGCAGAACGTCCACAATGATGCACTTGGCCAAAAAGTGCGTATGCGTTTTTTCCTGAATATATTCAGGAAAAAACGCATACGCCCTTTTTGGCCAACCAAGCAAGCTTGCAAAGGAAATCTGCACTACAATGAAGTCTCACTTCCCCCCGGTCAAAAGGGCCATCTGAAAAAAGTGTAAAATCCAGAAAGGCAGGACAGGCCATGGAGAACTGGGAGCCTTGTTATGCTGCTGGGCGGGATGTAAATTGCCAACAGACACTCGGGAGAAGTGTATGGTGTTTCCTGAAACATCTAAAAAACAAAGCAACAGAGCCTAGGGCACTTCCACTTATGGTCCTATAGCTTAGGGAAATTAAAATCAAAAAGACACAGCCACCCCAAAGTTTGGGACGCCTCTGTTTACAAGAACCTCGTTTACCGTACAAGTTCAATATCACAGAAAGTGAAAAATGGATAAAGAACTTTTGGTACTTACGTACAATGCAATATCACTCAGCAATGAAATCTATGTCATCAGGCCCATAGCAGCATAATGAGTGGATTCAGGTACGATGATTCTAACTGAAATAAGTCACACAGAAAAAGAAACATCATAAGATATCACTAATACATGGAATGTAAACTTGGCTACACAGGAACTGAATTCCAAAACAGAACAGGGTCTCAAATTTAGAAAACCAACTTATGCTTGCTTAAGGGGAAAGGTGAGTTGTGATGCTGCATAAAACCAGAGATTGAAATGAGCACAGATAAAGTTCCTTAAGCCAAATATGGAATAGACAAGAGCTACTCCTTGCTCAACGAAATGGACTCAACACCCCATATTAAACGCCTAAGAATGTACCTGACTAGTAAGTATCGTAAAACCTATGGATTGCTATGTCTCCAAAAGAGAATCAAGCGTGTGTACAGGGGCATAAACGCAGCAGTGATAGGATTGGAGAGGTTCGGTGAGCAAATGAAGACCCTTTGAAGTCATATTGCATGGTACCCATTCCACGGGTCTCAACTCTCCAGGTTTAAGGTATTCTTCCTTCAGCTAAAACATGCATGTGGAACCCAGAGTATGATCAACCGTGTGAACGGGAGTCGTGTTCAAATATGTCTCAGTTTTCTTCCTGTGGTACTCGGGTGCAACATTCCAGACGCTTTACTAACACTCTCCCCACTTGGATAGTCAGCGCCTTTAACCTCCTGTTTGGCCCAGTTTGCAGTTTCTGCGGAAGATGAACAGGAATAGCGAGAACCAATGAGAGACTAGCTGGAGGTGTCTGGACGGGCAAATTTAACTCTCATTTCCCACCAGGAAGAGGAATTAACCAAAGGCTCAGCGTGCCGTGCCGGAACCAGATTAGGGCCTGAAGCCATCCTGCAGTGTTGCGGCCAGGTCACAAGAAAGCGAGTTGAAGAAAGGAGCTCAGGGGCACTGTAATTCACAAACCTGCAGAGTTATAAATGACAGCTATCGTCCAAAAATATACTGAAGTAAGGCCGCCAAGAGGACTTGAAAGCGGGGCAGAATTGCAGGAAACCGATTTCAGGAGGTAGACTGGAATTGCATTGAAAGCATAGGAAAAGAGGCAGAACGTCCACAATGATGCACTTGGCCAAAAAGGGCGTATGCGTTTTTTCCTGAATATATTCAGGAAAAAACGCATACGCCCTTTTTGGCCAACCAAGCAAGCTTGCAAAGGAAATCTGCACTACAATGAAGTCTCACTTCCCCCCGGTCAAAAGGGCCATCTGAAAAAAGTGTAAAATCCAGAAAGGCAGGACAGGCCATGGAAAACTGGGAGCCTTGTTATGCTGATCGGCGGGATGTA
Source organism: Delphinus delphis (assembly GCF_949987515.2). Lineage (NCBI taxonomy): Eukaryota > Metazoa > Chordata > Mammalia > Artiodactyla > Delphinidae > Delphinus > Delphinus delphis. The sequence goes on along the minus strand of NW_027192675.1, from coordinate 195,185 downwards.
AATTGCCAACAGACACTCGGGAGAAGTGTATGGTGTTTCCTGAAACATCTAAAAAACAAAGCAACAGAGCCTAGGGCACTTCCACTTATGGTCCTATAGCTTAGGGAAATTAAAATCAAAAAGACACAGCCACCCAAAAGTTTGGGACGCCTCTGTTTACAAGAACCTCGTTTACCGTACAAATTCAATATCACACAAAGTGAAAAATGGATAAAGAACTTGTGGTACTTAAGTACAATGCAGTATCACTCAGCAATGAAATCTATGTCATCAGTCCCGTAGCAGCACAATGAATGGATTCAGGTACGATGATTCTAACTGAAATAAGTCACACAGAAAAAGAAACATCATAAGATATCACTAATACACGGAATGTAAACTTGGCTACACAGGAACTGAATTCCAAAACAGAACAGGGTCTCAAATATAGAAAACCAACTTATGCTTGCTTATGGGGAAAGGTGAGTTGGGGTGCTGCATAAAACCAGAGATTGAAATGAGCACAGATAAAGTTCCTTAAGCCAAATATGGAATAGACAAGAGCTACTCCAAGCTCAACGAAATGGACTCAACACCCCATATTAAACGCCTAAGAATGTACCTGACTAGTAAGTATCTTAAAACCTATGGATTGCTATGTCTCCAAAAGAGAATCAAGCGTGTGTACAGGGGCATAAACGCAGCAGTGATAGGATTGGAGAGGTTCGGTGAGCAAATGAAGACCCTTTGACGTCATATTGCATGGTACCCATTACACGGGTCTCAACTCTCCAGGTTTAAGGTATTCTTCCTTCAGCTAAAACATGCATGTGGAACCCAGAGTATGATCAACCGTGTGAACGGGAGACGTGTTCAAATATATCTCAGTTTTCCTCCCCTGGTACTCGGGTGCAACATTCCAGATGCTTTACTAACACTCTCCCTACTTGGAGAGTCAGTGCCTTTAACCTCCTGTTTGCCCCAGTTTGCAATTTCTGCGGAAGATGAACAGGAATAGCGAGAACCAATGAGAGACTAGCTGGAGGTGTCTGGACGGGCAAATTTAACTCTCATTTCCCACCAGGAAGAGGAATTAACCAAAGGCTCAGCGTGCCATGCCAGAACCACATTAGGGCCTGAAGCCATCCTGCGGTGTTGCGGCCAGCTCACAAAAAAGCGAGTTGAAGAAAGGAGCTCAGGGGCACTGTAATTCACAAACCTGCAGAGTTATAAATGACAGCTATCGTCCAAAAATATACTGAAGTAAGGCTGCCAAGAGGACTTGAAAGCGGGGCAGAATTGCAGGAAACCGATTTCAGGAGGTAGACAGCAATTGCATTTCAAGCATAGGAAAAGAGGCAGAACGTCCACAGTGATGCACTTGGCCAAAAAGGGCGTATGCGTTTTTTCCTGAATATATTCAGGAAAAACTGCATACGCCCTTTTTGGCCAACCAAGCAAGCTTGCAAAGGAAATCTGCACTACAATGAAGTCTCACTTCCCCCCGGTCAAAAGGGCCATCTGAAAAAAGTGTAAAATCCAGAAAGGCAGGACAGGCCATGGAGAACTGGGAGCCTTGTTATGCTGATGGGCGGGATGTAAATTGCCAACAACCACTCGGGAGAAGTGTATGGTGTTTCCTGAAACATCTAAAAAACAAAGCAACAGAGCCTAGGGCACTTCCACTTATGGTCCTATAGCTTAGGGAAATTAAAATCTAAAAGACACAGCCACCCCAAAGTTTGGGACGCCTCTGTTTACAAGAACCTCGTTTACCGTACAAGTTCAATATCACAGAAAGTGAAAAATGGATAAAGAACTTGTGGTACTTACGTACAATGCAGTAACACTCAGCAATGAAATCTATGTCATCAGGCCCGTAGCAGCATAATGAGTGGATTCAGGTACGATGATTCTAACTGAAATAAGTCACACAGAAAAGAAACATCATAAGATATCACTAATACACGGAATGTAAACTTGGCTACACAGGAACTGAATTCCAAAACAGAACAGGGTCTCAAGTTTAGAAAACCAACTTATGCTTGCTTAAGGGGAAAGGTGAGTTGGGGTGCTGCATAAAACTAGAGATTGAAATGAGCATAGATAAAGTTCCTTAAGCCAAATATGGAATAGAGAAGAGCTACTCCTTGCTCAACGAAGTGGACTCAACACTCCATATTAAACGCCTAAGAATGTACCTGACTAGTAAGTATCTTAAAACCTATGGATTGCTATGTCTCCAAAAGAGAATCAAACTTGTGTACAGGGGCATAAACGCAGCAGTGATAGGATTGGAGAGGTTCGGTGAGCAAATGAAGACCCTTTGAAGTCATATTGCATGGTACCCATTCCACGGGTTTCAACTACCCAGGTTTAAGGTATTATTCCTTCAGCTAAAACATGCATGTGGAACCTAGAGTATGATCAACCATGTGATCAGGAGACGTGTTCAAATATGTCTCAGTTTTCGTACCCTGGTAGTCGGGTGCAACATTCCAGACGCTTTACTAACACTCTCCCGACTTGGAGAGTCAGTCCCTTTAACCTCCTGTTTGGCCCAGTTTGCAATTTCTTGAGAAGATGAACAGGAATAGCGAGAACCAATGAGAGACTAGCTGGAGGTGTCTGGACGGGCAAATTTAACTCTCATTTCCAACCAGGAAGAGGAATTAACCAAAGGCTCAGCATGCCGTGCCGGAACCAGATTAGGGCCTAATGCCATACTGTGGAGTTGCGGCCAGCTCACAAGAAAGCGAGTTGAAGAAAGGAGCTCAGGGGCACTGTAATTCACAAACCTGCAGAGTTATAAACGACAGCTATCGTCCAAAAATAGACTGAAGTAAGGCTGCCAAGAGGACTTGAAAGCGGGGCAGAATTGCAGGAAACCGATTTCAGGAGGTAGACTGGAATTGCATTTCAAGCATAGGAAAAGAGGCAGAACGTCCACAATGATGCACTTGTCCAAAAAGGGCGTATGCGTTTTTTCCTGAATATATTCAGGAAAAAACGCATACGCCCTTTTTGGCCAACCAAGCAAGCTTGCAAAGAAATCTGCAATACAATGAAGTCTCTCTTCACCCCGGTCAAAGGGGCCATCTGAAAAAAGTGTAAAATCCAGAAAGGCAGGACAGGCCATGGAGAACAGGGAGCCTTGTTATGCTGATGGGCGGGATGTAAATTGCCAACAGCCACTCCGGAGAAGTGTATGGTGTTTCCTGAAACATCTAAAAAAGAAAGCAACAGAGCCTAGGGCACTTCCACTTATGGTCCTATAGCTTAGGGAAATTAAAATCAAAAAGACAGAGCCACCCCAAAGTTTGGGACGCCTCTGTTTACAAGAACCTGTTTACCGTACAAGTTCAATATCACAGAAAGTGAAAAATGGATAAAGAACTTTTGGTACTTACTTACAAAGCAATATCACTCAGCAATGAAATCTATGTCATCAGGCCCTTAGCAGCACAATGAGTGGATTCAGGTATGATGATTATAACTGAAATAAGTCACACAGAAAAAGAAACATCATAAGATATCAGTAATACACGGAATGGAAACTTGGCTACACAGGAACTGAATTACAGAACAGAACAGGGTCTCAAATTTAGAAAACCAACTTATGCTTGCTTAAGGGGAAAGGTGAGTTGGGGTGCTGCATAAAACCAGAGATTGAAATGAGCACAGATAAAGTTCCTTAAGCCAAATATGGAATAGACAAGAGCTACTACTTGCTCAACGAAATGGACTCAACACCGCATATTAAACGCCTAAGAATGTACCTGACTAGTAAGTATCTTAAAACCTATGGATTGCTATGTCTCCGAAAGAGAATCAAGCATGTGTACAGGGCCATAAACGCAGCAGTGATAGGATTGGAGAGGTTCGGTGAGCAAATGAAGACACTTTGAAATCATATTGCATGGTACCCATTCCACGGGTTTCAACTACCCAGATTTAAGGTATTCTTCCTAGAGCTAAAACATGCATGTGGAATCTAGAGTATGATCAACCATGTGATCGGGAGACGTGTTCAAATATGTCTCAGTTTTCGTACCCTGGTACTCGGGTGCAACATTCCAGACGCTTTACTAACACTCTCCTCACTTGGAGAGTCAGTCCCTATAACCTCCTGTTTGGCCCAATTTGCAATTTCTGCGGAAGATGAACAGGAATAGTGAGAACCAATGAGAGACTAGCTGGAGGTGTCTGGACGGGCAAATTTAACTCTCATTTCCCACCAGGAAGAGGAATTAACCAAAGGCTCAGCGTGCCGTGCCGGAACAAGATTAGGGCCTGAAGCCATCCTGCGGTGTTGCGGCAAGCTCACAAGAAAGCGAGTTGAAGAAAGGAGCTCAGGGGCACTGTAATTCACAAACCTGCAGAGTTATAAATGACAGCTATCGTCCAAAAATAGACTGAAGTAAGGCTGCCAAGAGGACTTGAAAGCGGGGCAGAATTGCAGGAAACCGATTTCAGGAGGTAGACTGGAATTGCATTTCAAGCATAGGAAAAGAGGCAGAACGTCCACAATGATGCACTTGTCCAAAAAGGGCGTATGCGTTTTTTCCTGAATATATTCAGGAAAAAACGCATACGCCCTTTTTGGCCAACCAAGCAAGCTTGCAAAGGAAATCTGCACTACAATGAAGTCTCACTTTCCCCCGGTCAAAAGGGCCATCTGAAAAAAGTGTAAAATCCAGAAAGGCAGGACAGGCCATGGAGAACTGGGAGCCTTGTTATGCTGATGGGCGGGATGTAAATTGCCAACAACCACTCGGGAGAAGTGTATGGTGTTTCCTGAAACATCTAAAAAACAAAGCAACAGAGCCTAGGGCACTGCCACTTATGGTCCTATAGCTTAGGGAAATTAAAATCAAAAAGACACAGCCACCCCAAAGTTTGGAACGGCTCTGTTTACAAGAACCTCGTTTACAGCACAAGTTCAACATCACAGAAAGTGAAAAATGGATAAAAAAGTTGTGGTATTTACTTACAAGGCAATATCACTCAGCAATGAAATCTATGTCATCAGGCCCTTAGCAGCACAATGAGTGGATTCAGGTATGATGATTCTAACTGAAATAAGTCACACAGAAAAAGAAACATCATAAGATATCAGTAATACACGGAATGTAAACTTGGCTACACAGGAACTGAATTACAGAACAGAACAGGGTCTCAAATTTAGAAAACCAACTTATGCTTGCTTAAGGGGAAAGGTGAGTTGGGGTGCTGCATAAAACCAGAGATTGAAATGAGCACAGATAAAGTTCCTTAAGTCAAATATGGAATAGACAAGAGCTACTCCTTGCTCAACGAAATGGACTCAACACCGCATATTAAACGCCTAAGAATGTACCTGACTAGTAAGTATCTTAAAACCTATGGATTGCTATGTCTGCGAAAGAGAATCAAGCATGTCTACAGGGGCATAAACGCAGCAGTGATAGTTAGGAGAGGTTCGGTGAGCAAATGAAGACCCTTTGAAGTCATATTGCATGGTACCCATTACACGGGTCTTAACTCTCCAGGTTTAAGGTATTCTTCCTTCAGCTAAAACATGCATGTGGAACCCAAGTATGATCAACCATGTGAACGGGAGATGTGTTCAAATATGTCTCAGTTTTCCTCCCCTGGTACTCGGGTGCAACATTCCAGACGCTTTACTAACACTCTCCGCACTTGGCGAGTCAGCGCCTTTAACCTCCTGTTTGGCCCAGTTTGCAATTTCTGCGGAAGATGAACAGGAATAGCGAGAACCAATGAGAGACTAGCTGGAGGTGTCTGGACGGGCAAATTTAACTCTCATTTCCCACCAGGAAGAGGAAATAACCAAAGGCTCAGCCTGCCATGCCGGAACCAGATTAGGGCCTGAAGCCATCCTGCGGTGTTGCGGCCAGGTCACAAGAAAGCAAGTTGAAGAAAGGAGCTCAGGGACACTGTAATTCACAAACCTGCAGAGTTATAAATGACAGCTATCGTCCAAAAATAGACTGAAGTAAGGTTGCCAAGAGGACTTGAAAGTGGGGCAGAATTGCAGGAAAGCGATTTCAGGAGGTAGACTGGAATTGCATTGAAAGCATAGGAAAAGAGGCAGAACGTCCACAATGATGCACTTGGCCAAAAAGGGCGTATGCGTTTTTTCCTGAATATATTCAGGAAAAAACGCATACGCCCTTTTTGGCCAACCAAGCAAGCTTGCAAAGGAAATCTGCACTACAATGAAGTCTCACTTCCCCCCGGTCAAAAGGGCCATCTGAAAAAAGTGTAAAATCCAGAAAGGCAGGACAGGCCATGGAGAACTGGGAGCCTTGTTATGCTGATGGGCGGGATGTAAATTGCCAACAACCACTCGGGAGAAGTGTATGGTGTTTCCTGAAACATCTAAAAAACAAAGCAACAGAGCCTAGGGCACTGCCACTTATGGTCCTATAGCTTAGGGAAATTAAAATCAAAAAGACACAGCCACCCCAAAGTTTGGGACGCCTCTGTTTAAAAGAACCTCGTTTACAGTACAAGTTCAACATCGCAGAAAGTGAAAAATGGATAAAGAAGTTGTGGTATTTACTTACAAGGCAATATCACTCAGCAATGAAATCTATGTCATCAGGCCCTTAGCAGCACAATGAGTGGATTCAGGTATGATGATTCTAACTGAAATAAGTCACACAGAAAAAGAAACATCATAAGATATCAGTAATACACGGAATGTAAACTTGGCTACACAGGAACTGAATTACAGAACAGAACAGGGTCTCAAATTTAGAAAACCAACTTATGCTTGCTTAAGGGGAAAGGTGAGTTGGGGTGCTGCATAAAACCAGAGATTGAAATGAGCACAGATAAAGTTCCTTAAGTCAAATATGGAATAGACAAGAGCTACTCCTTGCTCAACGAAATGGACTCAACACCGCATATTAAACGCCTAAGAATGTACCTGACTAGTAAGTATCTTAAAACCTATGGATTGCTATGTCTCCGAAAGAGAATCAAGCATGTCTACAGGGGCATAAACGCAGCAGTGATAGTTAGGAGAGGTTCGGTGAGCAAATGAAGACCCTTTGAAGTCATATTGCATGGTACCCATTACACGGGTCTTAACTCTCCAGGTTTAAGGTATTCTTCCTTCAGCTAAAACATGCATGTGGAACCCAAGTATGATCAACCATGTGAACGGGAGATGTGTTCAAATATGTCTCAGTTTTCCTCCCCTGGTACTCGGGTGCAACATTCCAGACGCTTTACTAACACTCTCCGCACTTGGCGAGTCAGCGCCTTTAACCTCCTGTTTGGCCCAGTTTGCAATTTCTGCGGAAGATGAACAGGAATAGCGAGAACCAATGAGAGACTAGCTGGAGGTGTCTGGACGGGCAAATTTAACTCTCATTTCCCACCAGGAAGAGGAAATAACCAAAGGCTCAGCGTGCCATGCCGGAACCAGATTAGGGCCTGAAGCCATCCTGCGGTGTTGCGGCCAGGTCACAAGAAAGCAAGTTGAAGAAAGGAGCTCAGGGACACTGTAATTCACAAACCTGCAGAGTTATAAATGACAGCTATCGTCCAAAAATAGACTGAAGTAAGGCTGCCAAGAGGACTTGAAAGCGGGGCAGAATTGCAGGAAACCGATTTCAGGAGGTAGACTGGAATTGCATTTCAAGCATAGGAAAAGAGGCAGAACGTCCACAATGATGCACTTGTCCAAAAAGGGCGTATGCGTTTTTTCCTGAATATATTCAGGAAAAAACGCATACGCCCTTTTTGGCCAACCAAGCAAGCTTGCAAAGGAAATCTGCACTACAATGAAGTCTCACTTCCCCCCGGTCAAAAGGGCCATCTGAAAAAAGTGTAAAATCCAGAAAGGCAGGACAGGCCATGGAGAACTGGGAGCCTTGTTATGCTGATGGGCGGGATGTAAATTGCCAACAGACACTCGGGAGAAGTGTATGGTGTTTCCTGAAACATCTAAAAAACAAAGCAACAGAGCCTAGGGCACTGCCACTTATGGTCCTATAGCTTAGGGAAATTAAAATCAAAAAGACACAGCCACCCCAAAGTTTGGGACGCCTCTGTTAACAAGAACCTCGTTTACAGTACAAGTTCAACATCGCAGAAAGTGAAAAATGGATAAAGAAGTTGTGGTATTTACTTACAAGGCAATATCACTCAGCAATGAAATCTATGTCATCAGGCCCTTAGCAGCACAATGAGTGGATTCAGGTATGATGATTCTAACTGAAATAAGTCACACAGAAAAAGAAACATCATAAGATATCAGTAATACACGGAATGTAAACTTGGCTACACAGGAACTGAATTACAGAACAGAACAGGGTCTCAAATTTAGAAAACCAACTTATGCTTGCTTAAGGGGAAAGGTGAGTTGGGGTGCTGCATAAAACCAGAGATTGAAATGAGCACAGATAAAGTTCCTTAAGTCAAATATGGAATAGACAAGAGCTACTCCTTGCTCAACGAAATGGACTCAACACCGCATATTAAACGCCTAAGAATGTACCTGACTAGTAAGTATCTTAAAACCTATGGATTGCTATGTCTGCGAAAGAGAATCAAGCATGTCTACAGGGGCATAAACGCAGCAGTGATAGTTAGGAGAGGTTCGGTGAGCAAATGAAGACCCTTTGAAGTCATATTGCATGGTACCCATTACACGGGTCTTAACTCTCCAGGTTTAAGGTATTCTTCCTTCAGCTAAAACATGCATGTGGAACCCAAGTATGATCAACCATGTGAACGGGAGATGTGTTCAAATATGTCTCAGTTTTCCTCCCCTGGTACTCGGGTGCAACATTCCAGACGCTTTACTAACACTCTCCGCACTTGGCGAGTCAGCGCCTTTAACCTCCTGTTTGGCCCAGTTTGCAATTTCTGCGGAAGATGAACAGGAATAGCGAGAACCAATGAGAGACTAGCTGGAGGTGTCTGGACGGGCAAATTTAACTCTCATTTCCCACCAGGAAGAGGAAATAACCAAAGGCTCAGCCTGCCATGCCGGAACCAGATTAGGGCCTGAAGCCATCCTGCGGTGTTGCGGCCAGGTCACAAGAAAGCAAGTTGAAGAAAGGAGCTCAGGGACACTGTAATTCACAAACCTGCAGAGTTATAAATGACAGCTATCGTCCAAAAAAAGACTGAAGTAAGGTTGCCAAGAGGACTTGAAAGCGGGGCAGAATTGCAGGAAAGCGATTTCAGGAGGTAGACTGGAATTGCATTGAAAGCATAGGAAAAGAGGCAGAACGTCCACAATGATGCACTTGGCCAAAAAGGGCGTATGCGTTTTTTCCTGAATATATTCAGGAAAAAACGCATACGCCCTTTTTGGCCAACCAAGCAAGCTTGCAAAGGAAATCTGCACTACAATGAAGTCTCACTTCCCCCCGGTCAAAAGGGCCATCTGAAAAAAGTGTAAAATCCAGAAAGGCAGGACAGGCCATGGAGAACTGGGAGCCTTGTTATGCTGATGGGCGGGATGTAAATTGCCAACAACCACTCGGGAGAAGTGTATGGTGTTTCCTGAAACATCTAAAAAACAAAGCAACAGAGCCTAGGGCACTGCCACTTATGGTCCTATAGCTTAGGGAAATTAAAATCAAAAAGACACAGCCACCCCAAAGTTTGGGACGCCTCTGTTTAAAAGAACCTCGTTTACAGTACAAGTTCAACATCGCAGAAAGTGAAAAATGGATAAAGAAGTTGTGGTATTTACTTACAAGGCAATATCACTCAGCAATGAAATCTATGTCATCAGGCCCTTAGCAGCACAATGAGTGGATTCAGGTATGATGATTCTAACTGAAATAAGTCACACAGAAAAAGAAACATCATAAGATATCAGTAATACACGGAATGTAAACTTGGCTACACAGGAACTGAATTACAGAACAGAACAGGGTCTCAAATTTAGAAAACCAACTTATGCTTGCTTAAGGGGAAAGGTGAGTTGGGGTGCTGCATAAAACCAGAGATTGAAATGAGCACAGATAAAGTTCCTTAAGTCAAATATGGAATAGACAAGAGCTACTCCTTGCTCAACGAAATGGACTCAACACCGCATATTAAACGCCTAAGAATGTACCTGACTAGTAAGTATCTTAAAACCTATGGATTGCTATGTCTCCGAAAGAGAATCAAGCATGTCTACAGGGGCATAAACGCAGCAGTGATAGTTAGGAGAGGTTCGGTGAGCAAATGAAGACCCTTTGAAGTCATATTGCATGGTACCCATTACACGGGTCTTAACTCTCCAGGTTTAAGGTATTCTTCCTTCAGCTAAAACATGCATGTGGAACCCAAGTATGATCAACCATGTGAACGGGAGATGTGTTCAAATATGTCTCAGTTTTCCTCCCCTGGTACTCGGGTGCAACATTCCAGACGCTTTACTAACACTCTCCGCACTTGGCGAGTCAGCGCCTTTAACCTCCTGTTTGGCCCAGTTTGCAATTTCTGCGGAAGATGAACAGGAATAGCGAGAACCAATGAGAGACTAGCTGGAGGTGTCTGGACGGGCAAATTTAACTCTCATTTCCCACCAGGAAGAGGAAATAACCAAAGGCTCAGCGTGCCATGCCGGAACCAGATTAGGGCCTGAAGCCATCCTGCGGTGTTGCGGCCAGGTCACAAGAAAGCAAGTTGAAGAAAGGAGCTCAGGGACACTGTAATTCACAAACCTGCAGAGTTATAAATGACAGCTATCGTCCAAAAATAGACTGAAGTAAGGCTGCCAAGAGGACTTGAAAGCGGGGCAGAATTGCAGGAAACCGATTTCAGGAGGTAGACTGGAATTGCATTGAAAGCATAGGAAAAGAGGCAGAACGTCCACAATGATGCACTTGGCCAAAAAGGGCGTATGCGTTTTTTCCTGAATATATTCAGGAAAAAACGCATATGCCCTTTTTGGCCAACCAAGCAAGCTTGCAAAGGAAATCTGCACTACAATGAAGTCTCACTTCCCCCCGGTCAAAAGGGCCATCTGAAAAAAGTGTAAAATCCAGAAAGGCAGGACAGGCCATGGAGAACTGGGAGCCTTGTTATGCTGATGGGCGGGATGTAAATTGCCAACAACCACTCGGGAGAAGTGTATGGTGTTTCCTGAAACATCTAAAAAACAAAGCAACAGAGCCTAGGGCACTGCCACTTATGGTCCTATAGCTTAGGGAAATTAAAATCAAAAAGACACAGCCACCCCAAAGTTTGGGACGCCTCTGTTAACAAGAACCTCGTTTACAGTACAAGTTCAACATCGCAGAAAGTGAAAAATGGATAAAGAAGTTGTGGTATTTACTTACAAGGCAATATCACTCAGCAATGAAATCTATGTCATCAGGCCCTTAGCAGCACAATGAGTGGATTCAGGTATGATGATTCTAACTGAAATAAGTCACACAGAAAAAGAAACATCATAAGATATCAGTAATACACGGAATGTAAACTTGGCTACACAGGAACTGAATTACAGAACAGAACAGGGTCTCAAATTTAGAAAACCAACTTATGCTTGCTTAAGGGGAAAGGTGAGTTGGGGTGCTGCATAAAACCAGAGATTGAAATGAGCACAGATAAAGTTCCTTAAGTCAAATATGGAATAGACAAGAGCTACTCCTTGCTCAACGAAATGGACTCAACACCGCATATTAAACGCCTAAGAATGTACCTGACTAGTAAGTATCTTAAAACCTATGGATTGCTATGTCTCCGAAAGAGAATCAAGCATGTCTACAGGGGCATAAACGCAGCAGTGATAGTTAGGAGAGGTTCGGTGAGCAAATGAAGACCCTTTGAAGTCATATTGCATGGTACCCATTACACGGGTCTTAACTCTCCAGGTTTAAGGTATTCTTCCTTCAGCTAAAACATGCATGTGGAACCCAAGTATGATCAACCATGTGAACGGGAGATGTGTTCAAATATGTCTCAGTTTTCCTCCCCTGGTACTCGGGTGCAACATTCCAGACGCTTTACTAACACTCTCCGCACTTGGCGAGTCAGCGCCTTTAACCTCCTGTTTGGCCCAGTTTGCAATTTCTGCGGAAGATGAACAGGAATAGCGAGAACCAATGAGAGACTAGCTGGAGGTGTCTGGACGGGCAAATTTAACTCTCATTTCCCACCAGGAAGAGGAAATAACCAAAGGCTCAGCGTGCCATGCCGGAACCAGATTAGGGCCTGAAGCCATCCTGCGGTGTTGCGGCCAGGTCACAAGAAAGCAAGTTGAAGAAAGGAGCTCAGGGACACTGTAATTCACAAACCTGCAGAGTTATAAATGACAGCTATCGTCCAAAAATAGACTGAAGTAAGGCTGCCAAGAGGACTTGAAAGCGGGGCAGAATTGCAGGAAAGCGATTTCAGGAGGTAGACTGGAATTGCATTGAAAGCATAGGAAAAGAGGCAGAACGTCCACAATGATGCACTTGGCCAAAAAGGGCGTATGCGTTTTTTCCTGAATATATTCAGGAAAAAACGCATACGCCCTTTTTGGCCAACCAAGCAAGCTTGCAAAGGAAATCTGCACTACAATGAAGTCTCACTTCCCCCCGGTCAAAAGGGCCATCTGAAAAAAGTGTAAAATCCAGAAAGGCAGGACAGGCCATGGAGAACTGGGAGCCTTGTTATGCTGATGGGCGGGATGTAAATTGCCAACAACCACTCGGGAGAAGTGTATGGTGTTTCCTGAAACATCTAAAAAACAAAGCAACAGAACCTAGGGCACTTCCACTTATGGTCCTATAGCTTAGGGAAATTAAAATCAAAAAGACACAGCCACCCCAAAGTTTGGAACGGCTCTGTTGACAAGAACCTCGTTTACAGTACAAGTTCAACATCGCAGAAAGTGAAAAATGGATAAAGAAGTTGTGGTATTTACTTACAAAGCAATATCACTCAGCAATGAAATCTGTGTCATCAGGCCCTTAGCAGCACAATGAGTGGATTCAGGTATGATGATTCTAACTGAAATAAGTCACACAGAAAAAGAAACATCATAAGATATCAGTAATACACGGAATGTAAACTTGGCTACACAGGAACTGAATTACAGAACAGAACAGGGTCTCAAATTTAGAAAACCAACTTATTCTTGCTTAAGGTTAAAGGTGAGTTGGGGTGCTGCATAAAACCAGAGATTGAAATGAGCACAGATAAAGTTCCTTAAGCCAAATATGGAATAGAGAAGAGCTACTCCTTGCTCAACGAAATGGACTCAACACCGCATATTAAACGCCTAAGAATGTACCTGACTAGTAAGTATCTTAAAACCTATGGATTGCTATGTCTCCGAAAGAGAATCAAGCATGTGTACAGGGGCATAAACGCAGCAGTGATAGGATTGGAGAGGTTCGGTGAGCAAATGAAGACCCTTTGAAGTCATATTGCATGGTACCCTTTACACGGGTCTTAACTCTCCAGGTTTAAGGTATTCTTCCTTCAGCTAAAACATGCATGTGGAACCCAAGTATGATCAACCATGTGAATGGGAGACGTGTTCAAATATGTCTCAGTTTTCCTCCCCTGGTACTCGGGTGCAACATTCCAGACGCTTTACTAACACTCTCCCCACATGGAGAGTCAGTGCCTTTAACCTCCTGTTTGGCCCAGTTTGCAATTTCTGCAGAAGATGAACAGGAATAGCGAGAACCAATGAGAGACTAGCTGGAGGTGTCTGGACGGGCAAATTTAACTCTCATTTCCCACCAGGAAGAGGAAATAACCAAAGGCTCAGCGTGCCGTGCCGGAACCAGATTAGGGCCTGAAGCCATCCTGCGGTGTTGCGGCCAGGTCACAAGAAAGCAAGTTGAAGAAAGGAGCTCAGGGGCACTGTAATTCACAAACCTGCAGAGTTATAAATGACAGCTATCGTCCAAGAATAGACTGAAGTAAGGCTGCCAAGAGGACTTGAAAGCGGGGCAGAATTGCAGGAAACCAATTTCAGGAGGTAGACTGGAATTGCATTGAAAGCATAGGAAAAGAGGCAGAACGTCCACAATGATGCACTTGGCCAAAAAGGGCGTATGCGTTTTTTCCTGAATATATTCAGGAAAAAACGCATACGCCCTTTTTGGCCAACCAAGCAAGCTTGCAAAGGAAATCTGCACTACAATGAAGTCTCACTTCCCCCCGGTCAAAAGGGCCATCTGAAAAAAGTGTAAAATCCAGAAAGGCAGGACAGGCCATGGAGAACTGGGAGCCTTGTTATGCTGATGGGCGGGATGTAAATTGCCAACAACCACTCGGGAGAAGTGTATGGTGTTTCCTGAAACATCTAAAAAACAAAGCAACAGAACCTAGGGCACTTCCACTTATGGTCCTATAGCTTAGGGAAATTAAAATCAAAAAGACACAGCCACCCCAAAGTTTGGGACGCCTCCGTTTACAAGAACCTCGTTTACCGTACAAGTTCAATATCACAGAAAGTGAAAAATGGATAAAGAACTTGTGGTACTTACGTACAATGCAGTATCACTCAGCAATGAAATCTATGTCATCAGGCCCGTAGCAGCATAATGAGTGGATTCAGGTACGATGATTCTAACTGAAATAAGTCACACAGAAAAAGAAACATCATAAGATATCACTAATACACGGAATGTAAACTTGGCGACACAGGAACTGCATTCCAAAACAGAACAGGGACTCAAATTTAGAAAACCAACTTATGCTTGCTTAAGGGGAAAGGTGAGTTGGGGTGCTGCATAAAACCAGAGATTGAAATGAGCACAGATAAAGTTCCTTAAGCCAAATATGGAATAGACAAGAGCTACTCCTTGCTCAACGAAATGCACTCAAAACCCCATATTAAACGCCTAAGAATGTACCTGACTAGTAAGTATCTTAAAACCTATGGTTTGCTTTGTCTCCAAAAGAGAATCAAGCGTGTGTACAGGGGCATAAACACAGCAGTGATAGGATTGGAGAGGTTCGGTGAGCAAATGAAGACCCTTTGAAGTCATATTGCATGGTACCCATTCCACGGGTCTCAACTCTACAGGTTTAAGGTATTCTTCCTTGAGCTAAAACATGCATGTGGAACCCAGAGTATGATCAACCATGTGAACGGGAGACGTGTTCAAATATGTCTCAGTTTGCCTCCCCTGGTACTCGGGTGCAACATTCCAGACGATTTACTAACACTCTCCCCACTTGGAGAGTCAGCGCCTTTAACCTCCTGTTTGTCACAGTTTGCAATTTCGGCGGAAGATGAACAGGAATAGCGAGAACCAATGAGAGGCTAGCTGGAGGTGTCTGGACGGGCAAATTTAACTCTCATTTCCCACCAGGAGGAGGAAATAACCAAAGGCTCAGCGTGCCGTGCCAGAACCAGATTAGGGCCTGAAGCCATCCTGCGGTGTTGCGGCCAGGTCACAAGAAAGTGAGTTGAAGAAAGGAGCTCAGGGGCACTGTAATTCACAAACCTGCAGAGTTATAAATGACAGCTATCGTCCAAAAATAGACTGAAGTAAGGTTGCCAAGAGGACTTGAAAGCGGGGCAGAATTGCAGGAAACCGATTTCAGGAGGTAGACTGGAATTGCATTGAAAGCATAGGAAAAGAGGCAGAACGTCCACAATGATGCACTTGGCCAAAAAGGGCGTATGCGTTTTTTCCTGAATATATTCAGGAAAAAACGCATACGCCCTTTTTGGCCAACCAAGCAAGCTTGCAAAGGAAATCTGCACTACAATGAAGTCTCACTTCCCCCCGGTCAAAAGGGCCATCTGAAAAAAGTGTAAAATCCAGAAAGGCAACAGGCCATTGAGAACTGGGAGCCTTGTTATGCTGATGGGCAGGATGTAAATTGCCAACAGACACTCGGGAGAAGTGTATGGTGTTTCCTGAAACATCTAAAAAACAAAGCAACAGAGCCTAGGGCACTTCCACTTATGGTCCTATAGCTTAGGGAAATTAAAATCAAAAAGACACAGCCACCCCAAAATTTGGAACGGCTCTGTTTACAAGAACCTCGTTTACAGTACAAGTTCAACATCGCAGAAAGTGAAAAATGGATAAAGAAGTTGTGGTATTTACTTACAAAGCAATATCACTCAGCAATGAAATCTGTGTCATCAGGCCCTTAGCAGCACAATGAGTGGATTCAGGTATGATGATTCTAACTGAAATAAGTCACACAGAAAAAGAAACATCATAAGATATCACTAATACACGGAATGTAAACTTGGCGACACAGGAACTGCATTCCAAAACAGAACAGCGTCTCAAATTTAGAAAACCAACTTATGCTTGCTTAAGGGGAAAGGTGAGTTGGGGTGCTGCATAAAACCAGAGATTGAAATGAGCACAGATAAAGTTCCTTAAGCCAAATATGGAATAGACAAGAGCTACTCCTTGCTCAACGACATGGACTCAAAACCCCATATTAAACGCCTAAGAATGTACCTGACTTGTAAGTATCTTAAAACCTATGGATTGCTATGTCTCCAAAAGAGAATCAAGCGTGTGTACAGGGGCATAAACGTAGCAGTGATAGGATTGGAGAGGTTCGGTGAGCCAATGAAGACCCTTTGAAATCATATTGCATGGTACCCATTCCACGGGTCTCAACTCTACAGGTTTAAGGTATTCTTCCTTGAGCTAAAACATGCATGTGGAACCCAGAGTATGATCAACCATGTGAACGGGAGACGTGTTCAAATATGTCTCAGTTTGCCTCCCCTGGTACTCGGGTGCAACATTCCAGACGCTTTACTAACACTCTCCCCACTTGGAGAGTCAGCGCCTTTAACCTCCTGTTTGGCACAGTTTGCAATTTCTGTGGAAGATGAACAGGAATAGCGAGAACCAATGAGAGGCTAGCTGGAGGTGTCTGGACGGGCAAATTTAACTCTCATTTCCCACCAGGAGGAGGAAATAACCAAAGGCTCATCGTGCCGTGCCAGAACCAGATTAGGGCCTGAAGCCATCCTGTGGTGTTGCGGCCAGGTCACAAGAAAGCGAGTTGAAGAAAGGAGCTCAGGGGCACTGTAATTCACAAACCTGCAGAGTTATAAATGACAGCTATCGTCCAAAAATAGACTGAAGTAAGGCTGCCAAGAGGACTTGAAAGCGGGGCAGAATTGCAGGAAACCGATTTCAGGAGGTAGACTGGAATTGCATTGAAAGCATAGGAAAAGAGGCAGAACGTCCACAATGATGCACTTGGCCAAAAAGGGCGTATGCGTTGTTTCCTGAATATATTCAGGAAAAAACGCATATGCCCTTTTTGGCCAACCAAGCAAGCTTGCAAAGGAAATCTGCACTACAAGGAAGTCTCACTTCCCCCCGGTCAAAAGGGCCATCTGAAAAAAGTGTAAAATCCAGAAAGGCAGGACAGGCCATGGAGAACTGGGAGCCTTGTTATGCTGATAGGCGGGATGTAAATTGCCAACAACCACTGGGGAGAAGTGTATGGTGTTTCCTGAAACATCTAAAAAACAAAGCAACAGAACCTAGGGCACTTCCACTTATGGTCCTATAGCTTAGGGAAATTAAAATCAAAAAGACACAGCCACCCCAAAGTTTGGAACGGCTCTGTTGACAAGAACCTCGTTTACAGTACAAGTTCAACATCGCAGAAAGTGAAAAATGGATAAAGAAGTTGTGGTATTTACTTACAAAGCAATATCACTCAGCAATGAAATCTGTGTCATCAGGCCCTTAGGAGCACAATGAGTGGATTCAGGTATGATGATTCTAACTGAAATAAGTCACACAGAAAAAGAAACATCATAAGATATCAGTAATACACGGAATGGAAACTTGGCTACACAGGAACTGAATTACAGAACAGAACAGGGTCTCAAATTTAGAAAACCAACTTATTCTTGCTTAAGGGTAAAGGTGAGTTGGGGTGCTGCATAAAACCAGAGATTGAAATGAGCACAGATAAAGTTCCTTAAGACAAATATGGAACAGACAAGAGCTACTCCTTGCTCAACGAAATGGACTCAACACCGCATATTAAACGCCTAAGAATGTACCTGACTAGTAAGTATCTTAAAACCTATGGATTGCTATGTCTCCGAAAGAGAATCAAGCATGTGTACAGGGGCATAAACGCAGCAGTGATAGGATTGGAGAGGTTCGGTGAGCAAATGAAGACGCTTTGAAGTCATATTTCATGGTACCCTTTACACGGGTCTTAACTCTCCAGGTTTAAGGTATTCTTCCTTCAGCTAAAACATGCATGTGGAACCCAAGTATGATCAACCATGTGAACGGGAGACGTGTTCAAATATGTCTCAGTTTTCCTCCCCTGGTACTCAGGTGCAACATTCCAGACGCTTTACTAACACTCTCCCCACTTGGAGAGTCAGCGCCTTTAACCTCCTGTTTGGCCCAGTTTGCAATTTCTGCGGAAGATGAACAGGAATAGCGAGAACCAATGAGAGGCTAGCTGGAGGTGTCTGGACGGGCAAATTTAACTCTCATTTCCCACCAGGAAGAGGAAATAACCAAAGGCTCAGCATGCCGTGCCGGAACCAGATTAGGGCCTGAAGCCATCCTGCGGTGTTGCGGCCAGGTCACAAGAAAGCGAGTTGAAGAAAGGAGCTCAGGGGCACTGTAATTCACAAACCTGCAGAGTTATAAATGACAGCTATCGTCCAAAAATAGACTGAAGTAAGGCTGCGAAGAGGACTTGAAAGCGGGGCAGAATTGCAGGAAACCGATTTTAGGAGGTAGACTGGAATTGCATTGAAAGCATAGGAAAAGAGGCAGAACGTCTACAATGATGCACTTGGCCAAAAAGGGCGTATGCGTTTTTTCCTGAATATATTCAGGAAAAAACGCATACGCCCTTTTTGGCCAACCAAGCAAGCTTGCAAAGGAAATCTGCACTACAATGAAGTCTCACTTCCCCCAGGTCAAAAGGGCCATCTGAAAAAAGTGTAAAATCCAGAAAGGCAGGACAGGCCATGGAGAACTGGGAGCCTTGTTATGCTGATGGGCGGGATGTAAATTGCCAACAGACACTCGGGAGAAGTGTATGGTGTTTCCTGAAACATCTAAAAAACAAAGCAACAGAACCTAGGGCACTTCCACTTATGGTCCTATAGCTTAGGGAAATTAAAATCAAAAAGACACAGCCACCCCAAAATTTGGAACGGCTCTGTTTACAAGAACCTCATTTACAGTACAAGTTCAACATCGCAGAAAGTGAAAAATGGATAAAGAAGTTGTGGTATTTACTTACAAAGCAATATCACTCAGCAATGAAATCTGTGTCATCAGGCCCTTAGCAGCACAATGAGTGGATTCAGGTATGATGATTCTAACTGAAATAAGTCACACAGAAAAAGAAACATCATAAGATATCACTAATACACGGAATGTAAACTTGGCGACACAGGAACTGCATTCCAAAACAGAACAGCGTCTCAAATTTAGAAAACCAACTTATGCTTGCTTAAGGGGAAAGGTGAGTTGGGGTGCTGCATAAAACCAGAGATTGAAATGAGCACAGATAAAGTTCCTTAAGCCAAATATGGAATAGACAAGAGCTACTCCTTGCTCAACGACATGGACTCAAAACCCCATATTAAACGCCTAAGAATGTACCTGACTTGTAAGTATCTTAAAACCTATGGATTGCTATGTCTCCAAAAGAGAATCAAGCGTGTGTACAGGGGCATAAACGTAGCAGTGATAGGATTGGAGAGGTTCGGTGAGCCAATGAAGACCCTTTGAAATCATATTGCATGGTACCCATTCCACGGGTCTCAACTCTACAGGTTTAAGGTATTCTTCCTTGAGCTAAAACATGCATGTGGAACCCAGAGTATGATCAACCATGTGAACGGGAGACGTGTTCAAATATGTCTCAGTTTGCCTCCCCTGGTACTCGGGTGCAACATTCCAGACGCTTTACTAACACTCTCCCCACTTGGAGAGTCAGCGCCTTTAACCTCCTGTTTGGCACAGTTTGCAATTTCTGCGGAAGATGAACAGGAATAGCGAGAACCAATGAGAGGCTAGCTGGAGGTGTCTGGACGGGCAAATTTAACTCTCATTTCCCACCAGGAGGAGGAAATAACCAAAGGCTCATCGTGCCGTGCCAGAACCAGATTAGGGCCTGAAGCCATCCTGTGGTGTTGCGGCCAGGTCACAAGAAAGCGAGTTGAAGAAAGGAGCTCAGGGGCACTGTAATTCACAAACCTGCAGAGTTATAAATGACAGCTATCGTCCAAAAATAGACTGAAGTAAGGCTGCCAAGAGGACTTGAAAGCGGGGCAGAATTGCAGGAAACCGATTTCAGGAGGTAGACTGGAATTGCATTGAAAGCATAGGAAAAGAGGCAGAACGTCCACAATGATGCACTTGGCCAAAAAGGGCGTATGCGTTGTTTCCTGAATATATTCAGGAAAAAACGCATATGCCCTTTTTGGCCAACCAAGCAAGCTTGCAAAGGAAATCTGCACTACAAGGAAGTCTCACTTCCCCCCGGTCAAAAGGGCCATCTGAAAAAAGTGTAAAATCCAGAAAGGCAGGACAGGCCATGGAGAACTGGGAGCCTTGTTATGCTGATAGGCGGGATGTAAATTGCCAACAACCACTCGGGAGAAGTGTATGGTGTTTCCTGAAACATCTAAAAAACAAAGCAACAGAACCTAGGGCACTTCCACTTATGGTCCTATAGCTTTGGGAAATTAAAATCAAAAAGACACAGCCACCCCAAAGTTTGGAACGGCTCTGTTGACAAGAACCTCGTTTACAGTACAAGTTCAACATCGCAGAAAGTGAAAAATGGATAAAGAACTTGTGCTACTTACGTACAATGCAGTATCACTCAGCAATGAAATCTATGTCATCAGGCCCGTAGCAGCATAATGAGTGGATTCAGGTACGATGATTCTAACTGAAATAAGTCACACAGAAAAAGAAACATCATAAGATATCACTAATACACGGAATGTAAACTTGGCTACACAGGAACTGCATTCCAAAACAGAACAGGGTCTCAAATTTAGAAAACCAACTTATGCTTGCTTAAGGGGAAAGGTGAGTTGGGGTGCTGCATAAAACCAGAGATTGAAATGAGCACAGATAAAGTTCCTTAAGCCAAATATGGAATAGACAAGAGCTACTCCTTGCTCAACGAAATGGACTCAACACCCCATATTAAACGCCTAAGAATGTACCTGACTAGTAAGTATCTTAAAACCTATGGATTGCTATGTCTCCGAAAGAGAATCAAGCATGTGTACAGGGGCTTAAACGCAGCAGTGATAGGATTGGAGAGGTTCGGTGAGCAAATGAAGACCCTTTGAAGTCATATTGCATGGTACCCATTACACGGGTCTCAACTCTACAGGTTTAAGGTATTCTTCCTTGAGCTAAAACATGCATGTGGAACCTAGAGTATGATCAACCATGTGAACGGGAGACGTGTTCAAATATGTCTCAGTTTGCCTCCCCTGGTACTCGGGTGCAACATTCCAGACGCTTTACTAACACTCTCCCGACTTGGAGAGTCAGCGCCTTTAACCTCCTGTTTGGCCCAGTTTGCAATTTCTGCGGAAGATGAACAGGAATAGCGAGAACCAATGAGAGGCTAGCTGGAGGTGTCTGGACGGGCAAATTTAACTCTCATTTCCCACCAGGAAGAGGAATTAACCAAAGGCTCAGCGTGCCGTGCCGGAACCAGATTAGGGCCTGAAGCCATCCTGCGGTGTTGCGGCCAGCTCAAAAGAAAGCGAGTTGAAGAAAGGAGCTCAGGGGCACTGTAATTCACAAACCTGCAGAGTTATAAATGACAGCTATCGTCCAAAAATAGACTGAAGTAAGGCTGCCAAGAGGACTTGAAAGCGGGGCAGAATTGCAGGAAACCGATTTCAGGAGGTAGACTGGAATTGCATTGAAAGCATAGGAAAAGAGGCAGAAAGTCCACAATGATGCACTTGGCCAAAAAGGGCGTATGCGTTTTTTCCTGAATATATTCAGGAAAAAACGCATACGCCCTTTTCGGCCAACCAAGCAAGCTTGCAAAGGAAATCTGCACTACAATGAAGTCTCACTTCCCCCCGGTCAAAAGGGCCATCTGAAAAAAGTGTAAAATCCAGAAAGGCAGGACAGGCCATGGAGAACTGGGAGCCTTGTTATGCTGATGGGCGGGATGTAAATTGCCAACAACCACTCCGGAGAAGTGTATGGTGTTTCCTGAAACATCTAAAAAACAAAGCAACAGAGCCTAGGGCACTGCCACTTATGGTCCTATAGCTTAGGGAAATTAAAATCAAAAAGACACAGCCACCCCAAAGTTTGGGACGCCTCTGTTTACAAGAACCTCGTTTACAGTACAAGTTCAACATCGCAGAAAGTGAAAAATGGATAAAGAAGTTGTGGTATTTACTTACAAAGCAATATCACTCAGCAATGAAATCTATGTCATCAGGCCCTTAGCAGCACAATGAGTGGATTCAGGTATGATGATTCTAACTGAAATAAGTCACACAGAAAAAGAAACATCATAAGATATCAGTAATACACGGAATGGAAACTTGGCTACACAGGAACTGAATTACAGAACAGAACAGGGTCTCAAATTTAGAAAACCAACTTATGCTTGCTTAAGGGGAAAGGTGAGTTGGGGTGCTGCATAAAACCAGAGATTGAAATGAGCACAGATAAAGTTCCTTAAGCCAAATATGCAATAGACAAGAGCTACTCCTTGCTCAACGAAATGGACTCAACACCCCATATTAAACGCCTAAGAATGTACCTGACTAGTAAGTATCTTAAAACCTATGGATTGCTATGTCTCCGAAAGAGAATCAAGCATGTGTACAGGGCCATAAACGCAGCAGTGATAGGATTGGAGAGGTTCGGTGAGCAAATGAAGACCCTTTGAAATCATATTGCATGGTACCCATTCCACGGGTTTCAACTACCCAGATTTAAGGTATTCTTCCTTCAGCTAAAACATGCATGTGGAACCTAGAGTATGATCAACCATGTGATCGGGAGACGTGTTCAAATATGTCTCAGTTTTCGTACCCTGGTACTCGGGTGCAACATTCCAGACGCTTTACTATCACTCTCCTGATTTGGAGAGTCAGTCCCTATAACCTCCTGTTTGGCCCAGTTTGCAATTTCTGCGGAAGATGAACAGGAATAGTGAGAACCAATGAGAGACTAGCTGGAGGTGTCTGGACGGGCAAATTTAACTCTCATTTTCCACCAGGAAGAGGAATTAACCAAAGGCTCAGCGTGCCGTGCCGGAACAAGATTAGGGCCTGAAGCCATCCTGCGGTGTTGGGGCCAGCTCACAAGAAAGCGAGTTGAAGAAAGGAGCTCAGGGGCACTGTAATTCACAAACCTGCAGAGTTATAAATGACAGCTATCGTCCAAAAATATACTGAAGTAAGGTTGCCAAGAGGACTTGAAAGCGGGGCAGAATTGCAGGAAACCGATTTCAGGAGGTAGACTGGAATTGCATTGAAAGCATAGGGAAAGAGGCAGAACGTCCACAATGATGCACTTGGCCAAAAAGGGCGTATGCGTTTTTTCCTGAATATATTCAGGAAAAAACGCATACGACCTTTTTGGCCAACCAAGCAAGCTTGCAAAGGAAATCTGCACTACAATGAAGTCTCACTTCCCCCCGGTCAAAAGGGCCATCTGAAAAAAGTGTAAAATCCAGAAAGGCAGGACAGGCCATGGAGAACTGGGAGCCTTGTTATGCTGATGGGCGGGATGTAAATTGCCAACAACCACTCGGGAGAAGTGTATGGTGTTTCCTGAAACATCTAAAAAACAAAGCAACAGAACCTAGGGCACTTCCACTTATGGTCCTATAGCTTAGGGAAATTAAAATCAAAAAGACACAGCCACCCCAAAGTTTGGGACGCCTCTGTTTACAAGAACCTCGTTTACAGTACAAGTTCAACATCGCAGAAAGTGAAAAATGGATAAAGAAGTTGTGGTATTTACTTACAAAGCAATATCACTCAGCAATGAAATCTGTGTCATCAGGCCCTTAGCAGCACAATGAGTGGATTCAGGTATGATGATTCTAACTGAAATAAGTCACACAGAAAAAGAAACATCATAAGATATCAGTAATACACGGAATGGAAACTTGGCTACACAGGAACTGAATTACAGAACAGAACAGGATCTCAAATTTAGAAAACCAACTTATGCTTGCTTAAGGGGAAAGGTGAGTTGGGGTGCTGCATAAAACCAGAGATTGAAATGAGCACAGATAAAGTTCCTTAAGCCAAATATGGAATAGACAAGAGCTACTCCTTGCTCAACGAAATGGACTCAACACCGCATATTAAATGCCTAAGAATGTACCTGACTAGTAAGTATCTTAAAACCTATGGATTGCTATGTCTCCGAAAGAGAATCAAGCATGTGTACAGGGGCATAAACGCAGCAGTGATAGGATTGGAGAGGTTCGGTGAGCAAATGAAGACCCTTTGAAGTCATATTGCATGGTACCCATTACACGGGTCTTAACTCTCCAGGTTTAAGGTATTCTTCCTTCAGCTAAAACATGCATGTGGAACCCAAGTATGATCAACCATGTGAACGGGAGACGTGTTCAAATATGTCTCAGTTTTTCTCCCCTGGTACTCGGGTGCAATATTCCAGATGCTTTACTAACACTCTCCCCACTTGGAGAGTCACCGCCTTTAACCTCCTGTTTGGCCCAGTTTGCAATTTCTGCGGAAGATGAACAGGAATAGCGAGAACCAATGAGAGGCTAGCTGGAGGTGTCTGGACGGGCAAATTTAACTCTCATTTCCCACCAGGAAGAGGAAATAACCAAAGGATCAGCGTGCCGTGCCGGAATCAGATTAGGGCCTGAAGCCATCCTGCGGTGTTGCGGCCAGGTCACAAGAAAGCGAGTTGAAGAAAGGAGCTCAGGGGCACTGTAATTCACAAACCTGCAGAGTTATAAATGACAGCTATCGTCCAAAAATAGACTGAAGTAAGGCTGCCAAGAGGACTTGAAAGCGGGGCAGAATTGCAGGAAACCGATTTCAGGAGGTAGACTGGAATTGCATTGAAAGCATAGGAAAAGAGGCAGAAAGTCCACAATGATGCACTTGGCCAAAAAGGGCGTATGCGTTTTTTCCTGAAATTATTCAGGAAAAAACGCATACGCCCTTTTTGGCCAACCAAGCAAGCTTGCAAAGGAAATCTGCACTACAATGAAGTCTCACTTCCCCCCGGTCAAAAGGGCCATCTGAAAAAAGTGTAAAATCCAGAAAGGCAACAGGCCATTGAGAACTGGGAGCCTTGTTATGCTGAAGGGCGGGATGTAAATTGCCAACAGACACTTGGGAGAAGTGTATGGTGTTTCCTGAAACATCTAAAAAACAAAGCAACAGAGCCTAGGGCACTTCCACTTATGGTCCTATAGCTTAGGGAAATTAAAATCAAAAAGACACAGCTCCCCAAAGTTTGGAACGGCTCTGTTTACAAGAACCTCGTTTACAGTACAAGTTCAACATCGCAGAAAGTGAAAAATGGATAAAGAAGTTGTGGTATTCACTTACAAAGCAATATCACTCAGCAATGAAATCTATGTCATCAGGCCCTTAGCAGCACAATGAGTGGATTCAGGTATGATGATTCTAACTGAAATAAGTCACACAGAAAAAGAAACATCATCAGATATCAGTAATACACGGAATGGAAACTTGGCGACACAGGAACTGAATTACAGAACAGAACAGGGTCTCAAATTTAGAAAGACAACTTATGCTTGCTTAAGGGGAAAGGTGAGTTGGGGTGCTGCATAAAACCAGAGATTGAAATGAGCACAGATAAAGTTCCTTAAGCCAAATATGGAATAGACAAGAGCTACTCCTTGCTCAACGAAATGGACTCAACACCGCATATTAAACGCCTAAGAATGTACCTGACTAGTAAGTATCTTAAAACCTATGGATTGCTATGTCTCTGAAAGAGAATCAAGCATGTGTACAGGGGCATAAATGCAGCAGTGATAGGATTGGAGAGGTTCGGTGAGCAAATGAAGACCCTTTGAAGTCATATTGCATGGTACCCATTACACGGGTCTCAACTCTCCAGGTTTAAGGTATTCTTCCTTCAGCTAAAACATGCATGTGGAACCTAGAGTATGATCAACCATGTGATCGGGAGACGTGTTCAAATATGTCTCAGTTTTCCTCCCCTGGTACTCGGGTGCAACATTCCAGACGCTTTACTAACACTCTCCCCACTTGGAGAGTCAGCCCCTTTAACTTCCTGTTTGGCCCAGTTTGCAATTTCTGCGGAAGATGAACAGGAATAGCGAGAACCAATGAGAGGCTAGCTGGAGGTGTCTGGACGGGCAAATTTAACTCTCATTTCCCACCAGGAATAGGAATTAACCAAAGGCTCAGCATGCCGGGCCGGAACCAGATTAGGGCCTGGTGCCATCCTGCGGTGTTGCGGCCAGCGCAAAAGAAAGCGAGTTGAAGAAAGGAGCTCAGGGGCACTGTAATTCACAAACCTGCAGAGTTATAAATGACAGCTATCGTCCAAAAATAGACTGAAGTAAGGCTGCCAAGAGGACTTGAAAGCGGGGCAGCATTGCAGGAAACCGATTTCAGGAGGTAGACTGGAATTGCATTGAAAGCATAGGAAAAGAGGCAGAACGTCCACAATGATGCACTTGGCCAAAAAGGGCGTATGCGTTGTTTCCTGAATATATTCAGGAAAAAACGCATACGCCGTTTTTGGCCAACCAAGCAAGCTTGCAAAGGAAATCTGCACTACAATGAAGTCTCACTTCCCCCCGGTCAAAAGGGCCATCTGAAAAAAGTGTAAAATCCAGAAAGGCAGGACAGGCCATGGAGAACTGGGAGCCTTGTTATGCTGATGGGCGGGATGTAAATTGCCAACAACCACTCGGGAGAAGTGTATGGTGTTTCCTGAAACATCTAAAAAACAAAGCAACAGAGCCTAGGGCACTTCCACTTATGGTCCTATAGCTTAGGGAAATTAAAATCAAAAAGACACAGCTCCCCAAAATTTGGAACGGCTCTGTTTACAAGAACCTCGTTTACAGTACAAGTTCAACATCGCAGAAAGTGAAAAATGGATAAAGAAGTTGTGGTATTTACTTACAAAGCAATATCACTCAGCAATGAAATCTGTGTCATCAGGCCCTTAGCAGCACAATGAGTGGATTCAGGTATGATGATTCTAACTGAAGTAAGTCACACAGAAAAAGAAACATCATAAGATATCAGTAATACTCGGAATGTAAACTTGGCTACACAGGAACTGAATTACAGAACAGAACAGGGTCTCAAATTTAGAAAACCAACTTATGCTTGCTTAAGGGTAAAGGTGAGTTGGGGTGCTGCATAAAACCAGAGATTGAAATGAGCACAGATAAAGTTCCTTAAGTCAAATATGGAATAGAAAAGAGCTACTCCTTGCTCAACGAAATGGACTCAACACCGCATATTAAACGCCTAAGAATGTACCTGACTAGTAAGTATCTTAAAACCTATGGATTGCTATGTCTCCGAAAGAGAATCAAGCATGTGTACAGGGGCATAAACGCAGCAGTGATAGGATTGGAGAGGTTCGGTGAGCAAATGAAGACCCTTTGAAGTCATATTGCATGGTACCCATTACACGGGTCTTAACTCTCCAGGTTTAAGGTATTCTTCCTTCAGCTAAAACATGCATGTGGAACCCAAGTATGATCAACCATGTGAACGGGAGACGTGTTCAAATATGTCTCAGTTTTCCTCCCCTGGTACTCGGGTGCAATATTCCAGATGCTTTACTAACACTCTCCCCACTTGGAGAGTCACCGCCTTTAACCTCCTGTTTGGCCCAGTTTGCAATTTCTGCGGAAGATGAACAGGAATAGCGAGAACCAATGAGAGACTAGCTGGAGGTGTCTGGACGGGCAAATTTAACTCTCATTTCCCACCAGGAAGAGGAAATAACCAAAGGATCAGCGTGCCGTGCCGGAATCAGATTAGGGCCTGAAGCCATCCTGCGGTGTTGCGACCAGGTCACAAGAAAGCGAGTTGAAGAAAGGAGCTCAGGGGCACTGTAATTCACAAACCTGCAGAGTTATAAATGACAGCTATCGTCCAAAAATAGACTGAAGTAAGGCTGCCAAGAGGACTTGAAAGCGGGGCAGAATTGCAGGAAACCGATTTCAGGAGGTAGACTGGAATTGCATTGAAAGCATAGGAAAAGAGGCAGAAAGTCCACAATGATGCACTTGGCCAAAAAGGGCGTATGCGTTTTTTCCTGAAATTATTCAGGAAAAAACGCATACGCCCTTTTTGGCCAACCAAGCAAGCTTGCAAAGGAAATCTGCACTACAATGAAGTCTCACTTCCCCCCGGTCAAAAGGGCCATCTGAAAAAAGTGTAAAATCCAGAAAGGCAGGACAGGCCATGGAGAACTGGGAGCCTTGTTATGCTGATGGGCGGGATGTAAATTGCCAACAGACACTCGGGAGAAGTGTATGGTGTTTCCTGAAACATCTAAAAAACAAAGCAACAGAACCTAGGGCACTTCCACTTATGGTCCTATAGCTTAGGGAAATTAAAATCAAAAAGACACAGCCACCCCAAAATTTGGAACGGCTCTGTTTACAAGAACCTCATTTACAGTACAAGTTCAACATCGCAGAAAGTGAAAAATGGATAAAGAAGTTGTGGTATTTACTTACAAAGCAATATCACTCAGCAATGAAATCTGTGTCATCAGGCCCTTAGCAGCACAATGAGTGGATTCAGGTATGATGATTCTAACTGAAATAAGTCACACAGAAAAAGAAACATCATAAGATATCACTAATACACGGAATGTAAACTTGGCGACACAGGAACTGCATTCCAAAACAGAACAGCGTCTCAAATTTAGAAAACCAACTTATGCTTGCTTAAGGGGAAAGGTGAGTTGGGGTGCTGCATAAAACCAGAGATTGAAATGAGCACAGATAAAGTTCCTTAAGCCAAATATGGAATAGACAAGAGCTACTCCTTGCTCAACGACATGGACTCAAAACCCCATATTAAACGCCTAAGAATGTACCTGACTTGTAAGTATCTTAAAACCTATGGATTGCTATGTCTCCAAAAGAGAATCAAGCGTGTGTACAGGGGCATAAACGTAGCAGTGATAGGATTGGAGAGGTTCGGTGAGCCAATGAAGACCCTTTGAAATCATATTGCATGGTACCCATTCCACGGGTCTCAACTCTACAGGTTTAAGGTATTCTTCCTTGAGCTAAAACATGCATGTGGAACCCAGAGTATGATCAACCATGTGAACGGGAGACGTGTTCAAATATGTCTCAGTTTGCCTCCCCTGGTACTCGGGTGCAACATTCCAGACGCTTTACTAACACTCTCCCCACTTGGAGAGTCAGCGCCTTTAACCTCCTGTTTGGCACAGTTTGCAATTTCTGCGGAAGATGAACAGGAATAGCGAGAACCAATGAGAGGCTAGCTGGAGGTGTCTGGACGGGCAAATTTAACTCTCATTTCCCACCAGGAGGAGGAAATAACCAAAGGCTCATCGTGCCGTGCCAGAACCAGATTAGGGCCTGAAGCCATCCTGTGGTGTTGCGGCCAGGTCACAAGAAAGCGAGTTGAAGAAAGGAGCTCAGGGGCACTGTAATTCACAAACCTGCAGAGTTATAAATGACAGCTATCGTCCAAAAATAGACTGAAGTAAGGCTGCCAAGAGGACTTGAAAGCGGGGCAGAATTGCAGGAAACCGATTTCAGGAGGTAGACTGGAATTGCATTGAAAGCATAGGAAAAGAGGCAGAACGTCCACAATGATGCACTTGGCCAAAAAGGGCGTATGCGTTGTTTCCTGAATATATTCAGGAAAAAACGCATATGCCCTTTTTGGCCAACCAAGCAAGCTTGCAAAGGAAATCTGCACTACAAGGAAGTCTCACTTCCCCCCGGTCAAAAGGGCCATCTGAAAAAAGTGTAAAATCCAGAAAGGCAGGACAGGCCATGGAGAACTGGGAGCCTTGTTATGCTGATAGGCGGGATGTAAATTGCCAACAACCACTCGGGAGAAGTGTATGGTGTTTCCTGAAACATCTAAAAAACAAAGCAACAGAACCTAGGGCACTTCCACTTATGGTCCTATAGCTTTGGGAAATTAAAATCAAAAAGACACAGCCACCCCAAAGTTTGGAACGGCTCTGTTGACAAGAACCTCGTTTACAGTACAAGTTCAACATCGCAGAAAGTGAAAAATGGATAAAGAACTTGTGCTACTTACGTACAATGCAGTATCACTCAGCAATGAAATCTATGTCATCAGGCCCGTAGCAGCATAATGAGTGGATTCAGGTACGATGATTCTAACTGAAATAAGTCACACAGAAAAAGAAACATCATAAGATATCACTAATACACGGAATGTAAACTTGGCTACACAGGAACTGCATTCCAAAACAGAACAGGGTCTCAAATTTAGAAAACCAACTTATGCTTGCTTAAGGGGAAAGGTGAGTTGGGGTGCTGCATAAAACCAGAGATTGAAATGAGCACAGATAAAGTTCCTTAAGCCAAATATGGAATAGACAAGAGCTACTCCTTGCTCAACGAAATGGACTCAACACCCCATATTAAACGCCTAAGAATGTACCTGACTAGTAAGTATCTTAAAACCTATGGATTGCTATGTCTCCGAAAGAGAATCAAGCATGTGTACAGGGGCTTAAACGCAGCAGTGATAGGATTGGAGAGGTTCGGTGAGCAAATGAAGACCCTTTGAAGTCATATTGCATGGTACCCATTACACGGGTCTCAACTCTACAGGTTTAAGGTATTCTTCCTTGAGCTAAAACATGCATGTGGAACCTAGAGTATGATCAACCATGTGAACGGGAGACGTGTTCAAATATGTCTCAGTTTGCCTCCCCTGGTACTCGGGTGCAACATTCCAGACGCTTTACTAACACTCTCCCGACTTGGAGAGTCAGCGCCTTTAACCTCCTGTTTGGCCCAGTTTGCAATTTCTGCGGAAGATGAACAGGAATAGCGAGAACCAATGAGAGGCTAGCTGGAGGTGTCTGGACGGGCAAATTTAACTCTCATTTCCCACCAGGAAGAGGAATTAACCAAAGGCTCAGCGTGCCGTGCCGGAACAAGATTAGGGCCTGAAGCCATCCTGCGGTGTTGCGGCCAGCTCAAAAGAAAGCGAGTTGAAGAAAGGAGCTCAGGGGCACTGTAATTCACAAACCTGCAGAGTTATAAATGACAGCTATCGTCCAAAAATAGACTGAAGTAAGGCTGCCAAGAGGACTTGAAAGCGGGGCAGAATTGCAGGAAACCGATTTCAGGAGGTAGACTGGAATTGCATTGAAAGCATAGGAAAAGAGGCAGAACGTCCACAATGATGCACTTGGCCAAAAAGGGCGTATGCGTTTTTTCCTGAATATATTCAGGAAAAAACGCATACGCCCTTTTCGGCCAACCAAGCAAGCTTGCAAAGGAAATCTGCACTACAATGAAGTCTCACTTCCCCCCGGTCAAAAGGGCCATCTGAAAAAAGTGTAAAATCCAGAAAGGCAGGACAGGCCATGGAGAACTGGGAGCCTTGTTATGCTGATGGGCGGGATGTAAATTGCCAACAACCACTCCGGAGAAGTGTATGGTGTTTCCTGAAACATCTAAAAAACAAAGCAACAGAGCCTAGGGCACTGCCACTTATGGTCCTATAGCTTAGGGAAATTAAAATCAAAAAGACACAGCCACCCCAAAGTTTGGGACGCCTCTGTTTACAAGAACCTCGTTTACAGTACAAGTTCAACATCGCAGAAAGTGAAAAATGGATAAAGAAGTTGTGGTATTTACTTACAAAGCAATATCACTCAGCAATGAAATCTATGTCATCAGGCCCTTAGCAGCACAATGAGTGGATTCAGGTATGATGATTCTAACTGAAATAAGTCACACAGAAAAAGAAACATCATAAGATATCAGTAATACACGGAATGGAAACTTGGCTACACAGGAACTGAATTACAGAACAGAACAGGGTCTCAAATTTAGAAAACCAACTTATGCTTGCTTAAGGGGAAAGGTGAGTTGGGGTGCTGCATAAAACCAGAGATTGAAATGAGCACAGATAAAGTTCCTTAAGCCAAATATGCAATAGACAAGAGCTACTCCTTGCTCAACGAAATGGACTCAACACCCCATATTAAACGCCTAAGAATGTACCTGACTAGTAAGTATCTTAAAACCTATGGATTGCTATGTCTCCGAAAGAGAATCAAGCATGTGTACAGGGCCATAAACGCAGCAGTGATAGGATTGGAGAGGTTCGGTGAGCAAATGAAGACCCTTTGAAATCATATTGCATGGTACCCATTCCACGGGTTTCAACTACCCAGATTTAAGGTATTCTTCCTTCAGCTAAAACATGCATGTGGAACCTAGAGTATGATCAACCATGTGATCGGGAGACGTGTTCAAATATGTCTCAGTTTTCGTACCCTGGTACTCGGGTGCAACATTCCAGACGCTTTACTATCACTCTCCTGATTTGGAGAGTCAGTCCCTATAACCTCCTGTTTGGCCCAGTTTGCAATTTCTGCGGAAGATGAACAGGAATAGTGAGAACCAATGAGAGACTAGCTGGAGGTGTCTGGACGGGCAAATTTAACTCTCATTTTCCACCAGGAAGAGGAATTAACCAAAGGCTCAGCGTGCCGTGCCGGAACAAGATTAGGGCCTGAAGCCATCCTGCGGTGTTGGGGCCAGCTCACAAGAAAGCGAGTTGAAGAAAGGAGCTCAGGGGCACTGTAATTCACAAACCTGCAGAGTTATAAATGACAGCTATCGTCCAAAAATATACTGAAGTAAGGTTGCCAAGAGGACTTGAAAGCGGGGCAGAATTGCAGGAAACCGATTTCAGGAGGTAGACTGGAATTGCATTGAAAGCATAGGGAAAGAGGCAGAACGTCCACAATGATGCACTTGGCCAAAAAGGGCGTATGCGTTTTTTCCTGAATATATTCAGGAAAAAACGCATACGACCTTTTTGGCCAACCAAGCAAGCTTGCAAAGGAAATCTGCACTACAATGAAGTCTCACTTCCCCCCGGTCAAAAGGGCCATCTGAAAAAAGTGTAAAATCCAGAAAGGCAGGACAGGCCATGGAGAACTGGGAGCCTTGTTATGCTGATGGGCGGGATGTAAATTGCCAACAACCACTCGGGAGAAGTGTATGGTGTTTCCTGAAACATCTAAAAAACAAAGCAACAGAACCTAGGGCACTTCCACTTATGGTCCTATAGCTTAGGGAAATTAAAATCAAAAAGACACAGCCACCCCAAAGTTTGGGACGCCTCTGTTTACAAGAACCTCGTTTACAGTACAAGTTCAACATCGCAGAAAGTGAAAAATGGATAAAGAAGTTGTGGTATTTACTTACAAAGCAATATCACTCAGCAATGAAATCTGTGTCATCAGGCCCTTAGCAGCACAATGAGTGGATTCAGGTATGATGATTCTAACTGAAATAAGTCACACAGAAAAAGAAACATCATAAGATATCAGTAATACACGGAATGGAAACTTGGCTACACAGGAACTGAATTACAGAACAGAACAGGATCTCAAATTTAGAAAACCAACTTATGCTTGCTTAAGGGGAAAGGTGAGTTGGGGTGCTGCATAAAACCAGAGATTGAAATGAGCACAGATAAAGTTCCT
This sequence comes from Delphinus delphis, assembly GCF_949987515.2. Taxonomy (NCBI): domain Eukaryota; kingdom Metazoa; phylum Chordata; class Mammalia; order Artiodactyla; family Delphinidae; genus Delphinus; species Delphinus delphis. The sequence continues at coordinate 161,511 of NW_027192675.1, read as the reverse complement.
TAAGCCAAATATGGAATAGACAAGAGCTACTCCTTGCTCAACGAAATGGACTCAACACCGCATATTAAATGCCTAAGAATGTACCTGACTAGTAAGTATCTTAAAACCTATGGATTGCTATGTCTCCGAAAGAGAATCAAGCATGTGTACAGGGGCATAAACGCAGCAGTGATAGGATTGGAGAGGTTCGGTGAGCAAATGAAGACCCTTTGAAGTCATATTGCATGGTACCCATTACACGGGTCTTAACTCTCCAGGTTTAAGGTATTCTTCCTTCAGCTAAAACATGCATGTGGAACCCAAGTATGATCAACCATGTGAACGGGAGACGTGTTCAAATATGTCTCAGTTTTTCTCCCCTGGTACTCGGGTGCAATATTCCAGATGCTTTACTAACACTCTCCCCACTTGGAGAGTCACCGCCTTTAACCTCCTGTTTGGCCCAGTTTGCAATTTCTGCGGAAGATGAACAGGAATAGCGAGAACCAATGAGAGGCTAGCTGGAGGTGTCTGGACGGGCAAATTTAACTCTCATTTCCCACCAGGAAGAGGAAATAACCAAAGGATCAGCGTGCCGTGCCGGAATCAGATTAGGGCCTGAAGCCATCCTGCGGTGTTGCGGCCAGGTCACAAGAAAGCGAGTTGAAGAAAGGAGCTCAGGGGCACTGTAATTCACAAACCTGCAGAGTTATAAATGACAGCTATCGTCCAAAAATAGACTGAAGTAAGGCTGCCAAGAGGACTTGAAAGCGGGGCAGAATTGCAGGAAACCGATTTCAGGAGGTAGACTGGAATTGCATTGAAAGCATAGGAAAAGAGGCAGAAAGTCCACAATGATGCACTTGGCCAAAAAGGGCGTATGCGTTTTTTCCTGAAATTATTCAGGAAAAAACGCATACGCCCTTTTTGGCCAACCAAGCAAGCTTGCAAAGGAAATCTGCACTACAATGAAGTCTCACTTCCCCCCGGTCAAAAGGGCCATCTGAAAAAAGTGTAAAATCCAGAAAGGCAACAGGCCATTGAGAACTGGGAGCCTTGTTATGCTGAAGGGCGGGATGTAAATTGCCAACAGACACTTGGGAGAAGTGTATGGTGTTTCCTGAAACATCTAAAAAACAAAGCAACAGAGCCTAGGGCACTTCCACTTATGGTCCTATAGCTTAGGGAAATTAAAATCAAAAAGACACAGCTCCCCAAAGTTTGGAACGGCTCTGTTTACAAGAACCTCGTTTACAGTACAAGTTCAACATCGCAGAAAGTGAAAAATGGATAAAGAAGTTGTGGTATTCACTTACAAAGCAATATCACTCAGCAATGAAATCTATGTCATCAGGCCCTTAGCAGCACAATGAGTGGATTCAGGTATGATGATTCTAACTGAAATAAGTCACACAGAAAAAGAAACATCATCAGATATCAGTAATACACGGAATGGAAACTTGGCGACACAGGAACTGAATTACAGAACAGAACAGGGTCTCAAATTTAGAAAGACAACTTATGCTTGCTTAAGGGGAAAGTTGAGTTGGGGTGCTGCATAAAACCAGAGATTGAAATGAGCACAGATAAAGTTCCTTAAGCCAAATATGGAATAGACAAGAGCTACTCCTTGCTCAACGAAATGGACTCAACACCGCATATTAAACGCCTAAGAATGTACCTGACTAGTAAGTATCTTAAAACCTATGGATTGCTATGTCTCTGAAAGAGAATCAAGCATGTGTACAGGGGCATAAATGCAGCAGTGATAGGATTGGAGAGGTTCGGTGAGCAAATGAAGACCCTTTGAAGTCATATTGCATGGTACCCATTACACGGGTCTCAACTCTCCAGGTTTAAGGTATTCTTCCTTCAGCTAAAACATGCATGTGGAACCTAGAGTATGATCAACCATGTGATCGGGAGACGTGTTCAAATATGTCTCAGTTTTCCTCCCCTGGTACTCGGGTGCAACATTCCAGACGCTTTACTAACACTCTCCCCACTTGGAGAGTCAGCCCCTTTAACTTCCTGTTTGGCCCAGTTTGCAATTTCTGCGGAAGATGAACAGGAATAGCGAGAACCAATGAGAGGCTAGCTGGAGGTGTCTGGACGGGCAAATTTAACTCTCATTTCCCACCAGGAATAGGAATTAACCAAAGGCTCAGCATGCCGGGCCGGAACCAGATTAGGGCCTGGTGCCATCCTGCGGTGTTGCGGCCAGCTCAAAAGAAAGCGAGTTGAAGAAAGGAGCTCAGGGGCACTGTAATTCACAAACCTGCAGAGTTATAAATGACAGCTATCGTCCAAAAATAGACTGAAGTAAGGCTGCCAAGAGGACTTGAAAGCGGGGCAGCATTGCAGGAAACCGATTTCAGGAGGTAGACTGGAATTGCATTGAAAGCATAGGAAAAGAGGCAGAACGTCCACAATGATGCACTTGGCCAAAAAGGGCGTATGCGTTGTTTCCTGAATATATTCAGGAAAAAACGCATACGCCGTTTTTGGCCAACCAAGCAAGCTTGCAAAGGAAATCTGCACTACAATGAAGTCTCACTTCCCCCCGGTCAAAAGGGCCATCTGAAAAAAGTGTAAAATCCAGAAAGGCAGGACAGGCCATGGAGAACTGGGAGCCTTGTTATGCTGATGGGCGGGATGTAAATTGCCAGCAACCACTCGGGAGAAGTGTATGGTGTTTCCTGAAACATCTAAAAAACAAAGCAACAGAGCCTAGGGCACTTCCACTTATGGTCCTATAGCTTAGGGAAATTAAAATCAAAAAGACACAGCTCCCCAAAATTTGGAACGGCTCTGTTTACAAGAACCTCGTTTACAGTACAAGTTCAACATCGCAGAAAGTGAAAAATGGATAAAGAAGTTGTGGTATTTACTTACAAAGCAATATCACTCAGCAATGAAATCTGTGTCATCAGGCCCTTAGCAGCACAATGAGTGGATTCAGGTATGATGATTCTAACTGAAGTAAGTCACACAGAAAAAGAAACATCATAAGATATCAGTAATACTCGGAATGTAAACTTGGCTACACAGGAACTGAATTACAGAACAGAACAGGGTCTCAAATTTAGAAAACCAACTTATGCTTGCTTAAGGGTAAAGGTGAGTTGGGGTGCTGCATAAAACCAGAGATTGAAATGAGCACAGATAAAGTTCCTTAAGTCAAATATGGAATAGAAAAGAGCTACTCCTTGCTCAACGAAATGGACTCAACACCGCATATTAAACGCCTAAGAATGTACCTGACTAGTAAGTATCTTAAAACCTATGGATTGCTATGTCTCCGAAAGAGAATCAAGCATGTGTACAGGGGCATAAACGCAGCAGTGATAGGATTGGAGAGGTTCGGTGAGCAAATGAAGACCCTTTGAAGTCATATTGCATGGTACCCATTACACGGGTCTTAACTCTCCAGGTTTAAGGTATTCTTCCTTCAGCTAAAACATGCATGTGGAACCCAAGTATGATCAACCATGTGAACGGGAGACGTGTTCAAATATGTCTCAGTTTTCCTCCCCTGGTACTCGGGTGCAATATTCCAGATGCTTTACTAACACTCTCCCCACTTGGAGAGTCACCGCCTTTAACCTCCTGTTTGGCCCAGTTTGCAATTTCTGCGGAAGATGAACAGGAATAGCGAGAACCAATGAGAGACTAGCTGGAGGTGTCTGGACGGGCAAATTTAACTCTCATTTCCCACCAGGAAGAGGAAATAACCAAAGGATCAGCGTGCCGTGCCGGAATCAGATTAGGGCCTGAAGCCATCCTGCGGTGTTGCAACCAGGTCACAAGAAAGCGAGTTGAAGAAAGGAGCTCAGGGGCACTGTAATTCACAAACCTGCAGAGTTATAAATGACAGCTATCGTCCAAAAATAGACTGAAGTAAGGCTGCCAAGAGGACTTGAAAGCGGGGCAGAATTGCAGGAAACCGATTTCAGGAGGTAGACTGGAATTGCATTGAAAGCATAGGAAAAGAGGCAGAAAGTCCACAATGATGCACTTGGCCAAAAAGGGCGTATGCGTTTTTTCCTGAAATTATTCAGGAAAAAACGCATACGCCCTTTTTGGCCAACCAAGCAAGCTTGCAAAGGAAATCTGCACTACAATGAAGTCTCACTTCCCCCCGGTCAAAAGGGCCATCTGAAAAAAGTGTAAAATCCAGAAAGGCAACAGGCCATTGAGAACTGGGAGCCTTGTTATGCTGAAGGGCGGGATGTAAATTGCCAACAGACACTTGGGAGAAGTGTATGGTGTTTCCTGAAACATCTAAAAAACAAAGCAACAGAGCCTAGGGCACTACCACTTATGGTCCTATAGCTTAGGGAAATTAAAATCAAAAAGACACAGCTCCCCAAAGTTTGGAACGGCTCTGTTTACAAGAACCTCGTTTACAGTACAAGTTCAACATCGCAGAAAGTGAAAAATGGATAAAGAAGTTGTGGTATTCACTTACAAAGCAATATCACTCAGCAATGAAATCTATGTCATCAGGCCCTTAGCAGCACAATGAGTGGATTCAGGTATGATGATTCTAACTGAAATAAGTCACACAGAAAAAGAAACATCATCAGATATCAGTAATACACGGAATGGAAACTTGGCGACACAGGAACTGAATTACAGAACAGAACAGGGTCTCAAATTTAGAAAGACAACTTATGCTTGCTTAAGGGTAAAGGTGAGTTGGGGTGCTGCATAAAACCAGAGATTGAAATGAGCACAGATAAAGTTCCTTAAGCCAAATATGGAATAGACAAGAGCTACTCCTTGCTCAACGAAATGGACTCAACACCGCATATTAAACGCCTAAGAATGTACCTGACTAGTAAGTATCTTAAAACCTATGGATTGCTATGTCTCCAAAAGAGAATCAAGCATGTGTCCAGGGGCATAAACGCAGCAGTGATAGGATTGGAGAGGTTCGGTGAGCAAATGAAGACCCTTTGAAGTCATATTGCATGGTACCCATTCCACGGGTTTCAACTACCCAGGTTTAAGGTATTCTTCCTTCAGCTAAAACATGCATGTGGAACCTAGAGTATGATCAACCATGTGATCGGGAGACATGTTCAAATATGTCTCAGTTTTCCTCCCCTGGTACTCGGGTGCAACATTCCAGACGCTTTACTAACACTCTCCCCACTTGGAGAGTCAGTCCCTTTAACCTCCTGTTTGGCCCAGTTTGCAATTTCTGCGGAAGATGAACAGGAATAGCGAGAACCAATGAGAGGCTAGCTGGAGGTGTCTGGACGGGCAAATTTAACTCTCATTTCCCACCAGGAAGAGGAATTAACCAAAGGCTCAGCATGCCGGGCCGGAACCAGATTAGGGCCTGAAGCCATCCTGCGGTGTTGCGGCCAGGTCACAAGAAAGCGAGTTGAAGAAAGGAGCTCAGGGGCACTGTAATTCACAAACCTGCAGAGTTATAAATGACAGCTATCGTCCAAAAATAGACTGAAGTAAGGCTGCCAAGAGGACTTGAAAGCGGGGCAGAATTGCAGGAAACCGATTTCAGGAGGTAGACTGGAATTGCATTGAAAGCATAGGAAAAGAGGCAGAACGTCCACAATGATGCACTTGGCCAAAAAGGGCGTATGCGTTTTTTCCTGAATATATTCAGGAAAAAACGCATACGCCCTTTTTGGCCAACCAAGCAAGCTTGCAAAGGAAATCTGCACTACAATGAAGTCTCACTTCCCCCCGGTCAAAAGGGCCATCTGAAAAAAGTGTAAAATCCAGAAAGGCAGGACAGGCCATGGAGAACTGGGAGCCTTGTTATGCTGATGGGCGGGATGTAAATTGCCAACAGACACTTGGGAGAAGTGTATGGTGTTTCCTGAAACATCTAAAAAACAAAGCAACAGAACCTAGGGCACTTCCACTTATGGTCCTATAGCTTAGGGAAATTAAAATCAAAAAGACACAGCCACCCCAAAGTTTGGGACGCCTCTGTTTACAAGAACCTCGTTTACAGTACAAGTTCAACATCGCAGAAAGTGAAAAATGGATAAAGACGTTGTGGTATTTACTTACAAAGCAATATCACTCAGCAATGAAATCTATGTCATCAGGCCCTTAGCATCACAATGAGTGGATTCAGGTATGATGATTCTAACTGAAATAAGTCACACAGAAAAAGAAACATCATAAGATATCAGTAATACACGGAATGGAAACTTGGCTACACAGGAACTGAATTACAGAACAGAACAGGATCTCAAATTTAGAAAACCAACTTATGCTTGCTTAAGGGGAAAGGTGAGTTGGGGTGCTGCATAAAACCAGAGATTGAAATGAGCACAGATAAAGTTCCTTAAGCCAAATATGGAATAGACAAGAGCTACTCCTTGCTCAACGAAATGGACTCAACACCGCATATTAAATGCCTAAGAATGTACCTGACTAGTAAGTATCTTAAAACCTATGGATTGCTATGTCTCCGAAAGAGAATCAAGCATGTGTACAGGGGCATAAACGCAGCAGTGATAGGATTGGAGAGGTTCGGTGAGCAAATGAAGACCCTTTGAAGTCATATTGCATGGTACCCATTACACGGGTCTTAACTCTCCAGGTTTAAGGTATTCTTCCTTCAGCTAAAACATGCATGTGGAACCCAAGTATGATCAACCATGTGAACGGGAGACGTGTTCAAATATGTCTCAGTTTTTCTCCCCTGGTACTCGGGTGCAATATTCCAGATGCTTTACTAACACTCTCCCCACTTGGAGAGTCACCGCCTTTAACCTCCTGTTTGGCCCAGTTTGCAATTTCTGCGGAAGATGAACAGGAATAGCGAGAACCAATGAGAGGCTAGCTGGAGGTGTCTGGACGGGCAAATTTAACTCTCATTTCCCACCAGGAAGAGGAAATAACCAAAGGATCAGCGTGCCGTGCCGGAATCAGATTAGGGCCTGAAGCCATCCTGCGGTGTTGCGGCCAGGTCACAAGAAAGCGAGTTGAAGAAAGGAGCTCAGGGGCACTGTAATTCACAAACCTGCAGAGTTATAAATGACAGCTATCGTCCAAAAATAGACTGAAGTAAGGCTGCCAAGAGGACTTGAAAGCGGGGCAGAATTGCAGGAAACCGATTTCAGGAGGTAGACTGGAATTGCATTGAAAGCATAGGAAAAGAGGCAGAAAGTCCACAATGATGCACTTGGCCAAAAAGGGCGTATGCGTTTTTTCCTGAAATTATTCAGGAAAAAACGCATACGCCCTTTTTGGCCAACCAAGCAAGCTTGCAAAGGAAATCTGCACTACAATGAAGTCTCACTTCCCCCCGGTCAAAAGGGCCATCTGAAAAAAGTGTAAAATCCAGAAAGGCAACAGGCCATTGAGAACTGGGAGCCTTGTTATGCTGAAGGGCGGGATGTAAATTGCCAACAGACACTTGGGAGAAGTGTATGGTGTTTCCTGAAACATCTAAAAAACAAAGCAACAGAGCCTAGGGCACTTCCACTTATGGTCCTATAGCTTAGGGAAATTAAAATCAAAAAGACACAGCTCCCCAAAGTTTGGAACGGCTCTGTTTACAAGAACCTCGTTTACAGTACAAGTTCAACATCGCAGAAAGTGAAAAATGGATAAAGAAGTTGTGGTATTCACTTACAAAGCAATATCACTCAGCAATGAAATCTATGTCATCAGGCCCTTAGCAGCACAATGAGTGGATTCAGGTATGATGATTCTAACTGAAATAAGTCACACAGAAAAAGAAACATCATCAGATATCAGTAATACACGGAATGGAAACTTGGCGACACAGGAACTGAATTACAGAACAGAACAGGGTCTCAAATTTAGAAAGACAACTTATGCTTGCTTAAGGGGAAAGTTGAGTTGGGGTGCTGCATAAAACCAGAGATTGAAATGAGCACAGATAAAGTTCCTTAAGCCAAATATGGAATAGACAAGAGCTACTCCTTGCTCAACGAAATGGACTCAACACCGCATATTAAACGCCTAAGAATGTACCTGACTAGTAAGTATCTTAAAACCTATGGATTGCTATGTCTCTGAAAGAGAATCAAGCATGTGTACAGGGGCATAAATGCAGCAGTGATAGGATTGGAGAGGTTCGGTGAGCAAATGAAGACCCTTTGAAGTCATATTGCATGGTACCCATTACACGGGTCTCAACTCTCCAGGTTTAAGGTATTCTTCCTTCAGCTAAAACATGCATGTGGAACCTAGAGTATGATCAACCATGTGATCGGGAGACGTGTTCAAATATGTCTCAGTTTTCCTCCCCTGGTACTCGGGTGCAACATTCCAGACGCTTTACTAACACTCTCCCCACTTGGAGAGTCAGCCCCTTTAACTTCCTGTTTGGCCCAGTTTGCAATTTCTGCGGAAGATGAACAGGAATAGCGAGAACCAATGAGAGGCTAGCTGGAGGTGTCTGGACGGGCAAATTTAACTCTCATTTCCCACCAGGAATAGGAATTAACCAAAGGCTCAGCATGCCGGGCCGGAACCAGATTAGGGCCTGGTGCCATCCTGCGGTGTTGCGGCCAGCTCAAAAGAAAGCGAGTTGAAGAAAGGAGCTCAGGGGCACTGTAATTCACAAACCTGCAGAGTTATAAATGACAGCTATCGTCCAAAAATAGACTGAAGTAAGGCTGCCAAGAGGACTTGAAAGCGGGGCAGCATTGCAGGAAACCGATTTCAGGAGGTAGACTGGAATTGCATTGAAAGCATAGGAAAAGAGGCAGAACGTCCACAATGATGCACTTGGCCAAAAAGGGCGTATGCGTTGTTTCCTGAATATATTCAGGAAAAAACGCATACGCCGTTTTTGGCCAACCAAGCAAGCTTGCAAAGGAAATCTGCACTACAATGAAGTCTCACTTCCCCCCGGTCAAAAGGGCCATCTGAAAAAAGTGTAAAATCCAGAAAGGCAGGACAGGCCATGGAGAACTGGGAGCCTTGTTATGCTGATGGGCGGGATGTAAATTGCCAGCAACCACTCGGGAGAAGTGTATGGTGTTTCCTGAAACATCTAAAAAACAAAGCAACAGAGCCTAGGGCACTTCCACTTATGGTCCTATAGCTTAGGGAAATTAAAATCAAAAAGACACAGCTCCCCAAAATTTGGAACGGCTCTGTTTACAAGAACCTCGTTTACAGTACAAGTTCAACATCGCAGAAAGTGAAAAATGGATAAAGAAGTTGTGGTATTTACTTACAAAGCAATATCACTCAGCAATGAAATCTGTGTCATCAGGCCCTTAGCAGCACAATGAGTGGATTCAGGTATGATGATTCTAACTGAAGTAAGTCACACAGAAAAAGAAACATCATAAGATATCAGTAATACTCGGAATGTAAACTTGGCTACACAGGAACTGAATTACAGAACAGAACAGGGTCTCAAATTTAGAAAACCAACTTATGCTTGCTTAAGGGTAAAGGTGAGTTGGGGTGCTGCATAAAACCAGAGATTGAAATGAGCACAGATAAAGTTCCTTAAGTCAAATATGGAATAGAAAAGAGCTACTCCTTGCTCAACGAAATGGACTCAACACCGCATATTAAACGCCTAAGAATGTACCTGACTAGTAAGTATCTTAAAACCTATGGATTGCTATGTCTCCGAAAGAGAATCAAGCATGTGTACAGGGGCATAAACGCAGCAGTGATAGGATTGGAGAGGTTCGGTGAGCAAATGAAGACCCTTTGAAGTCATATTGCATGGTACCCATTACACGGGTCTTAACTCTCCAGGTTTAAGGTATTCTTCCTTCAGCTAAAACATGCATGTGGAACCCAAGTATGATCAACCATGTGAACGGGAGACGTGTTCAAATATGTCTCAGTTTTCCTCCCCTGGTACTCGGGTGCAATATTCCAGATGCTTTACTAACACTCTCCCCACTTGGAGAGTCACCGCCTTTAACCTCCTGTTTGGCCCAGTTTGCAATTTCTGCGGAAGATGAACAGGAATAGCGAGAACCAATGAGAGACTAGCTGGAGGTGTCTGGACGGGCAAATTTAACTCTCATTTCCCACCAGGAAGAGGAAATAACCAAAGGATCAGCGTGCCGTGCCGGAATCAGATTAGGGCCTGAAGCCATCCTGCGGTGTTGCAACCAGGTCACAAGAAAGCGAGTTGAAGAAAGGAGCTCAGGGGCACTGTAATTCACAAACCTGCAGAGTTATAAATGACAGCTATCGTCCAAAAATAGACTGAAGTAAGGCTGCCAAGAGGACTTGAAAGCGGGGCAGAATTGCAGGAAACCGATTTCAGGAGGTAGACTGGAATTGCATTGAAAGCATAGGAAAAGAGGCAGAAAGTCCACAATGATGCACTTGGCCAAAAAGGGCGTATGCGTTTTTTCCTGAAATTATTCAGGAAAAAACGCATACGCCCTTTTTGGCCAACCAAGCAAGCTTGCAAAGGAAATCTGCACTACAATGAAGTCTCACTTCCCCCCGGTCAAAAGGGCCATCTGAAAAAAGTGTAAAATCCAGAAAGGCAACAGGCCATTGAGAACAGGGAGCCTTGTTATGCTGAAGGGCGGGATGTAAATTGCCAACAGACACTTGGGAGAAGTGTATGGTGTTTCCTGAAACATCTAAAAAACAAAGCAACAGAGCCTAGGGCACTACCACTTATGGTCCTATAGCTTAGGGAAATTAAAATCAAAAAGACACAGCTCCCCAAAGTTTGGAACGGCTCTGTTTACAAGAACCTCGTTTACAGTACAAGTTCAACATCGCAGAAAGTGAAAAATGGATAAAGAAGTTGTGGTATTCACTTACAAAGCAATATCACTCAGCAATGAAATCTATGTCATCAGGCCCTTAGCAGCACAATGAGTGGATTCAGGTATGATGATTCTAACTGAAATAAGTCACACAGAAAAAGAAACATCATCAGATATCAGTAATACACGGAATGGAAACTTGGCGACACAGGAACTGAATTACAGAACAGAACAGGGTCTCAAATTTAGAAAGACAACTTATGCTTGCTTAAGGGTAAAGGTGAGTTGGGGTGCTGCATAAAACCAGAGATTGAAATGAGCACAGATAAAGTTCCTTAAGCCAAATATGGAATAGACAAGAGCTACTCCTTGCTCAACGAAATGGACTCAACACCGCATATTAAACGCCTAAGAATGTACCTGACTAGTAAGTATCTTAAAACCTATGGATTGCTATGTCTCCAAAAGAGAATCAAGCATGTGTCCAGGGGCATAAACGCAGCAGTGATAGGATTGGAGAGGTTCGGTGAGCAAATGAAGACCCTTTGAAGTCATATTGCATGGTACCCATTCCACGGGTTTCAACTACCCAGGTTTAAGGTATTCTTCCTTCAGCTAAAACATGCATGTGGAACCTAGAGTATGATCAACCATGTGATCGGGAGACATGTTCAAATATGTCTCAGTTTTCCTCCCCTGGTACTCGGGTGCAACATTCCAGACGCTTTACTAACACTCTCCCCACTTGGAGAGTCAGTCCCTTTAACCTCCTGTTTGGCCCAGTTTGCAATTTCTGCGGAAGATGAACAGGAATAGCGAGAACCAATGAGAGGCTAGCTGGAGGTGTCTGGACGGGCAAATTTAACTCTCATTTCCCACCAGGAAGAGGAATTAACCAAAGGCTCAGCATGCCGGGCCGGAACCAGATTAGGGCCTGAAGCCATCCTGCGGTGTTGCGGCCAGGTCACAAGAAAGCGAGTTGAAGAAAGGAGCTCAGGGGCACTGTAATTCACAAACCTGCAGAGTTATAAATGACAGCTATCGTCCAAAAATAGACTGAAGTAAGGCTGCCAAGAGGACTTGAAAGCGGGGCAGAATTGCAGGAAACCGATTTCAGGAGGTAGACTGGAATTGCATTGAAAGCATAGGAAAAGAGGCAGAACGTCCACAATGATGCACTTGGCCAAAAAGGGCGTATGCGTTTTTTCCTGAATATATTCAGGAAAAAACGCATACGCCCTTTTTGGCCAACCAAGCAAGCTTGCAAAGGAAATCTGCACTACAATGAAGTCTCACTTCCCCCCGGTCAAAAGGGCCATCTGAAAAAAGTGTAAAATCCAGAAAGGCAGGACAGGCCATGGAGAACTGGGAGCCTTGTTATGCTGATGGGCGGGATGTAAATTGCCAACAGACACTTGGGAGAAGTGTATGGTGTTTCCTGAAACATCTAAAAAACAAAGCAACAGAACCTAGGGCACTTCCACTTATGGTCCTATAGCTTAGGGAAATTAAAATCAAAAAGACACAGCCACCCCAAAGTTTGGGACACCTCTGTTTACAAGAACCTCGTTTACAGTACAAGTTCAACATCGCAGAAAGTGAAAAATGGATAAAGACGTTGTGGTATTTACTTACAAAGCAATATCACTCAGCAATGAAATCTATGTCATCAGGCCCTTAGCAGCACAATGAGTGGATTCAGGTATGATGATTCTAACTGAAATAAGTCACACAGAAAAAGAAACATCATAAGATATCAGTAATACACGGAATGTAAACTTGGCTACACAGGAACTGAATTACAGAACAGAACAGGGTCTAAAATTTAGAAAACCAACTTATGCTTGCTTAAGGGTAAAGGTGAGTTGGGGTGCTGCATAAAACCAGAGATTGAAATGAGCACAGATAAAGTTCCTTAAGTCAAATATGGAATAGACAAGAGCTACTCCTTGCTCAACGAAATGGACTCAACACCGCATATTAAACGCCTAAGAATGTACCTGACTAGTAAGTATCTTAAAACCTATGGATTGCTATGTCTCTGAAAGAGAATCAAGCATGTGTACAGGGGCATAAATGCAGCAGTGATAGGATTGGAGAGGTTCGGTGAGCAAATGAAGACCCTTTGAAGTCATATTGCATGGTACCCATTACACGGGTCTCAACTCTCCAGGTTTAAGGTATTCTTCCTTCAGCTAAAACATGCATGTGGAACCTAGAGTATGATCAACCATGTGATCGGGAGACGTGTTCAAATATGTCTCAGTTTTCCTCCCCTGGTACTCGGGTGCAACATTCCAGACGCTTTACTAACACTCTCCCCACTTGGAGAGTCAGCCCCTTTAACTTCCTGTTTGGCCCAGTTTGCAATTTCTGCGGAAGATGAACAGGAATAGCGAGAACCAATGAGAGGCTAGCTGGAGGTGTCTGGACGGGCAAATTTAACTCTCATTTCCCACCAGAAATAGGAATTAACCAAAGGCTCAGCATGCCGGGCCGGAACCAGATTAGGGCCTGGTGCCATCCTGCGGTGTTGCGGCCAGCTCAAAAGAAAGCGAGTTGAAGAAAGGAACTCAGGGGCACTGTAATTCACAAACCTGCAGAGTTATAAATGACAGCTATCGTCCAAAAATAGACTGAAGTAAGGCTGCCAAGAGGACTTGAAAGCGGGGCAGAATTGCAGGAAACCGATTTCAGGAGGTAGACTGGAATTGCATTGAAAGCATAGGAAAAGAGGCAGAACGTCCACAATGATGCACTTGGCCAAAAAGGGCGTATGCGTTGTTTCCTGAATATATTCAGGAAAAAACGCATACGCCGTTTTTGGCCAACCAAGCAAGCTTGCAAAGGAAATCTGCACTACAATGAAGTCTCACTTCCCCCCGGTCAAAAGGGCCATCTGAAAAAAGTGTAAAATCCAGAAAGGCAGGACAGGCCATGGAGAACTGGGAGCCTTGTTATGCTGATGGGCGGGATGTAAATTGCCAACAACCACTCGGGAGAAGTGTATGGTGTTTCCTGAAACATCTAAAAAACAAAGCAACAGAGCCTAGGTCACTTCCACTTATGGTCCTATAGCTTAGGGAAATTAAAATCAAAAAGACACAGCTCCCCAAAGTTTGGAACGGCTCTGTTTACAAGAACCTCGTTTACAGTACAAGTTCAACATCGCAGAAAGTGAAAAATGGATAAAGAAGTTGTGGTATTTACTTACAAAGCAATATCACTCAGCAATGAAATCTGTGTCATCAGGCCCTTAGCAGCACAATGAGTGGATTCAGGTATGATGATTCTAACTGAAGTAAGTCACACAGAAAAAGAAACATCATAAGATATCAGTAATACTCGGAATGTAAACTTGGCTACACAGGAACTGAATTACAGAACAGAACAGGGTCTCAAATTTAGAAAACCAACTTATGCTTGCTTAAGGGTAAAGGTGAGTTGGGGTGCTGCATAAAACCAGAGATTGAAATGAGCACAGATAAAGTTCCTTAAGTCAAATATGGAATAGAAAAGAGCTACTCCTTGCTCAACGAAATGGACTCAACACCGCATATTAAACGCCTAAGAATGTACCTGACTAGTAAGTATCTTAAAACCTATGGATTGCTATGTCTCCGAAAGAGAATCAAGCATGTGTACAGGGGCATAAACGCAGCAGTGATAGGATTGGAGAGGTTCGGTGAGCAAATGAAGACCCTTTGAAGTCATATTGCATGGTACCCATTACACGGGTCTTAACTCTCCAGGTTTAAGGTATTCTTCCTTCAGCTAAAACATGCATGTGGAACCCAAGTATGATCAACCATGTGAACGGGAGACGTGTTCAAATATGTCTCAGTTTTCCTCCCCTGGTACTCGGGTTCAATATTCCAGATGCTTTACTAACACTCTCCCCACTTGGAGAGTCACCGCCTTTAACCTCCTGTTTGGCCCAGTTTGCAATTTCTGCGGAAGATGAACAGGAATAGCGAGAACCAATGAGAGACTAGCTGGAGGTGTCTGGACGGGCAAATTTAACTCTCATTTCCCACCAGGAAGAGGAAATAACCAAAGGATCAGCGTGCCGTGCCGGAATCAGATTAGGGCCTGAAGCCATCCTGCGGTGTTGCGGCCAGGTCACAAGAAAGCGAGTTGAAGAAAGGAGCTCAGGGGCACTGTAATTCACAAACCTGCAGAGTTATAAATGACAGCTATCGTCCAAAAATAGACTGAAGTAAGGCTGCCAAGAGGACTTGAAAGCGGGGCAGAATTGCAGGAAACCGATTTCAGGAGGTAGACTGGAATTGCATTGAAAGCATAGGAAAAGAGGCAGAAAGTCCACAATGATGCACTTGGCCAAAAAGGGCGTATGCGTTTTTTCCTGAAATTATTCAGGAAAAAACGCATACGCCCTTTTTGGCCAACCAAGCAAGCTTGCAAAGGAAATCTGCACTACAATGAAGTCTCACTTCCCCCCGGTCAAAAGGGCCATCTGAAAAAAGTGTAAAATCCAGAAAGGCAACAGGCCATTGAGAACTGGGAGCCTTGTTATGCTGAAGGGCGGGATGTAAATTGCCAACAGACACTTGGGAGAAGTGTATGGTGTTTCCTGAAACATCTAAAAAACAAAGCAACAGAGCCTAGGGCACTTCCACTTATGGTCCTATAGCTTAGGGAAATTAAAATCAAAAAGACACAGCTCCCCAAAGTTTGGAACGGCTCTGTTTACAAGAACCTCGTTTACAGTACAAGTTCAACATCGCAGAAAGTGAAAAATGGATAAAGACGTTGTGGTATTTACTTACAAAGCAATATCACTCAGCAATGAAATCTATGTCATCAGGCCCTTAGCATCACAATGAGTGGATTCAGGTATGATGATTCTAACTGAAATAAGTCACACAGAAAAAGAAACATCATAAGATATCACTAATACACGGAATGTAAACTTGGCTACACAGGAACTGAATTACAGAACAGAACAGGGTCTAAAATTTAGAAAACCAACTTATGCTTGCTTAAGGGTAAAGGTGAGTTGGGGTGCTGCATAAAACCAGAGATTGAAATGAGCACAGATAAAGTTCCTTAAGTCAAATATGGAATAGACAAGAGCTACTCCTTGCTCAACGAAATGGACTCAACACCGCATATTAAACGCCTAAGAATGTACCTGACTAGTAAGTATCTTAAAACCTATGGATTGCTATGTCTCTGAAAGAGAATCAAGCATGTGTACAGGGGCATAAATGCAGCAGTGATAGGATTGGAGAGGTTCGGTGAGCAAATGAAGACCCTTTGAAGTCATATTGCATGGTACCCATTACACGGGTCTCAACTCTCCAGGTTTAAGGTATTCTTCCTTCAGCTAAAACATGCATGTGGAACCTAGAGTATGATCAACCATGTGATCGGGAGACGTGTTCAAATATGTCTCAGTTTTCCTCCCCTGGTACTCGGGTGCAACATTCCAGACGCTTTACTAACACTCTCCCCACTTGGAGAGTCAGCCCCTTTAACTTCCTGTTTGGCCCAGTTTGCAATTTCTGCGGAAGATGAACAGGAATAGCGAGAACCAATGAGAGGCTAGCTGGAGGTGTCTGGACGGGCAAATTTAACTCTCATTTCCCACCAGGAATAGGAATTAACCAAAGTCTCAGCATGCCGGGCCGGAACCAGATTAGGGCCTGGTGCCATCCTGCGGTGTTGCGGCCAGCTCAAAAGAAAGCGAGTTGAAGAAAGGAGCTCAGGGGCACTGTAATTCACAAACCTGCAGAGTTATAAATGACAGCTATCGTCCAAAAATAGACTGAAGTAAGGCTGCCAAGAGGACTTGAAAGCGGGGCAGAATTGCAGGAAACCGATTTCAGGAGGTAGACTGGAATTGCATTGAAAGCATAGGAAAAGAGGCAGAACGTCCACAATGATGCACTTGGCCAAAAAGGGCGTATGCGTTGTTTCCTGAATATATTCAGGAAAAAACGCATACGCCGTTTTTGGCCAACCAAGCAAGTTTGCAAAGGAAATCTGCACTACAATGAAGTCTCACTTCCCCCCGGTCAAAAGGGCCATCTGAAAAAAGTGTAAAATCCAGAAAGGCAGGACAGGCCATGGAGAACTGGGAGCCTTGTTATGCTGATGGGCGGGATGTAAATTGCCAACAACCACTCGGGAGAAGTGTATGGTGTTTCCTGAAACATCTAAAAAACAAAGCAACAGAGCCTAGGGCACTTCCACTTATGGTCCTATAGCTTAGGGAAATTAAAATCAAAAAGACACAGCTCCCCAAAGTTTGGAACGGCTCTGTTTACAAGAACCTCGTTTACAGTACAAGTTCAACATCGCAGAAAGTGAAAAATGGATAAAGAAGTTGTGGTATTTACTTACAAAGCAATATCACTCAGCAATGAAATCTGTGTCATCAGGCCCTTAGCAGCACAATGAGTGGATTCAGGTATGATGATTCTAACTGAAGTAAGTCACACAGAAAAAGAAACATCACAAGATATCAGTAATACTCGGAATGTAAACTTGGCTACACAGGAACTGAATTACAGAACAGAACAGGGTCTCAAATTTAGAAAACCAACTTATGCTTGCTTAAGGGTAAAGGTGAGTTGGGGTGCTGCATAAAACCAGAGATTGAAATGAGCACAGATAAAGTTCCTTAAGTCAAATATGGAATAGAAAAGAGCTACTCCTTGCTCAACGAAATGGACTCAACACCGCATATTAAACGCCTAAGAATGTACCTGACTAGTAAGTATCTTAAAACCTATGGATTGCTATGTCTCTGAAAGAGAATCAAGCATGTGTACAGGGGCATAAACGCAGCAGTGATAGGATTGGAGAGGTTCGGTGAGCAAATGAAGACCCTTTGAAGTCATATTGCATGGTACCCATTACACGGGTCTCAACTCTCCAGGTTTAAGGTATTCTTCCTTCAGCTAAAACATGCATGTGGAACCTAGAGTATGATCAACCATGTGATCGGGAGACGTGTTCAAATATGTCTCAGTTTTCCTCCCCTGGTACTCGGGTGCAACATTCCAGACGCTTTACTAACACTCTCCCCACTTGGAGAGTCAGCCCCTTTAACTTCCTGTTTGGCCCAGTTTGCAATTTCTGCGGAAGATGAACAGGAATAGCGAGAACCAATGAGAGGCTAGCTGGAGGTGTCTGGACGGGCAAATTTAACTCTCATTTCCCACCAGGAATAGGAATTAACCAAAGTCTCAGCATGCCGGGCCGGAACCAGATTAGGGCCTGGTGCCATCCTGCGGTGTTGCGGCCAGCTCAAAAGAAAGCGAGTTGAAGAAAGGAGCTCAGGGGCACTGTAATTCACAAACCTGCAGAGTTATAAATGACAGCTATCGTCCAAAAATAGACTGAAGTAAGGCTGCCAAGAGGACTTGAAAGCGGGGCAGAATTGCAGGAAACCGATTTCAGGAGGTAGACTGGAATTGCATTGAAAGCATAGGAAAAGAGGCAGAACGTCCACAATGATGCACTTGGCCAAAAAGGGCGTATGCGTTGTTTCCTGAATATATTCAGGAAAAAACGCATACGCCGTTTTTGACCAACCAAGCAAGTTTGCAAAGGAAATCTGCACTACAATGAAGTCTCACTTCCCCCCGGTCAAAAGGGCCATCTGAAAAAAGTGTAAAATCCAGAAAGGCAGGACAGGCCATGGAGAACTGGGAGCCTTGTTATGCTGATGGGCGGGATGTAAATTGCCAACAACCACTCGGGAGAAGTGTATGGTGTTTCCTGAAACATCTAAAAAACAAAGCAACAGAGCCTAGGGCACTTCCACTTATGGTCCTATAGCTTAGGGAAATTAAAATCAAAAAGACACAGCTCCCCAAAGTTTGGAACGGCTCTGTTTACAAGAACCTCGTTTACAGTACAAGTTCAACATCGCAGAAAGTGAAAAATGGATAAAGAAGTTGTGGTATTTACTTACAAAGCAATATCACTCAGCAATGAAATCTGTGTCATCAGGCCCTTAGCAGCACAATGAGTGGATTCAGGTATGATGATTCTAACTGAAGTAAGTCACACAGAAAAAGAAACATCACAAGATATCAGTAATACTCGGAATGTAAACTTGGCTACACAGGAACTGAATTACAGAACAGAACAGGGTCTCAAATTTAGAAAACCAACTTATGCTTGCTTAAGGGTAAAGGTGAGTTGGGGTGCTGCATAAAACCAGAGATTGAAATGAGCACAGATAAAGTTCCTTAAGTCAAATATGGAATAGAAAAGAGCTACTCCTTGCTCAACGAAATGGACTCAACACCGCATATTAAACGCCTAAGAATGTACCTGACTAGTAAGTATCTTAAAACCTATGGATTGCTATGTCTCTGAAAGAGAATCAAGCATGTGTACAGGGGCATAAACGCAGCAGTGATAGGATTGGAGAGGTTCGGTGAGCAAATGAAGACCCTTTGAAGTCATATTGCATGGTACCCATTACACGGGTCTCAACTCTCCAGGTTTAAGGTATTCTTCCTTCAGCTAAAACATGCATGTGGAACCTAGAGTATGATCAACCATGTGATCGGGAGACGTGTTCAAATATGTCTCAGTTTTCCTCCCCTGGTACTCGGGTGCAACATTCCAGACGCTTTACTAACACTCTCCCCACTTGGAGAGTCAGCCCCTTTAACTTCCTGTTTGGCCCAGTTTGCAATTTCTGCGGAAGATGAACAGGAATAGCGAGAACCAATGAGAGGCTAGCTGGAGGTGTCTGGACGGGCAAATTTAACTCTCATTTCCCACCAGGAATAGGAATTAACCAAAGTCTCAGCATGCCGGGCCGGAACCAGATTAGGGCCTGGTGCCATCCTGCGGTGTTGCGGCCAGCTCAAAAGAAAGCGAGTTGAAGAAAGGAGCTCAGGGGCACTGTAATTCACAAACCTGCAGAGTTATAAATGACAGCTATCGTCCAAAAATAGACTGAAGTAAGGCTGCCAAGAGGACTTGAAAGCGGGGCAGAATTGCAGGAAACCGATTTCAGGAGGTAGACTGGAATTGCATTGAAAGCATAGGAAAAGAGGCAGAACGTCCACAATGATGCACTTGGCCAAAAAGGGCGTATGCGTTGTTTCCTGAATATATTCAGGAAAAAACGCATACGCCGTTTTTGGCCAACCAAGCAAGTTTGCAAAGGAAATCTGCACTACAATGAAGTCTCACTTCCCCCCGGTCAAAAGGGCCATCTGAAAAAAGTGTAAAATCCAGAAAGGCAGGACAGGCCATGGAGAACTGGGAGCCTTGTTATGCTGATGGGCGGGATGTAAATTGCCAACAACCACTCGGGAGAAGTGTATGGTGTTTCCTGAAACATCTAAAAAACAAAGCAACAGAGCCTAGGGCACTTCCACTTATGGTCCTATAGCTTAGGGAAATTAAAATCAAAAAGACACAGCTCCCCAAAGTTTGGAACGGCTCTGTTTACAAGAACCTCGTTTACAGTACAAGTTCAACATCGCAGAAAGTGAAAAATGGATAAAGAAGTTGTGGTATTTACTTACAAAGCAATATCACTCAGCAATGAAATCTGTGTCATCAGGCCCTTAGCAGCACAATGAGTGGATTCAGGTATGATGATTCTAACTGAAGTAAGTCACACAGAAAAAGAAACATCACAAGATATCAGTAATACTCGGAATGTAAACTTGGCTACACAGGAACTGAATTACAGAACAGAACAGGGTCTCAAATTTAGAAAACCAACTTATGCTTGCTTAAGGGTAAAGGTGAGTTGGGGTGCTGCATAAAACCAGAGATTGAAATGAGCACAGATAAAGTTCCTTAAGTCAAATATGGAATAGAAAAGAGCTACTCCTTGCTCAACGAAATGGACTCAACACCGCATATTAAACGCCTAAGAATGTACCTGACTAGTAAGTATCTTAAAACCTATGGATTGCTATGTCTCCGAAAGAGAATCAAGCATGTGTACAGGGGCATAAACGCAGCAGTGATAGGATTGGAGAGGTTCGGTGAGCAAATGAAGACCCTTTGAAGTCATATTGCATGGTACCCATTACACGGGTCTTAACTCTCCAGGTTTAAGGTATTCTTCCTTCAGCTAAAACATGCATGTGGAACCCAAGTATGATCAACCATGTGAACGGGAGACGTGTTCAAATATGTCTCAGTTTTCCTCCCCTGGTACTCGGGTGCAACATTCCAGATGCTTTACTAACACTCTCCCCACTTGGAGAGTCACCGCCTTTAACCTCCTGTTTGGCCCAGTTTGCAATTTCTGCGGAAGATGAACAGGAATAGCGAGAACCAATGAGAGACTAGCTGGAGGTGTCTGGACGGGCAAATTTAACTCTCATTTCCCACCAGGAAGAGGAAATAACCAAAGGATCAGCGTGCCGTGCCGGAATCAGATTAGGGCCTGAAGCCATCCTGCGGTGTTGCGGCCAGGTCACAAGAAAGCGAGTTGAAGAAAGGAGCTCAGGGGCACTGTAATTCACAAACCTGCAGAGTTATAAATGACAGCTATCGTCCAAAAATAGACTGAAGTAAGGCTGCCAAGAGGACTTGAAAGCGGGGCAGAATTGCAGGAAACCGATTTCAGGAGGTAGACTGGAATTGCATTGAAAGCATAGGAAAAGAGGCAGAACGTCCACAATGATGCACTTGGCCAAAAAGGGCGTATGCGTTTTTTCCTGAATATATTCAGGAAAAAACGCATACGCCCTTTTTGGCCAACCAAGCAAGCTTGCAAAGGAAATCTGCACTACAATGAAGTCTCACTTCCCCCCGGTCAAAAGCGCCATCTGAAAAAAGTGTAAAATCCAGAAAGGCAGGACAGGCCATGGAGAACTGGGAGCCTTGTTATGCTGATGGGCGGGATGTAAATTGCCAACAGACACTCAGGAGAAGTGTATGGTGTTTCCTGAAACATCTAAAAAACAAAGCAACAGAGCCTAGGGCACTGCCACTTATGGTCCTATAGCTTAGGGAAATTAAAATCAAAAAGACACAGCCACCCCAAAGTTTGGGACGCCTCTGTTTACAAGAACCTCGTTTACAGTACAAGTTCAACATCGCAGAAAGTGAAAAATGGATAAAGAAGTGGTATTTACTTACAAAGCAATATCACTCAGCAATGAAATCTATGTCATCAGGCCCTTAGCATCACAATTAGTGGATTCAGGTATGATGATTCTAACTGAAATAAGTCACACAGAAAAAGAAACATCATAAGATATCAGTAATACACGGAATGTAAACTTGGCTACACAGGAACTGAATTACAGAACAGAACAGGGTCTCAAATTTAGAAAACCAACTTATGCTTGCTTAAGGGGAAAGGTGAGTTGGGGTGCTGCATAAAACCATAGATTGAAATGAGCACAGATAACGTTCCTTAAGTCAAATATGGAATAGACAAGAGCTACTCCTTGCTCAATGAAATGGACTCAACACCCCATATTAAACGCCTAAGAATGTACCTGACTAGTAAGTATCGTAAAACCTATGGATTGCTATGTCTCCAAAAGAGAATCAAGCATGTGTGCAGGGGCATAAACGCAGCAGTGATAGGATTGGAGAGGTTCGGTGAGCAAATGAAGACCCTTTGAAGTCATATTGCATGGTACCCATTACACGGGTATCAACTCTCCAGGTTTAAGGTATTCTTCCTTCAGCTAAAACATGCATGTGGAACCCAAGTATGATCAACCATGTGAACGGGAGATGTGTTCAAATATGTCTCAGTTTTCCTCCCCTGGTACTCGGGTGCAACATTCCAGACGCTTTACTAACACTCTCCCCACTTGGAGAGTCAGCGCCTTTAACCTCCTGTTTGGCCCAGTTTGCAATTTCTGCGGAAGATGAACAGGAATAGTGAGAACCAATGAGAGGCTAGCTGGAGGTGTCTGGACGGGCAAATTTAACTCTCATTTCCCACCAGGAAGAGGAAATAACCAAAGGCTCAGCGTGCCGTACCGGAACCAGATTAGGGCCTGAAGCCATCCTGCAGTGTTGCGGCCAGCTCAAAAGAAAGCGAGTTGAAGAAAGGAGCTCAGGGGCACTGTAATTCACAAACCTGCAGTTATAAATGACAGCTATCGTCCAAAAATAGACTGAAGTAAGGCTGCCAAGAGGACTTGAAAGCGGGGCAGAATTGCAGGAAACCGATTTCAGGAGGTAGACTGGAATTGCATTGAAAGCATAGGAAAAGAGGCAGAACGTCCACAATGATGCACTTGGCCAAAAAGGGCGTATGCGTTTTTTCCTGAATATATTCAGGAAAAAACGCATACGCCCTTTTTGGCCAACCAAGCAAGCTTGCAAAGGAAATCTGCACTACAATGAAGTCTCACTTCCCCCCGGTCAAAAGGGCCATCTGAAAAAAGTGTAAAATCCAGAAAGGCAGGACAGGCCATGGAGAACTGGGAGCCTTGTTATGCTGATGGGCGGGATGTAAATTGCCAACAACCACTCCGGAGAAGTGTATGGTGTTTCCTGAAACATCTAAAAAACAAAGCAACAGAACCTAGGGCACTTCCACTTATGGTCCTATAGCTTAGGGAAATTAAAATAAAAAAGACACAGCCACCCCAAAGTTTGGAACGGCTCTGTTTACAAGAACCTCGTTTACAGTACAAGTTCAACATCGCAGAAAGTGAAAAATGGATAAAGAAGTTGTGGTATTTACTTACAAAGCAATATCACTCAGCAATGAAATCTGTGTCATCAGGCCCTTAGCAGCACAATGAGTGGATTCAGGTATGATGATTCTAACTGAAATAAGTCACACAGAAAAAGAAACATCATAAGATATCAGTAATACTCGGAATGTAAACTTGGCTACACAGGAACTGTATTCCAAAACAGAACAGGGTCTCAAATTTAGAAAACCAACTTATGCTTGCTTAAGGGGAAAGGTGAGTTGGGGTGCTGCATAAAACCAGAGATTGAAATGAGCACAGATAAAGTTCCTTAAGCCAAATATGGAATAGACAAGAGCTACTCCTTGCTCAACGAAATGGACTCAAAACCCCATATTAAATCCCTAAGAATGTACCTGACTAGTAAGTATCTTAAAACCTATGGATTGCTATGTCTCCAAAAGAGAATCAAGCGTGTGTACAGGGGAATAAACGCAGCAGTGATAGGATTGGAGAGGTTCAGTGAGCAAATGAAGACCCTTTGAAGTCATATTGCATGGTACCCATTCCACGGGTCTCAACT
Source organism: Delphinus delphis (assembly GCF_949987515.2). Taxonomy (NCBI): domain Eukaryota; kingdom Metazoa; phylum Chordata; class Mammalia; order Artiodactyla; family Delphinidae; genus Delphinus; species Delphinus delphis. Next base: position 137,593 of record NW_027192675.1, on the reverse strand, counting down.
CTCCAGGTTTAAGGTATTCTTCCTTCAGCTAAAACATGCATGTGGAACCCAGAGTATGATCAACCATGTGAACGGGAGACGTGTTCAAATATGTCTCAGTTTTCCTCCCCTGGTACTCGGGTGCAACATTCCAGACGCTTTACTAACACTCTCCCCACTTGGAGAGTCAGCGCCTTTAACCTCCTGTTTGGCCCAGTTTGCAATTTCTGCGCAAGATGAACAGGAATAGCGAGAACCAATGAGAGACTAGCTGGAGGTGTCTGGACGGGCAAATTTAACTCTCATTTCCCACCAGGAGGCGGAAATAACCAAAGGCTCAGCGTGCCGTGCCGGAACCACATTAGGGCCTGAAGCCATCCTGCGGTGTTGCGGCCAGGTCACAAGAAAGCGAGTTGAAGAAAGGAGCTCAGGGGCACTGTAATTCACAAACCTGCAGAGTTATAAATGACAGCTATCGTCCAAAAATAGACTGAAGTAAGGCTGCCAAGAGGACTTGAAAGCGGGGCAGAATTGCAGGAAACCGATTTCAGGAGGTAGACTGGAATTGCATTGAAAGCATAGGAAAAGAGGCAGAACGTCCACAATGATGCACTTGGCCAAAAAGGGCGTATGCGTTTTTTCCTGAATATATTCAGGAAAAAACGCATACGACCTTTTTGGCCAACCAAGCAAGCTTGCAAAGGAAATCTACACTACAATGAAGTCTCACTTCCCCCCGGTCAAAAGGGCCATCTGAAAAAAGTGTAAAATCCAGAAAGGCAGGACAGGCCATGGAGAACTGGGAGCCTTGTTATGGTGATGGGCGGGATGTAAATTGCCAACAACCACTCCGGAGAAGTGTATGGTGTTTCCTGAAACATCTAAAAAACAAAGCAACAGAACCTAGGGCACTTCCACTTATGGTCCTATAGCTTAGGGAAATTAAAATCAAAAAGACACAGCCACCCCAAAGTTTGGAACGGCTCTGTTTACAAGAACCTCGTTTACAGTACAAGTTCAACATCGCAGAAAGTGAAAAATGGATAAAGAAGTTGTGGTATTTACTTACAAAGCAATATCACTCAGCAATGAAATCTGTGTCATCAGGCCCTTAGCAGCACAATGACTGGATTCAGGTATGATGATTCTAACTGAAATAAGTCACACAGAAAAAGAAACATCATAAGATATCAGTAATACACGGAATGTAAACTTGGCTACACAGGAACTGCATTCAAAAACAGAACAGGTTTTCAAATTTAGAAAACCAACTTATGCTTGCTTAAGGGGAAAGGTGAGTTGGGGTGCTGCATAAAACCAGAGATTGAAATGAGCACAGATAAAGTTCCTTAAGCCAAATATGGAATAGACAAGAGCTACTCCTTGCTCAACGAAATGGACTCAAAACCCCATATTAAACCCCTAAGAATGTACCTGACTAGTAAGTATCTTAAAACCTATGGATTGCTATGTCTCCAAAAGAGAATCAAGCGTGTGTACAGGGGAATAAACGCAGCAGTGATAGGATTGGAGAGGTTCGGTGAGCAAATGAAGACCCTTTGAAGTCATATTGCATGGTACCCATTCCACGGGTCTCAACTCTCCAGGTTTAAGGTATTCTTCCTTCAGCTAAAACATGCATGTGGAACCCAGAGTATGATCAACCATGTGAACGGGAGACGTGTTCAAATATGTCTCAGTTTTCCTCCCCTGGTACTCGGGTGCAACATTCCAGATGCTTTACTAACACTCTCCCCTCTTGGAGAGTCAGTCCCTTTAACCTCCTGTTTGGCCCAGTTTGCAATTTCTGCGGAAGATGAACAGGAATAGCGAGAACCAATGAGAGGCTAGCTGGAGGTGTCTGGACGGGCAAATTTAACTCTCATTTCCCACCAGGAAGTGGAATTAACCAAAGGCTCAGCATGCAGGGCCGGAACCAGTTTAGGGCCTGAAGCCATCCTGCGGTGTTGCGGCCAGGTCACAAGAAAGCGAGTTGAAGAAAGGAGCTCAGGGGAACTGTAATTCACAAACCTGCAGAGTTATAAATGACAGCTATCGTCCAAAAATAGACTGAAGTAAGGCTGCCAAGAGGACTTGAAAGCGGGGCAGAATTGCAGGAAACCGATTTCAGGAGGTAGACTGGAATTGCATTGAAAGCATAGGAAAAGAGGCAGAACGTCCACAATGATGCACTTGGCCAAAAAGGGCGTATGCGTTTTTTCCTGAATATATTCAGGAAAAAACGCATACGCCCTTTTTGGCCAACCAAGCAAGCTTGCAAAGGAAATCTGCACTACAATGAAGTCTCACTTCCCCCCGGTCAAAAGGGCCATCTGAAAAAAGTGTAAAATCCAGAAAGGCAGGACAGGCCATGGAGAACTGGGAGCCTTGTTATGGTGATGGGCGGGATGTAAATTGCCAACAACCACTCGGGAGAAGTGTATGGTGTTTCCTGAAACATCTAAAAAACAAAGCAACAGAACCTAGGGCACTTCCACTTATGGTCCTATAGCTTAGGGAAATTAAAATGAAAAAGACACAGCCACCCCAAAGTTTGGAACGGCTCTGTTTACAAGAACCTCGTTTACAGTACAAGTTCAACATCGCAGAAAGTGAAAAATGGATAAAGAAGTTGTGGTATTTACTTACAAAGCAATATCACTCAGCAATGAAATCTGTGTCATCAGGCCCTTAGCAGCACAATGACTGGATTCAGCTATGATGATTCTAACTGAAATAAGTCACACAGAAAAAGAAACATCATAAGATATCAGTAATACACGGAATGTAAACTTGGCTACACAGGAACTGCATTCCAAAACAGAACAGGGTCTCAAATTTAGAAAACCAACTTATGCTTGCTTAAGGGGAAATGTGAGTTGGGGTGCTGCATAAAACCAGAGATTGAAATGAGCACAGATAAAGTTCCTTAAGCCAAATATGGAATAGACAAGAGCTACTCCTTGCTCAACGAAATGGACTCAACACCCCATATTAAACGCCTAAGAATGTACCTGACTAGTAAGTATCTTAAAACCTATGGATTGCTATGTCTCTGAAAGAGAATCCAGCATGTGTACAGGGGCATAAACGCAGCAGTGATAGGATTGGAGAGGTTCGGTGAGCAAATGAAGACCCTTTGAAGTCATATTGCATGGTACCCATTCCACGGGTTTCAACTACCCAGGTTTAAGGTATTCTTCCTTCAGCTAAAACATGCATGTGGAACCTAGAGTATGATCAACCATGTGATCGGGAGACGTGTTCAAATATGTCTCAGTTTTCCTCCCCTGGTACTCGGGTGCAACATTCCAGACGCTTTACTAACACTCTCCCCACTTGGAGAGTCAGTCCCTTTAACCTCCTGTTTGGCCCAGTTTGCAATTTCTGCGGAAGATGAACAGGAATAGCGAGAACCAATGAGAGGCTAGCTGGAGGTGTCTGGACGGGCAAATTTAACTCTCATTTCCCACCAGGAAGAGGAATTAACCAAAGGCTCAGCATGCCGGGCCGGAACCAGATTAGGGCCTGAAGCCATCCTGCGGTGTTGCGGCCAGGTCACAAGAAAGCGAGTTGAAGAAAGGAGCTCAGGGGCACTGTAATTCACAAACCTGCAGAGTTATAAATGACAGCTATCATCCAAAAATAGACTGAAGTAAGGCTGCCAAGAGGACTTGAAAGCGGGGCAGAATTGCAGGAAACCGATTTCAGGAGGTAGACTGGAATTGCATTGAAAGCATAGGAAAAGAGGCAGAACGTCCACAATGATGCACTTGGCCAAAAAGGGCGTATGCGTTTTTTCCTGAATATATTCAGGAAAAAACGCATACGCCCTTTTTGGCCAACCAAGCAAGCTTGCAAAGGAAATCTGCACTACAATGAAGTCTCACTTCCCCCCGGTCAAAAGGGCCATCTGAAAAAAGTGTAAAATCCAGAAAGGCAGGACAGGCCATGGAGAACTGGGAGCCTTGTTATGCTGATGAGCGGGATGTAAATTGCCAACAACCACTCTGGAGAAGTCTATGGTGTTTCCTGAAACATCTAAAAAACAAAGCAACAGAGCCTAGGGCACTTCCACTTATGGTCCTATAGCTTAGGGAAATTAAAATCAAAAAGACACAGCCACCCCAAAGTTTGGGACGCCTCCGTTTACAAGAACCTCGTTTACCGTACAAGTTCAATATCACAGAAAGTGAAAAATGGATAAAGAACTTGTGGTACTTACGTACAATGCAGTATCACTCAGCAATGAAATCTATGTCATCAGGCCCTTAGCATCACAATGAGTGGATTCAGGTATGATGATTCTAACTGAAATAAGTCACACAGAAAAAGAAACATCATAAGATATCAGTAATACACGGAATGTAAACTTGGCTACATAGGAACTGAATTACAGAACAGAACAGGGTCTCAAATTTAGAAAACCAACTTATGCTTGCTTAAGGGTAAAGGTGAGTTGGGGTGCTGCATAAAACCAGAGATTGAAATGAGCACAGATAAAGTTCCTTAAGTCAAATATGGAATAGACAAGAGCTACTCCTTGCTCAACGAACTGGACTCAACACCGCCTATTAAACGCCTAAGAATGTACCTGACTAGTAAGTATCTTAAAACCTATGGATTGCTATGTCTCTGAAAGAGAATCAAGCATGTGTACAGGGGCATAAACGCAGCAGTGATAGGATTGGAGAGGTTCGGTGAGCAAATGAAGACCCTTTGAAATCATATTGCATGGTACCCATTACACGGGTCTCAACTCTCCAGGTTTAAGGTATTCTTCCTTCAGCTAAAACATGCATGTGGAACCCAAGTATGATCAACCATGTGAACGGGAGACGTGTTCAAATATGTCTCAGTTTTCCTCCCCTGGTACTCGGGTGCAACATTCCAGACGCTTTACTAACACTCTCCCCACTTGGAGAGTCAGCGCCTTTAACCTCCTGTTTGGCCCAGTTTGCAATTTCTGCGGAAGATGAACAGGAATAGCGAGAACCAATGAGAGGCTAGCTGGAGGTGTCTGGACGGGCAAATTTAACTCTCATTTCCCACCAGGAAGAGGAAATAACCAAAGGCTCAGTGTGCCGTACCGGAACCAGATTAGGGCCTGAAGCCATCCTGCGGTGTTGCGGCCAGCTCAAAAGAAACCGAGTTGAAGAAAGGAGCTCAGGGGCACTGTAATTCACAAACCTGCAGAGTTATAAATGACAGCTATCGTCCAAAAATCGACTGAAGTAAGGTTGCCAAGAGGACTTGAAAGCGGGGCAGAATTGCAGGAAACCGATTTCAGGAGTTAGACTGGAATTGCATTGAAAGCATAGGAAAAGAGGCAGAACGTCCACAATGATGCACTTGGCCGAAAAGGGCGTATGCGTTTTTTCCTGAATATATTCAGGAAAAAACGCATACGCCCTTTTTGGCCAACCAAGCAAGCTTGCAAAGGAAATCTGCACTACAATGAAGTCTCACTTCCCCCCGGTCAAAAGGGCCATCTGAAAAAAGTGTAAAATCCAGAAAGGCAGGACAGGCCATGGAGAACTGGGAGCCTTGTTATGCTGATGGGCGGGATGTAAATTGCCAACAACCACTCCGGAGAAGTGTATGGTGTTTCCTGAAACATCTAAAAAACAAAGCAACAGAACCTAGGGCACTTCCACTTATGGTCCTATAGCTTAGGGAAATTAAAATCAAAAAGACACAGCCACCCCAAAGTTTGGAACGGCTCTGTTTACAAGAACCTCGTTTACAGTACAAGTTCAACATCGCAGAAAGTGAAAAATGGATAAAGAAGTTGTGGTATTTACTTACAAAGCAATATCACTCAGCAATAAAATCTGTGTCATCAGGCCCTTAGCAGCACAATGAGTGGATTCAGGTATGATGATTCTAACTGAAGTAAGTCACACAGAAAAAGAAACATCATAAGATATCAGTAATACACGGAATGTAAACTTGGCTACACAGGAACTGAATTACAGAACAGAACAGGGTCTCAAATTTAGAAAACCAACTTATGCTTGCTTAAGGGTAAAGGTGAGTTGGGGTGCTGCATAAAACCAGAGATTGAAATGAGCACAGATAAAGTTCCTTAAGTCAAATATGGAATAGACAAGAGCTACTCCTTGCTCAACGAAATGGACTCAACACCGCATATTAAACACCTAAGAATGTACCTGACTAGTAAGTATCTTAAAACCTATGGATTGCTATGTCTCCGAAAGAGAATCAAGCATGTGTACAGGGGCATAAACGCAGCAGTGATAGGATTGGAGAGGTTCGGTGAGCAAATGAAGACCCTTTGAAGTCATATTGCATGGTACCCATTCCACGGGTTTCAACTACCCAGGTTTAAGGTATTCTTCCTTCAGCTAAAACATGCATGTGGAACCTAGAGTATGATCAACCATGTGATCGGGAGACGTGTTCAAATATGTCTCAGTTTTCCTCCCCTGGTACTCGGGTGCAACATTCCAGACGCTTTACTAACACTCTCCCCACTTGGAGAGTCAGTCCCTTTAACCTCCTGTTTGGCCCAGTTTGCAATTTCTGCGGAAGATGAACAGGAATAGCGAGAACCAATGAGAGGCTAGCTGGAGGTGTCTGGACGGGCAAATTTAACTCTCATTTCCCACCAGGAAGAGGAATTAACCAAAGGCTCAGCATGCCGGGCCGGAACCAGATTAGGGCCTGAAGCCATCCTGCGGTGTTGCGGCCAGGTCACAAGAAAGCGAGTTGAAGAAAGGAGCTCAGGGGCACTGTAATTCACAAACCTGCAGAGTTATAAATGACAGCTATCATCCAAAAATAGACTGAAGTAAGGCTGCCAAGAGGACTTGAAAGCGGGGCAGAATTGCAGGAAACCGATTTCAGGAGGTAGACTGGAATTGCATTGAAAGCATAGGAAAAGAGGCAGAACGTCCACAATGATGCACTTGGCCAAAAAGGGCGTATGCGTTTTTTCCTGAATATATTCAGGAAAAAACGCATACGCCCTTTTTGGCCAACCAAGCAAGCTTGCAAAGGAAATCTGCACTACAATGAAGTCTCACTTCCCCCCGGTCAAAAGGGCCATCTGAAAAAAGTGTAAAATCCAGAAAGGCAGGACAGGCCATGGAGAACTGGGAGCCTTGTTATGCTGATGGGCGGGATGTAAATTGCCAACAACCACTCGGGAGAAGTGTATGGTGTTTCCTGAAACATCTAAAAAACAAAGCAACAGAGCCTAGGGCACTTCCACTTATGGTCCTATAGCTTAGGGAAATTAAAATCAAAAAGACACAGCCACCCCAAAGTTTGGGACGCCTCCGTTTACAAGAACCTCGTTTACCGTACAAGTTCAATATCACAGAAAGTGAAAAATGGATAAAGAACTTGTGGTACTTACGTACAATGCAGTATCACTCAGCAATGAAATCTATGTCATCAGGCCCTTAGCATCACAATGAGTGGATTCAGGTATGATGATTCTAACTGAAATAAGTCACACAGAAAAAGAAACATCATAAGATATCAGTAATACACGGAATGTAAACTTGGCTACATAGGAACTGAATTCCAAAACAGAACAGGGTCTCAAATTTAGAAAACCAACTTATGCTTGCTTAAGGGTAAAGGTGAGTTGGGGTGCTGCATAAAACCAGAGATTGAAATGAGCACAGATAAAGTTCCTTAAGCCAAATATGGAATAGACAAGAGCTACTCCTTGCTCAACGAACTGGACTCAACACCGCCTATTAAACGCCTAAGAATGTACCTGACTAGTAAGTATCTTAAAACCTATGGATTGCTATGTCTCTGAAAGAGAATCAAGCATGTGTACAGGGGCATAAACGCAGCAGTGATAGGATTGGAGAGGTTCGGTGAGCAAATGAAGACCCTTTGAAATCATATTGCATGGTACCCATTACACGGGTCTCAACTCTCCAGGTTTAAGGTATTCTTCCTTCAGCTAAAACATGCATGTGGAACCCAAGTATGATCAACCATGTGAACGGGAGACGTGTTCAAATATGTCTCAGTTTTCCTCCCCTGGTACTCGGGTGCAACATTCCAGACGCTTTACTAACACTCTCCCCACTTGGAGAGTCAGCGCCTTTAACCTCCTGTTTGGCCCAGTTTGCAATTTCTGCGGAAGATGAACAGGAATAGCGAGAACCAATGAGAGGCTAGCTGGAGGTGTCTGGACGGGCAAATTTAACTCTCATTTCCCACCAGGAAGAGGAAATAACCAAAGGCTCAGCGTGCCGTACCGGAACCAGATTAGGGCCTGAAGCCATCCTGCGGTGTTGCGGCCAGCTCAAAAGAAACCGAGTTGAAGAAAGGAGCTCAGGGGCACTGTAATTCACAAACCTGCAGAGTTATAAATGACAGCTATCGTCCAAAAATCGACTGAAGTAAGGTTGCCAAGAGGACTTGAAAGCGGGGCAGAATTGCAGGAAACCGATTTCAGGAGTTAGACTGGAATTGCATTGAAAGCATAGGAAAAGAGGCAGAACGTCCACAATGATGCACTTGGCCGAAAAGGGCATATGCGTTTTTTCCTGAATATATTCAGGAAAAAACGCATACGCCCTTTTTGGCCAACCAAGCAAGCTTGCAAAGGAAATCTGCACTACAATGAAGTCTCACTTCCCCCCGGTCAAAAGGGCCATCTGAAAAAAGTGTAAAATCCAGAAAGGCAGGACAGGCCATGGAGAACTGGGAGCCTTGTTATGCTGATGGGTGGGATGTAAATTGCCAACAACCACTCCGGAGAAGTGTATGGTGTTTCCTGAAACATCTAAAAAACAAAGCAACAGAACCTAGGGCACTTCCACTTATGGTCCTATAGCTTAGGGAAATTAAAATCAAAAAGACACAGCCACCCCAAAGTTTGGAACGGCTCTGTTTACAAGAACCTCGTTTACAGTACAAGTTCAACATCGCAGAAAGTGAAAAATGGATAAAGAAGTTGTGGTATTTACTTACAAAGCAATATCACTCAGCAATAAAATCTGTGTCATCAGGCCCTTAGCAGCACAATGAGTGGATTCAGGTATGATGATTCTAACTGAAGTAAGTCACACAGAAAAAGAAACATCATAAGATATCAGTAATACACGGAATGTAAACTTGGCTACACAGGAACTGAATTACAGAACAGAACAGGGTCTCAAATTTAGAAAACCAACTTATGCTTGCTTAAGGGTAAAGGTGAGTTGGGGTGCTGCATAAAACCAGAGATTGAAATGAGCACAGATAAAGTTCCTTAAGTCAAATATGGAATAGACAAGAGCTACTCCTTGCTCAACGAAATGGACTCAACACCGCATATTAAACACCTAAGAATGTACCTGACTAGTAAGTATCTTAAAACCTATGGATTGCTATGTCTCCGAAAGAGAATCAAGCATGTGTACAGGGGCATAAACGCAGCAGTGATAGGATTGGAGAGGTTCGGTGAGCAAATGAAGACCCTTTGAAGTCATATTGCATGGTACCCATTCCACGGGTTTCAACTACCCAGGTTTAAGGTATTCTTCCTTCAGCTAAAACATGCATGTGGAACCTAGAGTATGATCAACCATGTGATCGGGAGACGTGTTCAAATATGTCTCAGTTTTCCTCCCCTGGTACTCGGGTGCAACATTCCAGACGCTTTACTAACACTCTCCCCACTTGGAGAGTCAGTCCCTTTAACCTCCTGTTTGGCCCAGTTTGCAATTTCTGCGGAAGATGAACAGGAATAGCGAGAACCAATGAGAGGCTAGCTGGAGGTGTCTGGACGGGCACATTTAACTCTCATTTCCCACCAGGAAGAGGAATTAACCAAAGGCTCAGCATGCCGGGCCGGAACCAGATTAGGGCCTGAAGCCATCCTGCGGTGTTGCGGCCAGGTCACAAGAAAGCGAGTTGAAGAAAGGAGCTCAGGGGCACTGTAATTCACAAACCTGCAGAGTTATAAATGACAGCTATCATCCAAAAATAGACTGAAGTAAGGCTGCCAAGAGGACTTGAAAGCGGGGCAGAATTGCAGGAAACCGATTTCAGGAGGTAGACTGGAATTGCATTGAAAGCATAGGAAAAGAGGCAGAACGTCCACAATGATGCACTTGGCCAAAAAGGGCGTATGCGTTTTTTCCTGAATATATTCAGGAAAAAACGCATACGCCCTTTTTGGCCAACCAAGCAAGCTTGCAAAGGAAATCTGCACTACAATGAAGTCTCACTTCCCCCCGGTCAAAAGGGCCATCTGAAAAAAGTGTAAAATCCAGAAAGGCAGGACAGGCCATGGAGAACTGGGAGCCTTGTTATGGTGATGGGCGGGATGTAAATTGCCAACAACCACTCGGGAGAAGTGTATGGTGTTTCCTGAAACATCTAAAAAACAAAGCAACAGAGCCTAGGGCACTTGCACTTATGGTCCTATAGCTTAGGGAAATTAAAATCAAAAAGACACAGCCACCCCAAAGTTTGGGACGCCTCCGTTTACAAGAACCTCGTTTACCGTACAAGTTCAATATCACAGAAAGTGAAAAATGGATAAAGAACTTGTGGTACTTACGTACAATGCAGTATCACTCAGCAATGAAATCTATGTCATCAGGCCCTTAGCATCACAATGAGTGGATTCAGGTATGATGATTCTAACTGAAATAAGTCACACAGAAAAAGAAACATCATAAGATATCAGTAATACACGGAATGTAAACTTGGCTACATAGGAACTGAATTACAGAACAGAACAGGGTCTCAAATTTAGAAAACCAACTTATGCTTGCTTAAGGGGAAAGGTGAGTTGGGGTGCTGCATAAAACCAGAGATTGAAATGAGCACAGATAAAGTTCCTTAAGTCAAATATGGAATAGACAAGAGCTACTCCTTGCTCAACGAACTGGACTCAACACCGCCTATTAAACGCCTAAGAATGTACCTGACTAGTAAGTATCTTAAAACCTATGGATTGCTATGTCTCTGAAAGAGAATCAAGCATGTGTACAGGGGCATAAACGCAGCAGTGATAGGATTGGAGAGGTTCGGTGAGCAAATGAAGACCCTTTGAAATCATATTGCATGGTACCCATTACACGGGTCTCAACTCTCCAGGTTTAAGGTATTCTTCCTTCAGCTAAAACATGCATGTGGAACCCAAGTATGATCAACCATGTGAACGGGAGACGTGTTCAAATATGTCTCAGTTTTCCTCCCCTGGTACTCGGGTGCAACATTCCAGACGCTTTACTAACACTCTCCCCACTTGGAGAGTCAGCGCCTTTAACCTCCTGTTTGGCCCAGTTTGCAATTTCTGCGGAAGATGAACAGGAATAGCGAGAACCAATGAGAGGCTAGCTGGAGGTGTCTGGACGGGCAAATTTAACTCTCATTTCCCACCAGGAAGAGGAAATAACCAAAGGCTCAGCGTGCCGTATCGGAACCAGATTAGGGCCTGAAGCCATCCTGCGGTGTTGCGGCCAGCTCACAAGAAAGCGAGTTGAAGAAAGGAGCTCAGGGGCACTGTAATTCACAAACCTGCAGAGTTATAAATGACAGCTAACGTCCAAAAATCGACTGAAGTAAGGTTGCCAAGAGGACTTGAAAGCGGGGCAGAATTGCAGGAAACCGATTTCAGGAGTTAGACTGGAATTGCATTGAAAGCATAGGAAAAGAGGCAGAACGTCCACAATGATGCACTTGGCCGAAAAGGGCATATGCGTTTTTTCCTGAATATATTCAGGAAAAAACGCATACGCCCTTTTTGGCCAACCAAGCAAGCTTGCAAAGGAAATCTGCACTACAATGAAGTCTCACTTCCCCCCGGTCAAAAGGGCCATCTGAAAAAAGTGTAAAATCCAGAAAGGCAGGACAGGCCATGGAGAACTGGGAGCCTTGTTATGCTGATGGGTGGGATGTAAATTGCCAACAACCACTCGGGAGAAGTGTATGGTGTTTCCTGAAACATCTAAAAAACAAAGCAACAGAACCTAGGGCACTTCCACTTATGGTCCTATAGCTTAGGGAAATTAAAATCAAAAAGACACAGCCACCCCAAAGTTTGGAACGGCTCTGTTTACAAGAACCTCGTTTACAGTACAAGTTCAACATCGCAGAAAGTGAAAAATGGATAAAGAAGTTGTGGTATTTACTTACAAAGCAATATCACTCAGCAATAAAATCTGTGTCATCAGGCCCTTAGCAGCACAATGAGTGGATTCAGGTATGATGATTCTAACTGAAGTAAGTCACACAGAAAAAGAAACATCATAAGATATCAGTAATACACGGAATGTAAACTTGGCTACACAGGAACTGAATTACAGAACAGAACAGGGTCTCAAATTTAGAAAACCAACTTATGCTTGCTTAAGGGTAAAGGTGAGTTGGGGTGCTGCATAAAACCAGAGATTGAAATGAGCACAGATAAAGTTCCTTAAGTCAAATATGGAATAGACAAGAGCTACTCCTTGCTCAACGAAATGGACTCAACACCGCATATTAAACACCTAAGAATGTACCTGACTAGTAAGTATCTTAAAACCTATGGATTGCTATGTCTCCGAAAGAGAATCAAGCATGTGTACAGGGGCATAAACGCAGCAGTGATAGGATTGGAGAGGTTCGGTGAGCAAATGAAGACCCTTTGAAGTCATATTGCATGGTACCCATTCCACGGGTTTCAACTACCCAGGTTTAAGGTATTCTTCCTTCAGCTAAAACATGCATGTGGAACCTAGAGTATGATCAACCATGTGATCGGGAGACGTGTTCAAATATGTCTCAGTTTTCCTCCCCTGGTACTCGGGTGCAACATTCCAGACGCTTTACTAACACTCTCCCCACTTGGAGAGTCAGTCCCTTTAACCTCCTGTTTGGCCCAGTTTGCAATTTCTGCGGAAGATGAACAGGAATAGCGAGAACCAATGAGAGGCTAGCTGGAGGTGTCTGGACGGGCAAATTTAACTCTCATTTCCCACCAGGAAGAGGAATTAACCAAAGGCTCAGCATGCCGGGCCGGAACCAGATTAGGGCCTGAAGCCATCCTGCGGTGTTGCGGCCAGGTCACAAGAAAGCGAGTTGAAGAAAGGAGCTCAGGGGCACTGTAATTCACAAACCTGCAGAGTTATAAATGACAGCTATCGTCCAAAAATAGACTGAAGTAAGGCTGCCAAGAGGACTTGAAAGCGGGGCAGAATTGCAGGAAACCGATTTCAGGAGGTAGACTGGAATTGCATTGAAAGCATAGGAAAAGAGGCAGAACGTCCACAATGATGCACTTGGCCAAAAAGGGCATATGCGTTTTTCCCTGAATATATTCAGGAAAAAACGCATACGCCCTTTTTGGCCAACCAAGCAAGCTTGCAAAGGAAATCTGCACTACAATGAAGTCTCACTTCCCCCCGGTCAAAAGGGCCATCTGAAAAAAGTGTAAAATCCAGAAAGGCAGGACAGGCCATGGAGAACTGGGAGCCTTGTTATGGTGATGGGCGGGATGTAAATTGCCAACAACCACTCGGGAGAAGTGTATGGTGTTTCCTGAAACATCTAAAAAACAAAGCAACAGAACCTAGGGCACTTCCACTTATGGTCCTATAGCTTAGGGAAATTAAAATGAAAAAGACACAGCCACCCCAAAGTTTGGAACGGCTCTGTTTACAAGAACCTCGTTTACAGTACAAGTTCAACATCGCAGAAAGTGAAAAATGGATAAAGAAGTTGTGGTATTTACTTACAAAGCAATATCACTCAGCAATGAAATCTGTGTCATCAGGCCCTTAGCAGCACAATGACTGGATTCAGGTATGATGATTCTAACTGAAATAAGTCACACAGAAAAAGAAACATCATAAGATATCAGTAATACACGGAATGTAAACTTGGCTACACAGGAACTGCATTCCAAAACAGAACAGGGTCTCAAATTTAGAAAACCAACTTATGCTTGCTTAAGGGGAAATGTGAGTTGGGGTGCTGCATAAAACCAGAGATTGAAATGAGCACAGATAAAGTTCCTTAAGCCAAATATGGAATAGACAAGAGCTACTCCTTGCTCAACGAAATGGACTCAACACCCCATATTAAACGCCTAAGAATGTACCTGACTAGTAAGTATCTTAAAACCTATGGATTGCTATGTCTCCGAAAGAGAATCAAGCATGTGTACAGGGGCATAAACGCAGCAGTGATAGGATTGGAGAGGTTCGGTGAGCAAATGAAGACCCTTTGAAGTCATATTGCATGGTACCCATTCCACGGGTTTCAACTACCCAGGTTTAAGGTATTCTTCCTTCAGCTAAAACATGCATGTGGAACCTAGAGTATGATCAACCATGTGATCGGGAGACGTGTTCAAATATGTCTCAGTTTTCCTCCCCTGGTACTCGGGTGCAACATTCCAGACGCTTTACTAACACTCTCCCCACTTGGAGAGTCAGTCCCTTTAACCTCCTCTTTGGCCCAGTTTGCAATTTCTGCGGAAGATGAACAGGAATAGCGAGAACCAATGAGAGGCTAGCTGGAGGTGTCTGGACGGGCAAATTTAACTCTCATTTCCCACCAGGAAGAGGAATTAACCAAAGGCTCAGCATGCCGGGCCGGAACCAGATTAGGGCCTGAAGCCATCCTGCGGTGTTGCGGCCAGGTCACAAGAAAGCGAGTTGAAGAAAGGAGCTCAGGGGCACTGTAATTCACAAACCTGCAGAGTTATAAATGACAGCTATCATCCAAAAATAGACTGAAGTAAGGCTGCCAAGAGGACTTGAAAGCGGGGCAGAATTGCAGGAAACCGATTTCAGGAGGTAGACTGGAATTGCATTGAAAGCATAGGAAAAGAGGCAGAACGTCCACAATGATGCACTTGGCCAAAAAGGGCGTATGCGTTTTTTCCTGAATATATTCAGGAAAAAACGCATACGCCCTTTTTGGCCAACCAAGCAAGCTTGCAAAGGAAATCTGCACTACAATGAAGTCTCACTTCCCCCCGGTCAAAAGGGCCATCTGAAAAAAGTGTAAAATCCAGAAAGGCAGGACAGGCCATGGAGAACTGGGAGCCTTGTTATGCTGATGGGCGGGATGTAAATTGCCAACAACCACTCGGGAGAAGTGTATGGTGTTTCCTGAAACATCTAAAAAACAAAGCAACAGAGCCTAGGGCACTTGCACTTATGGTCCTATAGCTTAGGGAAATTAAAATCAAAAAGACACAGCCACCCCAAAGTTTGGGACGCCTCCGTTTACAAGAACCTCGTTTACCGTACAAGTTCAATATCACAGAAAGTGAAAAATGTATAAAGAACTTGTGGTACTTACGTACAATGCAGTATCACTCAGCAATGAAATCTATGTCATCAGGCCCTTAGCATCACAATGAGTGGATTCAGGTATGATGATTCTAACTGAAATAAGTCACACAGAAAAAGAAACATCATAAGATATCAGTAATACACGGAATGTAAACTTGGCTACATAGGAACTGAATTACAGAACAGAACAGGGTCTCAAATTTAGAAAACCAACTTATGCTTGCTTAAGGGGAAAGGTGAGTTGGGGTGCTGCATAAAACCAGAGATTGAAATGAGCACAGATAAAGTTCCTTAAGTCAAATATGGAATAGACAAGAGCTACTCCTTGCTCAACGAAGTGGACTCAACACCGCCTATTAAACGCCTAAGAATGTACCTGACTAGTAAGTATCTTAAAACCTATGGATTGCTATGTCTCTGAAAGAGAATCAAGCATGTGTACAGGGGCATAAACGCAGCAGTGATAGGATTGGAGAGGTTCGGTGAGCAAATGAAGACCCTTTGAAATCATATTGCATGGTACCCATTACACGGGTCTCAACTCTCCAGGTTTAAGGTATTCTTCCTTCAGCTAAAACATGCATGTGGAACCCAAGTATGATCAACCATGTGAACGGGAGACGTGTTCAAATATGTCTCAGTTTTCCTCCCCTGGTACTCGGGTGCAACATTCCAGACGCTTTACTAACACTCTCCCCACTTGGAGAGTCAGCGCCTTTAACCTCCTGTTTGGCCCAGTTTGCAATTTCTGCGGAAGATGAACAGGAATAGCGAGAACCAATGAGAGGCTAGCTGGAGGTGTCTGGACGGGCAAATTTAACTCTCATTTCCCACCAGGAAGAGGAAATAACCAAAGGCTCAGCGTGCCGTACCGGAACCAGATTAGGGCCTGAAGCCATCCTGCGGTGTTGCGGCCAGCTCACAAGAAAGCGAGTTGAAGAAAGGAGCTCAGGGGCACTGTAATTCACAAACCTGCAGAGTTATAAATGACAGCTATCGTCCAAAAATCGACTGAAGTAAGGTTGCCAAGAGGACTTGAAAGCGGGGCAGAATTGCAGGAAACCGATTTCAGGAGTTAGACTGGAATTGCATTGAAAGCATAGGAAAAGAGGCAGAACGTCCACAATGATGCACTTGGCCGAAAAGGGCATATGCGTTTTTTCCTGAATATATTCAGGAAAAAACGCATACGCCCTTTTTGGCCAACCAAGCAAGCTTGCAAAGGAAATCTGCACTACAATGAAGTCTCACTTCCCCCCGGTCAAAAGGGCCATCTGAAAAAAGTGTAAAATCCAGAAAGGCAGGACAGGCCATGGAGAACTGGGAGCCTTGTTATGCTGATGGGTGGGATGTAAATTGCCAACAACCACTCCGGAGAAGTGTATGGTGTTTCCTGAAACATCTAAAAAACAAAGCAACAGAACCTAGGGCACTTCCACTTATGGTCCTATAGCTTAGGGAAATTAAAATCAAAAAGACACAGCCACCCCAAAGTTTGGAACGGCTCTGTTTACAAGAACCTCGTTTACAGTACAAGTTCAACATCGCAGAAAGTGAAAAATGGATAAAGAAGTTGTGGTATTTACTTACAAAGCAATATCACTCAGCAATAAAATCTGTGTCATCAGGCCCTTAGCAGCACAATGAGTGGATTCAGGTATGATGATTCTAACTGAAGTAAGTCACACAGAAAAAGAAACATCATAAGATATCAGTAATACACGGAATGTAAACTTGGCTACACAGGAACTGAATTACAGAACAGAACAGGGTCTCAAATTTAGAAAACCAACTTATGCTTGCTTAAGGGTAAAGGTGAGTTGGGGTGCTGCATAAAACCAGAGATTGAAATGAGCACAGATAAAGTTCCTTAAGTCAAATATGGAATAGACAAGAGCTACTCCTTGCTCAACGAAATGGACTCAACACCGCATATTAAACACCTAAGAATGTACCTGACTAGTAAGTATCTTAAAACCTATGGATTGCTATGTCTCCGAAAGAGAATCAAGCATGTGTACAGGGGCATAAACGCAGCAGTGATAGGATTGGAGAGGTTCGGTGAGCAAATGAAGACCCTTTGAAGTCATATTGCATGGTACCCATTCCACGGGTTTCAACTACCCAGGTTTAAGGTATTCTTCCTTCAGCTAAAACATGCATGTGGAACCTAGAGTATGATCAACCATGTGATCGGGAGACGTGTTCAAATATGTCTCAGTTTTCCTCCCCTGGTACTCGTGTGCAACATTCCAGACGCTTTACTAACACTCTCCCCACTTGGAGAGTCAGTCCCTTTAACCTCCTGTTTGGCCCAGTTTGCAATTTCTGCGGAAGATGAACAGGAATAGCGAGAACCAATGAGAGGCTAGCTGGAGGTGTCTGGACGGGCAAATTTAACTCTCATTTCCCACCAGGAAGAGGAATTAACCAAAGGCTCAGCATGCCGGGCCGGAACCAGATTAGGGCCTGAAGCCATCCTGCGGTGTTGCGGCCAGGTCACAAGAAAGCGAGTTGAAGAAAGGAGCTCAGGGTCTCTGTAATTCACAGACATTCAGAGTTATAAATGACAGCTATCGTCCAAAAATAGACTGAAGTAAGGCTGCCAAGAGGACTTGAAAGCGGGGCAGAATTGCAGGAAACCGATTTCAGGAGGTAGACTGGAATTGCATTGAAAGCATAGGAAAAGAGGCAGAACGTCCACAATGATGCACTTGGCCAAAAAGGGCGTATGCGTTTTTTCCTGAATATATTCAGGAAAAAACGCATACGCCCTTTTTGGCCAACCAAGCAAGCTTGCAAAGGAAATCTGCACTACAATGAAGTCTCACTTCCCCCCGGTCAAAAGGGCCATCTGAAAAAAGTGTAAAATCCAGAAAGGCAGGACAGGCCATGGAGAACTGGGAGCCTTGTTATGCTGATGGGCGGGATGTAAATTGCCAACAACCACTCTGGAGAAGTGTATGGTGTTTCCTGAAACATCTAAAAAACAAAGCAACAAAGCCTAGGGCACTTCCACTTATGGTCCTATAGCTTAGGGAAATTAAAATCAAAAAGACACAGCCACCCCAAAGTTTGGGATGCCTCCGTTTACAAGAACCTCGTTTACCGTACAAGTTCAATATCACAGAAAGTGAAAAATGGATAAAGAACTTGTGGTACTTACGTACAATGCAGTATCACTCAGCAATGAAATCTATGTCATCAGGCCCGTAGCAGCATAATGAGTGGATTCAGGTACGATGATTCTAACTGAAATAAGTCACACAGAAAAAGAAACATCATAAGATATCAGTAATACACGGAATGTAAACTTGGCTACACAGGAACTGCGTTCCAAAACAGAACAGGGTCTCAAATTTAGAAAACCAACTTATGCTTGCTTAAGGGGAAAGGTGAGTTGGGGTGCTGCATAAAACCAGAGATTGAAATGAGCACAGATAAAGTTCCTTAAGCCAAATATGGAATAGACAAGAGCTACTCCTTGCTCAACGAAATGGACTCAACACCCCATATTAAACGCCTAAGAATGTACCTGACTAGTAAGTATCTTAAAACCTATGGATTGCTATGTCTCCAAAAGAGAATCAAGCGTGTGTATGGGGCATAAACGCAGCAGTGATAGGATTGGAGAGGTTCGGTGAGCAAATGAAGACCCTTTGAAGTCATATTGCATGGTACCCATTCCACGGGTCTCAACTCTCCAGGTTTAAGGTATTCTTCCTTCAGCTAAAACATGCATGTGGAACCCAGAGTATGATCAACCATGTGAACGGGAGACGTGTTCAATTATGTCTCAGTTTTCCTCCCCTGGTACTCGGGTGCAACATTCCAGACGCTTTACTAACACTCTCCCCACTTGGAGAGTCAGTCCCTTTAACCTCCTGTTTGGCCCAGTTTGCAATTTCTGCGGAAGATGAACAGGAATAGCGAGAACCAATGAGAGGCTAGCTGGAGGTGTCTGGACGGGCAAATTTAACTCTCATTTCCCACCAGGAAGAGGAATTAACCAAAGGCTCAGCATGCCGGGCCGGAAGCAGATTAGGGCCTGAAGCCATCCTGCGGTGTTGCGGCCAGGTCACAAGAAAGCGAGTTGAAGAAAGGAGCTCAGGGTCTCTGTAATTCACAAACATTCAGAGTTATAAATGACAGCTATCGTCCAAAAATAGACTGAAGTAAGGCTGCCAAGAGGACTTGAAAGCGGGGCAGAATTGCAGGAAACCGATTTCAGGAGGTAGACTGGAATTGCATTGAAAGCATAGGAAAAGAGGCAGAACGTCCACAATGATGCACTTGGCCAAAAAGGGCGTATGCGTTTTTTCCTGAATATATTCAGGAAAAAACGCATACGCCCTTTTTGGCCAACCAAGCAAGCTTGCAAAGGAAATCTGCACTACAATGAAGTCTCACTTCCCCCCGGTCAAAAGGGCCATCTGAAAAAAGTGTAAAATCCAGAAAGGCAGGACAGGCCATGGAGAACTGGGAGCCTTCTTATGCTGATGGGCGGGATGTAAATTGCCAACAACCACTCCGGAGAAGTGTATGGTGTTTCCTGAAACATCTAAAAAACAAAGCAACAGAACCTAGGGCACTTCCACTTATGGTCCTATAGCTTAGGGAAATTAAAATGAAAAAGACACAGCCACCCCAAAGTTTGGAACGGCTCTGTTTACAAGAACCTCGTTTACAGTACAAGTTCAACATCGCAGAAAGTGAAAAATGGATAAAGAAGTTGTGGTATTTACTTACAAAGCAATATCACTCAGCAATGAAATCTGTGTCATCAGGCCCTTAGCAGCACAATGAGTGGATTCAGGTATGATGATTCTAACTGAAATAAGTCACACAGAAAAAGAAACATCATAAGATATCAGTAATACACGGAATGTAAACTTGGCTACACAGGAACTGAATTACAGAACAGAACAGGGTCTCAAATTTAGAAAACCAACTTATGCTTCTTAAGGGTAAAGGTGAGTTGGGGTGCTGCATAAAACCAGAGATTGAAATGAGCACAGATAAAGTTCCTTAAGCCAAATATGGAATAGACAAGAGCTACTCCTTGCTCAACGAAATGGACTCAACACCCCATATTAAACGCCTAAGAATGTACCTGACTAGTAAGTATCTTAAAACCTATGGATTGCTATGTCTCTGAAAAAGAATCATGCATGTGTACAGGGGCATAAACGCAGCAGTGATAGGATTGGAGAGGTTCGGTGAGCAAATGAAGACCCTTTGAAATCATATTGCATGGTACCCATTCCACGGGTCTCAACTCTACAGGTTTAAGGTATTCTTCCTTGAGCTAAAACATGCATGTGGAACCCAGAGTATGATCAACCATGTGAACGGGAGACGTGTTCAAATATGTCTCAGTTTGCCTCCCCTGGTACTCGGGTGCAACATTCCAGACGCTTTACTAACACTCTCCCCACTTGGAGAGTCAGCGCCTTTAACCTCCTGTTTGGCACAGTTTGCAATTTCTGCGGAAGATGAACAGGAATAGCGAGAACCAATGAGAGGCTAGCTGGAGGTGTCTGGACGGGCAAATTTAACTCTCATTTCCCACCAGGAGGAGGAAATAACCAAAGGCTCATCGTGCCGTGCCAGAACCAGATTAGGGCCTGAAGCCATCCTGTGGTGTTGCGGCCAGGTCACAAGAAAGCGAGTTGAAGAAAGGAGCTCAGGGGCACTGTAATTCACAAACCTGCAGAGTTATAAATGACAGCTATCGTCCAAAAATAGACTGAAGTAAGGCTGCCAAGAGGACTTGAAAGCGGGGCAGAATTGCAGGAAACCGATTTCAGGAGGTAGACTGGAATTGCATTGAAAGCATAGGAAAAGAGGCAGAACGTCCACAATGATGCACTTGGCCAAAAAGGGCGTATGCGTTGTTTCATGAATATATTCAGGAAAAAACGCATATGCCCTTTTTGGCCAACCAAGCAAGCTTGCAAAGAAATCTGCACTACAAGGAAGTCTCACTTCCCCCCGGTCAAAAGGGCCATCTGAAAAAAGTGTAAAATCCAGAAAGGCAGGACAGGCCATGGAGAACTGGGAGCCTTGTTATGCTGATAGGCGGGATGTAAATTGCCAACAACCACTCGGGAGAAGTGTATGGTGTTTCCTGAAACATCTAAAAAACAAAGCAACAGAACCTAGGGCACTTCCACTTATGGTCCTATAGCTTTGGGAAATTAAAATCAAAAAGACACAGCCACCCCAAAGTTTGGAACGGCTCTGTTGACAAGAACCTCGTTTACAGTACAAGTTCAACATCGCAGAAAGTGAAAAATGGATAAAGAACTTGTGGTACTTACGTACAATGCAGTATCACTCAGCAATGAAATCTATGTCATCAGGCCCGTAGCAGCATAATGAGTGGATTCAGGTACGATGATTCTAACTGAAATAAGTCACACAGAAAAAGAAACATCATAAGATATCACTAATACACGGAATGTAAACTTGGCTACACAGGAACTGCATTCCAAAACAGAACAGGGTCTCAAATTTAGAAAACCAACTTATGCTTGCTTAAGGGTAAAGGTGAGTTGGGGTGCTGCATAAAACCAGAGATTGAAATGAGCACAGATAAAGTTCCTTAAGCCAAATATGGAATAGACAAGAGCTACTCCTTGCTCAACGAAATGGACTCAACACCCCATATTAAACGCCTAAGAATGTACCTGACTAGTAAGTATCTTAAAACCTATGGATTGCTATGTCTCCGAAAGAGAATCAAGCATGTGTACAGGGGCTTAAACGCAGCAGTGATAGGATTGGAGAGGTTCGGTGAGCAAATGAAGACCCTTTGAAGTCATATTGCATGGTACCCATTACACGGGTCTCAACTCTACAGGTTTAAGGTATTCTTCCTTGAGCTAAAACATGCATGTGGAACCTAGAGTATGATCAACCATGTGAACGGGAGACGTGTTCAAATATGTCTCAGTTTTCCTCCCCTGGTACTCGGGTGCAACATTCCAGACGCTTTACTAACACTCTCCCGACTTGGAGAGTCAGCGCCTTTAACCTCCTGTTTGGCCCAGTTTGCAATTTCTGCGGAAGATGAACAGGAATAGCGAGAACCAATGAGAGGCTAGCTGGAGGTGTCTGGACGGGCAAATTTAACTCTCATTTCCCACCAGGAAGAGGAATTAACCAAAGGCTCAGCATGCCGTGGCGGAACCAGATTAGGGCCTGAAGCCATCCTGCGGTGTTGCGGCCAGCTCAAAAGAAAGCGAGTTGAAGAAAGGAGCTCAGGGGCACTGTAATTCACAAACCTGCAGAGTTATAAATGACAGCTATCGTCCAAAAATAGACTGAAGTAAGGCTGCCAAGAGGACTTGAAAGTGGGGCAGAATTGCAGGAAACCGATTTCAGGAGGTAGACTGGAATTGCATTGAAAGCATAGGAAAAGAGGCAGAACGTCCACAATGATGCACTTGGCCAAAAAGGGCGTATGCGTTTTTTCCTGAATATATTCAGGAAAAAACGCATACGCCCTTTTCGGCCAACCAAGCAAGTTTGCAAAGGAAATCTGCACTACAATGAAGTCTCACTTCCCCCCGGTCAAAAGGGCCATCTGAAAAAAGTGTAAAATCCAGAAAGGCAGGACAGGCCATGGAGAACTGGGAGCCTTGTTATGCTGATGGGCGGGATGTAAATTGCCAACAACCACTCGGGAGAAGTGTATGGTGTTTCCTGAAACATCTAAAAAACAAAGCAACAGAGCCTAGGGCACTGCCACTTATGGTCCTATAGCTTAGGGAAATTAAAATCAAAAAGACACAGCCACCCCAAAGTTTGGGACGCCTCCGTTTACAAGAACCTCGTTTACAGTACAAGTTCAACATCGCAGAAAGTGAAAAATGGATAAAGAAGTTGTGGTATTTACTTACAAAGCAATATCACTCAGCAATGAAATCTGTGTCATCAGGCCCTTAGCAGCACAATGAGTGGATTCAGGTATGATGATTCTAACTGAAATAAGTCACACAGAAAAAGAAACATCATAAGATATCAGTAATACACGGAATGTAAACTTGGCTACACAGGAACTGAATTACAGAACAGAACAGGGTCTCAAATTTAGAAAACCAACGTATTCTTGCTTAAGGGTAAAGGTGAGTTGGGGTGCTGCATAAAACCAGAGATTGAAATGAGCACAGATAAAGTTCCTTAAGCCAAATATGGAATAGACAAGAGCTACTCCTTGCTCAACGAAATGGACTCAACACCCCATATTAAACGCCTAAGAATGTACCTGACTAGTAAGTATTTTAAAACCTATGGATTGCTATGTCTCCGAAAGAGAATCAAGCATGTGTACAGGGGCATAAACGCAGCAGTGATAGGATTGGAGAGGTTCGGTGAGCAGATGAAGACCCTTTGAAGTCATATTGCATGGTACCCATTCCACGGGTTTCAACTACCCAGGTTTAAGGTATTCTTCCTTCAGCTAAAACATGCATGTGGAACCTAGAGTATGATCAACCATGTGATCGGGAGACGTGTTCAAATATGTCTCAGTTTTCCTCCCCTGGTACTCGGGTGCAACATTCCAGACGCTTTACTAACACTCTCCCCACTTAGAGAGTCAGTCCCTTTAACCTCCTGTTTGGCCCAGTTTGCAATTTCTGCGGAAGATGAACAGGAATAGCGAGAACCAATGAGAGGCTAGCTGGAGGTGTCTGGACGGGCAAATTTAACTCTCATTTCCCACCAGGAAGAGGAATTAACCAAAGGCTCAGCATGCCGGGCCGGAACCAGATTAGGGCCTGAAGCCATCCTGCGGTGTTGCGGCCAGTCACAAGAAAGCGAGTTGAAGAAAGGAGCTCAGGGGCACTGTAATTCACAAACCTGCAGAGTTATAAATGACAGCTATCGTCCAAAAATAGACTGAAGTAAGGCTGCCAAGAGGACTTGAAAGCGGGGCAGAATTGCAGGAAACCGATTTCAGGAGGTAGACTGGAATTGCATTGAAAGCATAGGAAAAGAGGCAGAACGTCCACAATGATGCACTTGGCCAAAAAGGGCGTATGCGTTTTTTCCTGAATATATTCAGGAAAAAACGCATACGCCCTTTTTGGCCAACCAAGCAAGCTTGCAAAGGAAATCTGCACTACAATGAAGTCTCACTTCCCCCTGGTCAAAAGGGCCATCTGAAAAAAGTGTAAAATCCAGAAAGGCAGGACAGGGCATGGAGAACTGGGAGCCTTGTTATGCTGATGGGCGGGATGTAAATTGCCAACAACCACTCAGGAGAAGTGTATGGTGTTTCCTGAAACATCTAAAAAACAAAGCAACAGAGCCTAGGGCACTGCCACTTATGGTCCTATAGCTTAGGGAAATTAAAATAAAAAAGACACAGCCACCCCAAAGTTTGGAACGGCTCTGTTTACAAGAACCTCGTTTACAGTACAAGTTCAACATCGCAGAAAGTGAAAAATGGATAAAGAAGTTGTGGTATTTACTTACAAAGCAATATCACTCAGCAATGAAATCTGTGTCATCAGGCCCTTAGCAGCACAATGAGTGGATTCAGGTATGATGATTCTAACTGAAATAAGTCACACAGAAAAAGAAACATCATAAGATATCAGTAATACACGGAATGTAAACTTGGCTACACAGGAACTGCATTCCAAAACAGAACAGGGTCTCAAATTTAGAAAACCAACTTATGCTTGCTTAAGGGTAAAGGTGAGTTGGGGTGCTGCATAGAACCAGAGATTGAAATGAGCACAGATAAAGTTCCTTAAGCCAAATATGGAATAGACAAGAGCTACTCCTTGCTCAACGAAATGGACTCAACACCCCATATTAAACGCCTAAGAATGTACCTGACTAGTAAGTATCTTAAAACCTATGGATTGCTATGTCTCTGAAAGAGAATCATGCATGTGTACAGGGGCATAAACGCAGCAGTGATAGGATTGGAGAGGTTCGGTGAGCAAATGAAGACCCTTTGAAATCATATTGCATGGTACCCATTCCACGGGTCTCAACTCTACAGGTTTAAGGTATTCTTCCTTGAGCTAAAACATGCATGTGGAACCCAGAGTATGATCAACCATGTGAACGGGAGACGTGTTCAAATATGTCTCAGTTTGCCTCCCCTGGTACTCGGGTGCAACATTCCAGACGCTTTACTAACACTCTCCCCACTTGGAGAGTCAGCGCCTTTAACCTCCTGTTTGGCACAGTTTGCAATTTCTGCGGAAGATGAACAGGAATAGCGAGAACCAATGAGAGGCTAGCTGGAGGTGTCTGGACGGGCAAATTTAACTCTCATTTCCCACCAGGAGGAGGAAATAACCAAAGGCTCATCGTGCCGTGCCAGAACCAGATTAGGGCCTGAAGCCATCCTGTGGTGTTGCGGCCAGGTCACAAGAAAGCGAGTTGAAGAAAGGAGCTCAGGGGCACTGTAATTCACAAACCTGCAGAGTTATAAATGACAGCTATCGTCCAAAAATAGACTGAAGTAAGGCTGCCAAGAGGACTTGAAAGCGGGGCAGAATTGCAGGAAACCGATTTCAGGAGGTAGACTGGAATTGCATTGAAAGCATAGGAAAAGAGGCAGAACGTCCACAATGATGCACTTGGCCAAAAAGGGCGTATGCGTTGTTTCATGAATATATTCAGGAAAAAACGCATATGCCCTTTTTGGCCAACCAAGCAAGCTTGCAAAGGAAATCTGCACTACAAGGAAGTCTCACTTCCCCCCGGTCAAAAGGGCCATCTGAAAAAAGTGTAAAATCCAGAAAGGCAGGACAGGCCATGGAGAACTGGGAGCCTTGTTATGCTGATAGGCGGGATGTAAATTGCCAACAACCACTCGGGAGAAGTGTATGGTGTTTCCTGAAACATCTAAAAAACAAAGCAACAGAACCTAGGGCACTTCCACTTATGGTCCTATAGCTTTGGGAAATTAAAATCAAAAAGACACAGCCACCCCAAAGTTTGGAACGGCTCTGTTGACAAGAACCTCGTTTACAGTACAAGTTCAACATCGCAGAAAGTGAAAAATGGATAAAGAACTTGTGGTACTTACGTACAATGCAGTATCACTCAGCAATGAAATCTATGTCATCAGGCCCGTAGCAGCATAATGAGTGGATTCAGGTACGATGATTCTAACTGAAATAAGTCACACAGAAAAAGAAACATCATAAGATATCACTAATACACGGAATGTAAACTTGGCTACACAGGAACTGCATTCCAAAACAGAACAGGGTCTCAAATTTAGAAAACCAACTTATGCTTGCTTAAGGGGAAAGGTGAGTTGGGGTGCTGCATAAAACCAGAGATTGAAATGAGCACAGATAAAGTTCCTTAAGCCAAATATGGAATAGACAAGAGCTACTCCTTGCTCAACGAAATGGACTCAACACCCCATATTAAACGCCTAAGAATGTACCTGACTAGTAAGTATCTTAAAACCTATGGATTGCTATGTCTCCGAAAGAGAATCAAGCATGTGTACAGGGGCTTAAACGCAGCAGTGATAGGATTGGAGAGGTTCGGTGAGCAAATGAAGACCCTTTGAAGTCATATTGCATGGTACCCATTACACGGGTCTCAACTCTACAGGTTTAAGGTATTCTTCCTTGAGCTAAAACATGCATGTGGAACCTAGAGTATGATCAACCATGTGAACGGGAGACGTGTTCAAATATGTCTCAGTTTTCCTCCCCTGGTACTCGGGTGCAACATTCCAGACGCTTTACTAACACTCTCCCGACTTGGAGAGTCAGCGCCTTTAACCTCCTGTTTGGCCCAGTTTGCAATTTCTGCGGAAGATGAACAGGAATAGCGAGAACCAATGAGAGGCTAGCTGGAGGTGTCTGGACGGGCAAATTTAACTCTCATTTCCCACCAGGAAGAGGAATTAACCAAAGGCTCAGCGTGCCGTGCCGGAACCAGATTAGGGCCTGAAGCCATCCTGCGGTGTTGCGGCCAGCTCAAAAGAAAGCGAGTTGAAGAAAGGAGCTCAGGGGCACTGTAATTCACAAACCTGCAGAGTTATAAATGACAGCTATTGTCCAAAAATAGACTGAAGTAAGGCTGCCAAGAGGACTTGAAAGTGGGGCAGAATTGCAGGAAACCGATTTCAGGAGGTAGACTGGAATTGCATTGAAAGCATAGGAAAAGAGGCAGAACGTCCACAATGATGCACTTGGCCAAAAAGGGCGTATGCGTTTTTTCCTGAATATATTCAGGAAAAAACGCATACGCCCTTTTCGGCCAACCAAGCAAGCTTGCAAAGGAAATCTGCACTACAATGAAGTCTCACTTCCCCCCGGTCAAAAGGGCCATCTGAAAAAAGTGTAAAATCCAGAAAGGCAGGACAGGCCATGGAGAACTGGGAGCCTTGTTATGCTGATGGGCGGGATGTAAATTGCCAACAACCACTCCGGAGAAGTGTATGGTGTTTCCTGAAACATCTAAAAAACAAAGCAACAGAGCCTAGGGCACTGCCACTTATGGTCCTATAGCTTAGGGAAATTAAAATCAAAAAGACACAGCCACCCCAAAGTTTGGGACGCCTCTGTTTACAAGAACCTCGTTTACAGTACAAGTTCAACATCGCAGAAAGTGAAAAATGGATAAAGAAGTTGTGGTATTTACTTACAAAGCAATATCACTCAGCAATGAAATCTATGTCATCAGGCCCTTAGCAGCACAATCAGTGGATTCAGGTATGATGATTCTAACTGAAATAAGTCACACAGAAAAAGAAACATCATAAGATATCAGTAATACACGGAATGGAAACTTGGCTACACAGGAACTGAATTACAGAACAGAACAGGGTCTCAAATTTAGAAAACCAACTTATGCTTGCTTAAGGGGAAAGGTGAGTTGGGGTGCTGCATAAAACCAGAGATTGAAATGAGCACAGATAAAGTTCCTTAAGCCAAATATGCAATAGACAAGAGCTACTCCTTGCTCAACGAAATGGACTCAACACCGCATATTAAACGCCTAAGAATGTACCTGACTAGTAAGTATCTTAAAACCTATGGATTGCTATGTCTCCGAAAGAGAATCAAGCATGTGTACAGGGCCATAAACGCAGCAGTGATAGGATTGGAGAGGTTCGGTGAGCAAATGAAGACCCTTTGAAATAATATTGCATGGTACCCATTCCACGGGTTTCAACTACCCAGATTTAAGGTATTCTTCCTTCAGCTAAAACATGCATGTGGAACCTAGAGTATGATCAACCATGTGATCGGGAGACGTGTTCAAATATGTCTCAGTTTTCGTACCCTGGTACTCGGGTGCAACATTCCAGACGCTTTACTATCACTCTCCTGATTTGGAGAGTCAGTCCCTATAACCTCCTGTTTGGCCCAGTTTGCAATTTCTGCGGAAGATGAACAGGAATAGTGAGAACCAATGAGAGACTAGCTGGAGGTGTCTGGACGGGCAAATTTAACTCTCATTTTCCACCAGGAAGAGGAATTAACCAAAGGCTCAGCGTGCCGTGCCGGAACAAGATTAGGGCCTGAAGCCATCCTGCGGTGTTGGGGCCAGCTCACAAGAAAGCGAGTTGAAGAAAGGAGCTCAGGGGCACTGTAATTCACAAACCTGCAGAGTTATAAATGACAGCTATCGTCCAAAAATATACTGAAGTAAGGTTGCCAAGAGGACTTGAAAGCGGGGCAGAATTGCAGGAAACCGATTTCAGGAGGTAGACTGGAATTGCATTGAAAGCATAGGGAAAGAGTCAGAACGTCCACAATGATGCACTTGGCCAAAAAGGGCGTATGCGTTTTTTCCTGAATATATTCAGGAAAAAACGCATACGCCCTTTTTGGCCAACCAAGCAAGCTTGCAAAGGAAATCTGCACTACAATGAAGTCTCACTTCCCCCCGGTCAAAAGGGCCATCTGAAAAAAGTGTAAAATCCAGAAAGGCAGGACAGGCCATGGAGAACTGGGAGCCTTGTTATGCTGATGGGCGGGATGTAAATTGCCAACAACCACTCGGGAGAAGTGTATGGTGTTTCCTGAAACATCTAAAAAACAAAGCAACAGAACTTAGGGCACTTCCACTTATGGTCCTATAGCTTAGGGAAATTAAAATCAAAAAGACACAGCCACCCCAAAGTTTGGGACGCCTCTGTTTACAAGAACCTCGTTTACAGTACAAGTTCAACATCGCAGAAAGTGAAAAATGGATAAAGAAGTTGTGGTATTTACTTACAAAGCAATATCACTCAGCAATGAAATCTGTGTCATCAGGCCCTTAGCAGAACAATGAGTGGATTCAGGTATGATGATTCTAACTGAAATAAGTCACACAGAAAAAGAAACATCATAAGATATCAGTAATACACGGAATGGAAACTTGGCTACACAGGAACTGAATTACAGAACAGAACAGGATCTCAAATTTAGAAAACCAACTTATGCTTGCTTAAGGGGAAAGGTGAGTTGGGGTGCTGCATAAAACCAGAGATTGAAATGAGCACAGATAAAGTTCCTTAAGCCAAATATGGAATAGACAAGAGCTACTCCTTGCTCAACGAAATGGACTCAACACCGCATATTAAACGCCTAAGAATGTACCTGACTAGTAAGTATCTTAAAACCTATGGATTGCTATGTCTCCGAAAGAGAATCAAGCATGTGTACAGGGGCATAAACGCAGCAGTGATAGGATTGGAGAGGTTCGGTGAGCAAATGAAGACGCTTTGAAGTCATATTGCATGGTACCCTTTACACGGGTCTTAACTCTCCAGGTTTAAGGTATTCTTCCTTCAGCTAAAACATGCATGTGGAACCCAAGTATGATCAACCATGTGAACGGGAGACGTGTTCAAATATGTCTCAGTTTTCCTCCCCTGGTACTCAGGTGCAACATTCCAGACGCTTTACTAACACTCTCCCGACTTGGAGAGTCAGCGCCTTTAACCTCCTGTTTGGCCCAGTTTGCAATTTCTGCGGAAGATGAACAGGAATAGCGAGAACCAATGAGAGGCTAGCTGGAGGTGTCTGGACGGGCAAATTTAACTCTCATTTCCCAACAGGAAGAGGAATTAACCAAAGGCTCAGCGTGCCGTGCCGGAACCAGATTAGGGCCTGAAGCCATCCTGCGGTGTTGCGGCCAGCTCAAAAGAAAGCGAGTTGAAGAAAGGAGCTCAGGGGCACTGTAATTCACAAACCTGCAGAGTTATAAATGACAGCTATCGTCCAAAAATAGACTGAAGTAAGGCTGCCAAGAGGACTTGAAAGCGGGGCAGAATTGCAGGAAAGCGATTTCAGGAGGTAGACTGGAATTGCATTGAAAGCATAGGAAAAGAGGCAGAACGTCCACAATGATGCACTTGGCCAAAAAGGGCGTATGCGTTTTTTCCTGAATATATTCAGGAAAAAACGCATACGCCCTTTTTGGCCAACCAAGCAAGCTTGCAAAGGAAATCTGCACTACAATGAAGTCTCACTTCCCCCCGGTCAAAAGGGCCATCTGAAAAAAGTGTAAAATCCAGAAAGGCAGGACAGGCCATGGAGATCTGGGAGCCTTGTTATGCTGATGGGCGGGATGTAAATTGCCAACAACCACTCGGGAGAAGTGTATGGTGTTTCCTGAAACATCTAAAAAACAAAGCAACAGAGCCTAGGGCACTGCCACTTATGGTCCTATAGCTTAGGGAAATTAAAATCAAAAAGACACAGCCACCCCAAAGTTTGGGACGCCTCTGTTTACAAGAACCTCGTTTACAGTACAAGTTCAACATCGCAGAAAGTGAAAAATGGATAAAGAAGTTGTGGTATTTACTTACAAAGCAATATCACTCAGCAATGAAATCTATGTCATCAGGCCCTTAGCAGCACAATGAGTGGATTCAGGTATGATGATTCTAACTGAAATAAGTCACACAGAAAAAGAAACATCATAAGATATCAGTAATACATGGAATGTAAACTTGGCTACACAGGAACTCAATTACAGAACAGAACAGGGTCTCAAATTAGAAAACCAACTTATGCTTACTTAAGGGTAAAGGTGAGTTGGGGTGCTGCATAAAACCAGAGATTGAAATGAGCACAGATAAAGTTCCTTAAGCCAAATATGGAATAGACAAGAGCTACTCCTTGCTCAACGAAATGGACTCAACACCGCATATTAAACGCCTAAGAATGTACCTGACTAGTAAGTATCTTAAAACCTATGGATTGCTATGTCTCCGAAAGAGAATCAAGCGTGTGTACAGGGGCATAAACGCAGCAGTGATAGGATTGGAGAGGTTCGGTGAGCAAATGAAGACCCTTTGAAGTCATATTGCATGGTACCCATTCCACGGGTTTCAACTACCCAGGTTTTAGGTATTCTTCCTTCAGCTAAAACATGCATGTGGAACCCAGAGTATGATCAACCATGTGATCGGGAGACGTGTTCCAATATGTCTCAGTTTTCCTCCCCTGGTACTCGGGTGCAACATTCCAGACGCTTTACTAACACTCTCCCCACTTGGAGAGTCAGCGCCTTTAACCTCCTGTTTGGCCCAGTTTGCAATTTCTGCGGAAGATGAACAGGAATAGCGAGAACCAATGAGAGACTAGCTGGAGGTGTCTGGACGGGCAAATTTAACTCTCATTTCCCACCAGGAAGAGGAATTAACCAAAGGCTCAGCGTGCCGTGCCGGAACAAGATTAGGGCCTGAAGCCATCCTGCGGTGTTGCGGCCAGCTCACAAGAAAGCGAGTTGAAGAAAGGAGCTCAGGGGCACTGTAATTTACAAACCTGCAGAGTTATAAATGACAGCTATCGTCCAAAAATAGACTGAAGTAAGGCTGCCAAGAGGACTTGAAAGCGGGGCAGAATTGCAGGAAACCGATTTCAGGAGGTAGACTGGAATTGCATTGAAAGCATAGGAAAAGAGGGAGAACGTCCACTATGATGCACTTGGCCAAAAAGGGCGTATGCGTTTTTTCCTGAATATATTCAGGAAAAAACGCATACGCCCTTTTTGGCCAACCAAGCAAGCTTGCAAAGGAAATCTGCACTACAATGAAGTCTCACTTCCCCCTGTCAAAAGGGCCATCTGAAAAAAGTGTAAAATCCAGAAAGGCAGGACAGGCCATGGAGAACTGGGAGCCTTGTTATGCTGATGGGCGGGATGTAAATTGCCAACAGACACTCGGGAAAAGTGTATGGTCTTTCCTGAAACATCTAAAAAACAAAGCAACAGAGCCTAGGGCACTTCCACTTATGGTCCTATAGCTTAGGGAAATTAAAATCAAAAAGACACAGCCACCCCAAAGTTTGGGACGCCTCTGTTTACAAGAACCTCGTTTACCGTACAAGTTCAATATCACAGAAAGTGAAAAATGGATAAAGAACTTGTGGTACTTACGTACAATGCAGTATCACTCAGCAATGAAATCTATGTCATCAGGCCCTTAGCAGCACAATGAGTGGATTCAGGTACGATGATTCTAACTGAAATAAGTCACACAGAAAAAGAAACATCATAAGATATCACTAATACACGGAATGTAAACTTGGCTACACAGGAACTGCATTCCAAAACAGAACAGGGTCTCAAATTTAGAAAACCAACTTATGCTTGCTTAAGGGGAAAGGTGAGTTGGGGTGCTGCATAAAACCAAGATTGAAATGAGCACAGATAAAGTTCCTTAAGCCAAATATGGAATAGACAAGAGCTACTCCTTGCTCAACGAAATGGACTCAACACCGCATATTAAACGCCTAAGAATGTACCTGACTAGTAAGTATCTTAAAACCTATGGATTGCTATGTCTCCAAAAGAGAATCAAGCGTGTGTACAGCGGCATAAACGCAGCAGTGATAGGATTGGAGAGGTTCGGTGAGCAAATGAAGACCCTTTGAAGTCATATTGCATGGTACCCATTCCACGGGTCTCAACTCTCCAGGTTTAAGGTATTCTTCCTTCAGCTAAAACATGCATGTGGAACCCAGAGTATGATCAAACATGTGAACGGGAGACGTGTTCAAATATGTCTCAGTTTTCCTCCCCTGGTACTCGGGTGCAACATTCCAGACGCTTTACTAACACTCTCCCCACTTGGAGAGTCAGTCCCTTTAACCTCCTGTTTGGCCCAGTTTGCAATTTCTGCGGAAGATGAACAAGAATAGCGAGAACCAATGAGAGGCTAGCTGGAGGTGTCTGGACGGGCAAATTTAACTCTCATTTCCCACCAGGAAGAGGAATTAACCAAAGGCTCAGCATGCCGGGCCGGAACCAGATTAGGGCCTGAAGCCATCCTGCGGTGTTGCGGCCAGCTCAAAAGAAAGCGAGTTGAAGAAAGGAGCTCAGGGGCACTGTAATTCACAAACCTGCAGAGTTATAAATGACAGCTATGGTCCAAAAATAGACTGAAGTAAGGCTGCCAAGAGGACTTGAAAGCGGGGCAGAATTGCAGGAAACCGATTTCAGGAGGTAGACTGGAATTGCATTGAAAGCATAGGAAAAGAGGCAGAACGTCCACAATGATGCACTTGGCCAAAAAGGGCGTATGCGTTTTTTCCTGAATATATTCAGGAAAAAACGCATACGCCCTTTTTGGCCAACCAAGCAAGCTTGCAAAGGAAATCTGCACTACAATGAAGTCTCACTTCCCCCCGGTCAAAAGGGCCATCTGAAAAAAGTGTAAAATCCAGAAAGGCAACAGGCCATTGAGAACTGGGAGCCTTGTTATGCTGATGGGCGGGATGTAAATTGCCAACAGACACTTGGGAGAAGTGTATGGTGTTTCCTGAAACATCTAAAAAACAAAGCAACAGAGCCTAGGGCACTTCCACTTATGGTCCTATAGCTTAGGGAAATTAAAATCAAAAAGACACAGCCACCCCAAAGTTTGGAACGGCTCTGTTTACAAGAACCTCGTTTACAGTACAAGTTCAACATCGCAGAAAGTGAAAAATGGATAAAGAAGTTGTGGTATTCACTTACAAAGCAATATCACTCAGCAATGAAATCTATGTCATCAGGCCCTTAGCAGCACAATGAGTGGATTCAGGTATGATGATTCTAACTGAAATAAGTCACACAGAAAAAGAAACATCATAAGATATCAGTAATACACGGAATGGAAACTTGACTACACAGGAACTGAATTACAGAACAGAACAGGGTCTCAAATTTAGAAAACCAACTTATGCTTGCTTAAGGGTAAAGGTGAGTTGGGGTGCTGCATAAAACCAGAGATTGAAATGAGCACAGATAAAGTTCCTTAAGCCAAATATGGAATAGACAAGAGCTACTCCTTGCTCAACGAAATGGACTCAACACCGCATATTAAACGCCTAAGAATGTACCTGACTAGTAAGTATCTTAAAACCTATGGATTGTTATGTCTCCGAAAGAGAATCAAGCATGTGTACAGGGGAATAAACGCAGCAGTGATAGGATTGGAGAGGTTCGGTGAGCAAATGAAGACCCTTTGAAGTCATATTGCATGGTACCCATTCCACGGGTTTCAACTACCCAGGTTTTAGGTATTCTTCCTTCAGCTAAAACATGCATGTGGAACCCAGAGTATGATCAACCGTATGAACGGGAGACGTGTTCAAATATGTCTCAGTTTTCCTCCCCTGGTACTCGGGTGCAACATTCCAGACGCTTTACTAACACTCTCCCGACTTGGAGAGTCAGTCCCTTTAACCTCCTGTTTGGCCCAGTTTGCAATTTCTGCGGAAGATGAACAGGAATAGCGAGAACCAATGAGAGGCTAGCTGGAGGTGTCTGGACGGGCAAATTTAACTCTCATTTCCCACCAGGAAGAGGAATTAACCAAAGGCTCAGCATGCCGGGCCGGAACCAGATTAGGGCCTGAAGCCATCCTGCGGTGTTGCGGCCAGGTCACAAGAAAGCGAGTTGAAGAAAGGAGCTCAGGGGCACTGTAATTCACAAACCTGCAGAGTTATAAATGACAGCTATCGTCCAAAAATAGACTGAAGTAAGGCTGCCAAGAGGACTTGAAAGCGGGGCAGAATTGCAGGAAACCGATTTCAGGAGCTAGACTGGAATTGCATTGCAAGCATAGGAAAAGAGGCAGAACGTCCACAATGATGCACTTGGCCAAAAAGGGCGTATGCGTTTTTTCCTGAATATATTCAGGAAAAAACGCATACGCCCTTTTTGGCCAACCAAGCAAGCTTGCAAAGGAAATCTGCACTACAATGAAGTCTCACTTCCCCCCGGTCAAAAGGGCCATCTGAAAAAAGTGTAAAATCCAGAAAGGCAGGACAGGCCATGGAGATCTGGGAGCCTTGTTATGCTGATGGGCGGGATGTAAATTGCCAACAACCACTCGGGAGAAGTGTATGGTGTTTCCTGAAACATCTAAAAAACAAAGCAACAGAGCCTAGGGCACTGCCACTTATGGTCCTATAGCTTAGGGAAATTAAAATCAAAAAGACACAGCCACCCCAAAGTTTGGGACGCCTCTGTTTACAAGAACCTCGTTTACAGTACAAGTTCAACATCGCAGAAAGTGAAAAATGGATAAAGAAGTTGTGGTATTTACTTACAAAGCAATATCACTCAGCAATGAAATCTATGTCATCAGGCCCTTAGCATCACAATGAGTGGATTCAGGTATGATGATTCTAACTGAAATAAGTCACACAGAAAAAGAAACATCATAAGATATCACTAATACACGGAATGTAAACTTGGCTACACAGGAACTGAATTACAGAACAGAACAGGGTCTCAAATTTAGAAAACCAACTTATGCTTGCTTAAGGGTAAAGGTGAGTTGGGGTGCTGCATAAAACCAGAGATTGAAATGAGCACAGATAAAGTTCCTTAAGTCAAATATGGAATAGACAAGAGCTACTCCTTGCTCAACGAAATGGACTCAACACCGCATATTAAACGCCTAAGAATGTACCTGACTAGTAAGTATCGTAAAACCTATGGATTGCTATATCTCCAAAAGAGAATCAAGCATGTGTGCAGAGGCATAAACGCAGCAGTGATGGATTGGAGAGGTTCGGTGAGCAAATGAAGACCCTTTGAAGTCATATTGCATGGTACCCATTCCACGGGTCTCAACTCTCCAGGTTTAAGGTATTCTTCCTTCAGCTAAAACATGCATGTGGAACCCAAGTATGATCAACCATGTGAACGGGAGACGTGTTCAAATATGTCTCAGTTTTCCTCCCCTGGTACTCGGGTGCAACATTCCAGACGCTTTACTAACACTCTCCCCACTTGGAGAGTCAGCGCCTTTAACATCCTGTTTGGCCCAGTTTGCAATTTCTGCGGAAGATGAACAGGAATAGCAAGAACCAATGAGAGGCTAGCTGGAGGTGTCTGGACGGGCAAATTTAACTCTCATTTCCCACCAGGAAGAGGAATTAACCAAAGGCTCAGCGTGCCGTACCGGAACCAGATTAGGGCCTGAAGCCATCCTGCGGTGTTGCGGCCAGCTCAAAAGAAAGCGAGTTGAAGAAAGGAGCTCAGGGGCACTGTAATTCACAAACCTGCAGAGTTATAAATGACAGCTATCGTCCAAAAATAGACTGAAGTAAGGCTGCCAAGAGGACTTGAAAGCGGGACAGAATTGCAGGAAACCGATTTCAGGAGGTAGACTGGAATTGCATTGAAAGCATAGGAAAAGAGGCAGAACGTCCACAATGATGCACTTGGCCAAAAAGGGCGTATGCGTTTTTTCCTGAATATATTCAGAAAAAAACGCATACGCCCTTTTTGGCCAACCAAGCAAGCTTGCAAAGGAAATCTGCCCTACAATGAAGTCTCACTTCCCCCCGGTCAAAAGGGCCATCTGAAAAAAGTGTAAAATCCAGAAAGGCAGGACAGGCCATGGAGAACTGGGAGCCTTGTTATGCTGATGGGCGGGATGTAAACTGCCAACAACCACTCGGGAGAAGTGTATGGTGTTTCCTGAAACATCTAAAAAACAAAGCAACAGAGCCTAGGGCACTTCCACTTATGGTGCTATAGCTTAGGGAAATTAAAATCAAAAAGACACAGCCACCCCAAAGTTTGGGACGCCTCCGTTTACAAGAACCTCGTTTACCGTACAAGTTCAATATCACAGAAAGTGAAAAATGGATAAACAACTTGTGGTACTTACGTACAATGCAGGATCACTCAGCAATGAAATCTATGTCATCAGGCCCGTAGCAGCATAATGAGTGGATTCAGGTACGATGATTCTAACTGAAATAAGTCACACAGAAAAAGAAACATCATAAGATATCACTAATACATGGAATGTAAACTTGGCTACACAGGAACTGCATTCCAAAACAGAACAGGGTCTCAAATTTAGAAAACCAACTTATGCTTGCTTAAGGGGAAAGGTGAGTTGGGGTGCTGCATAAAACCAGAGATTGAAATGAGCACAGATAAAGTTCCTTAAGCCAAATATGGAATAGACAAGAGCTACTCCTTGCTCAACGAAATGGACTCAACACCCCATATTAAACGCCTAAGAATGTACCTGACTAGTAAGTATCTTAAAACCTATGGATTGCTATGTCTCCAAAAGAGAATCAAGCATGTGTACAGGGGCATAAACGCAGCAGTGATAGGATTGGAGAGGTTCGGTGAGCAAATGAAGACCCTTTGAAGTCATATTGCATGGTACCCATTCCACGGGTCTCAACTCTCCAGGTTTAAGGTATTCTTCCTTCAGCTAAAACATGCATGTGGAACCCAGAGTATGATCAACCATGTGAACGGGAGACGTGTTCAATTATGTCTCAGTTTTCCTCCCCTGGTACTCAGGTGCAACATTCCAGACGCTTTACTAACACTCTCCCGACTTGGAGAGTCAGTCCCTTTAACCTCCTGTTTGGCCCAGTTTGCAATTTCTGCGGAGGATGAACAGGAATAACGAGAACCAATGAGAGACTAGCTGGAGGTGTCTGGACGGGCAAATTTAACTCTCATTTCCCAACAGGAAGAGGAAATAACCAAAGGCTCAGCGTGCCGTACCGGAACCAGATTAGGGCCTGAAGCCATCCTGCGGTGTTGCGGACAGCTCAAAAGAAACCGAGTTGAAGAAAGGAGCTCAGGGGCACTGTAATTCACAAACCTGCAGAGTTATAAATGACAGCTATCGTCCAAAAATAGACTGAAGTAAGGCTGCCAAGAGGACTTGAAAGCGGGGCAGAATTGCAGGAAACCGATTTCAGGAGGTAGACTGGAATTGCATTGCAAGCATAGGAAAAGAGGCAGAACGTCCACAATGATGCACTTGGCCAAAAAGGGCGTATGCGTTTTTTCCTGAATATATTCAGGAAAAAACGCATACGCCCTTTTTGGCCAACCAAGCAAGCTTGCAAAGGAAATCTGCACTACAATGAAGTCTCACTTCCCCCCGGTCAAAAGGGCCATCTGAAA
The DNA here is from genome assembly GCF_949987515.2 of Delphinus delphis. NCBI lineage: Eukaryota > Metazoa > Chordata > Mammalia > Artiodactyla > Delphinidae > Delphinus > Delphinus delphis. The sequence goes on along the minus strand of NW_027192675.1, from coordinate 98,951 downwards.
AAAGTGTAAAATCCAGAAAGGCAGGACAGGCCATGGAGAACTGGGAGCCTTGTTATGCTGATGGGCGGGATGTAAATTGCCAACAGACACTCGGGAGAAGTGTATGGTGTTTCCTGAAACATCTAAAAAACAAAGCAACAGAGCCTAGGGCACTGCCACTTATGGTCCTATAGCTTAGGGAAATTAAAATCAAAAAGACACAGCCACCCCAAAGTTTGGGACGCCTCCGTTTACAAGAACCTCGTTTACAGTACAAGTTCAACATCGCAGAAAGTGAAAAATGGATAAAGAACTTGTGGTACTTACGTACAATGCAGGATCACTCAGCAATGAAATCTATGTCATCAGGCCCGTAGCAGCATAATGAGTGGATTCAGGTACGATGATTCTAACTGAAATAAGTCACACAGAAAAAGAAACATCATAAGATATCACTAATACACGGAATGTAAACTTGGCGACACAGGAACTGCATTCCAAAACAGAACAGGGTCTCAAATTTAGAAAACCAACTTATGCTTGCTTAAGGGTAAAGGTGAGTTGGGGTGCTGCATAAAACCAGAGATTGAAATGAGCACAGATAAAGTTCCTTAAGTCAAATATGGAATAGACAAGAGCTACTCCTTGCTCAACGAAATGGACTCAACACCGCATATTAAACGCCTAAGAATGTACCTGACTAGTAAGTATCTTAAAACCTATGGATTGCTATGTCTCCGAAAGAGAATCAAGCATGTGTACAGGGGCATAAACGCAGCAGTGATAGGATTGGAGAGGTTCGGTGAGCAAATGAAGACCCTTTGAAGTCATATTGCATGGTACCCATTACACGGGTCTTAACTCTCCAGGTTTAAGGTATTCTTCCTTCAGCTAAAACATGCATGTGGAACCCAAGTATGATCAACCATGTGAACGGGAGACGTGTTGAAATATGTCTCAGTTTTCCTCCCCTGGTACTCGGGTGCAACATTCCAGACGCTTTACTAACACTCTCCCCACTTGGAGAGTCAGTCCCTTTAACCTCCTGTTTGGCCCGGTTTGCAATTTCTGCGGAAGATGAACAGGAATAGCGAGAACCAATGAGAGGCTAGCTGGAGGTGTCTGGACGGGCAAATTTAACTCTCATTTCCCACCAGGAAGAGGAATTAACCAAAGGCTCAGCATGCCGGGCCGGAACCAGATTAGGGCCTGAAGCCATCCTGCGGTGTTGCGGCCAGGTCACAAGAAAGCGAGTTGAAGAAAGGAGCTCAGGGGCACTGTAATTCACAAACCTGCAGAGTTATAAATGACAGCTATCGTCCAAAAATAGACTGAAGTAAGGTTGCCAAGAGGACTTGAAAGCGGGGCAGAATTGCAGGAAACCGATTTCAGGAGGTAGACTGGAATTGCATTGAAAGCATAGGAAAAGAGGCAGAACGTCCACAATGATGCACTTGGCCAAAAAGGGCGTATGCGTTTTTTCCTGAATATATTCAGGAAAAAACGCATACGCCCTTTTTGGCCAACCAAGCAAACTAGCAAAGGAAATCTGCACTACAATGAAGTCTCACTTCCCCCCGGTCAAAAGGGCCATCTGAAAAAAGTGTAAAATCCAGAAAGGCAGGACAGGCCATGGAGAACTGGGAGCCTTGTTATGCTGATGGGCGGGATGTAAATTGCCAACAACCACTCGGGAGAAGTGTATGGTGTTTCCTGAATCATCTAAAAAACAAAGCAACAGAACCTAGGGCACTTCCACTTATGGTCGTATAGCTTAGGGAAATTAAAATCAAAAAGACACAGCCACCCCAAAGTTTGGAACGGCTCTGTTTACAAGAACCTCGTTTACAGTACAAGTTCAACATCGCAGAAAGTGAAAAATGGATAAAGAAGTTGTGGTATTTACTTACAAAGCAATATCACTCAGCAATGAAATCTGTGTCATCAGGCCCTTAGCAGCACAATGAGTGGATTCAGGTATGATGATTCTAACTGAAGTAAGTCACACAGAAAAAGAAACATCATAAGATATCAGTAATACACGGAATGTAAACTTGGCTACACAGGAACTGAATTACAGAACAGAACAGGGTCTCAAATTTAGAAAACCAACTTATGCTTACTTAAGGGTAAAGGTGAGTTGGGGTGCTGCATAAAACCAGAGATTGAAATGAGCACAGATAAAATTCCTTAAGTCAAATATGCAATAGACAAGAGCTACTCCTTGCTCAACGAAATGGACTCAACACCGCATATTAAACGCCTAAGAATGTACCTGACTAGTAAGTATCGTAAAACCTATGGATTGCTATGTCTCCAAAAGGGAATCAAGCATGTGTGCAGAGGCATAAACGCAGCAGTGATAGGATTGGAGAGGTTCGGTGAGCAAATGAAGACCCTTTGAAGTCATATTGCATGGTACCCATTACACGGGTCTCAACTCTCCAAGTTTAAGGTATTCTTCCTTCAGCTAAAACATGCATGTGGAACCAAAGTATGATCAACCATGTGAACGGGAGACGTGTTCAAATATGTCTCAGTTTTCGTACCCTGGTACTCGGGTGCAACATTCCAGACGCTTTACTAACACTCTCCCCACTTGGAGAGTCAGCGCCTTTAACCTCCTGTTTGGCCCAGTTTGCAATTTCTGCGGAAGATGAACAGGAATAGCGAGAACCAATGAGAGGCTAGCTGGAGGTGTCTGGACGGGCAAATTTAACTCTCATTTCCCACCAGGAAAAGGAAATAACCAAAGGCTCAGCGTGCCGTACCGGAACCAGATTAGGGTCTGAAGCCATCCTGCGGTGTTGCGGCCAGCTCAAAAGAAAGCGAGTTGAAGAAAGGAGCTCAGGGGCACTGTAATTCACAAACCTGCAGAGTTATAAATGACAGCTATCGTCCAAAAATAGACTGAAGTAAGGCTGCCAAGAGGACTTGAAAGCGGGGCAGAATTGCAGGAAACCGATTTCAGGAGGTAGACTGGAATTGCATTGAAAGCATAGGAAAAGAGGCAGAACGTCCACAATGATGCACTTGGCCAAAAAGGGCGTATGCGTTTTTTCCTGAATATATTCAGGAAAAAACGCATACGCCCTTTTTGGCCAACCAAGCAAGCTTGCAAAGGAAATCTGCACTACAATGAAGTCTCACTTCCCCCCGGTCAAAAGGGCCATCTGAAAAAAGTGTAAAATCCAGAAAGGCAGGACAGGCCATGGAGAACTGGGAGCCTTGTTATGCTGATGGGCGGGATGTAAATTGCCAACAACCACTCGGGAGAAGTGTATGGTGTTTCCTGAAACATCTAAAAAACAAACCAACAGAACCTAGGGCACTTCCACTTATGGTCCTATAGCTTAGGGAAATTAAAATCAAAAAGACACAGCCACCCCAAAGTTTGGAACGGCTCTTTTTACAAGAACCTCGTTTACAGTACAAGTTCAACATCGCAGAAAGTGAAAAATGGATAAAGAAGTTGTGGTATTTACTTACAAAGCAATATCACTCAGCAATGAAATCTGTGTCATCAGGCCCTTAGCAGCACAATGAGTGGATTCAGGTATGATGATTCTAACTGAAGTAAGTCACACAGAAAAAGAAACATCATAAGATATCAGTAATACACGGAATGTAAACTTGGCTACACAGGAACTGAATTACAGAACAGAACAGGGTCTCAAATTTAGAAAACCAACTTATGCTTGCTTAAGAGTAAAGATGAGTTGGGGTGCTGCATAAAACCAGAGATTGAAATGAGCACAGATAAAGTTCCTTAAGTCAAATATGGAATAGACAAGAGCTACTCCTTGCTCAACGAAATGGACTCAACACCCTATATTAAACGCCTAAGAATGTACCTGACTAGTAAGTATCGTAAAACCTATGGATTGCTATGTCTCCGAAAGAGAATCAAGCATGTGTACAGGGGCATAAACGCAGCAGTGATAGGATTGGATAGGTTCGGTGAGCAAATGAAGACCCTTTGAAGTCATATTGCATGGTACCTATTACACGGGTCTCAACTCTCCAGGTTTAAGGTATTCTTCCTTCAGCTAAAACATGCATGTGGAACCCAAGTATGATCAACCATGTGAACGGGAGACGTGTTCAAATATGTCTCAGTTTTCCTCCCCTGGTACTCGGGTGCAACATTCCAGACGCTTTACTAACACTCTCCCCACTTGGAGAGTCAGCGCCTTTAACCTCCTGTTTGGCCCAGTTTGCAATTTCTGCGCAAGATGAACAGGAATAGCGAGAACCAATGAGAGACTAGCTGGAGGTGTCTGGACGGGCAAATTTAACTCTCATTTCCCACCAGGAAGAGGAAATAACCAAAGGCTCAGCGTGCCGTGCCGGAACCAGATTAGGGCCTGAAGCCATCCTGCGGTGTTGCGGCCAGGTCACAAGAAAGCGAGTTGAAGAAAGGAGCTCAGGGGCACTGTAATTCACAAACCTGCAGAGTTATAAATGACAGCTATCGTCCAACAATAGACTGAAGTAAGGCTGCCAAGAGGACTTGAAAGCGGGGCAGAATTGCAGGAAACCGATTTCAGGAGCTAGACTGGAATTGCATTGCAAGCATAGGAAAAGAGGCAGAACGTCCACAATGATGCACTTGGCCAAAAAGGGCGTATGCGTTTTTTCCTGAATATATTCAGGAAAAAACGCATACGCCCTTTTTGGCCAACCAAGCAAGCTTGCAAAGGAAATCTGCACTACAGTGAAGTCTCACTTCCCCCCGGTCAAAAGGGCCATCTGAAAAAAGTGTAAAATCCAGAAAGGCAAGACAGGCCATGGAGAACTGGGAGCCTTGTTATGCTGATGGGCGGGATGTAAATTGCCAACAACCACTCGGGAGAAGTGTATGGTGTTTCCTGAAACATCTAAAAAACAAAGCACCAGAGCCTAGGGCACTTCCACTTATGGTCCTATAGCTTAGGGAAATTAAAATCAAAAAGACACAGCCACCCCAAAGTTTGGGACACCACCGTTTACAAGAACCTCGTTTACCGTACAAGTTCAATATCACAGAAAGTGAAAAATGGATAAACAACTTGTGGTACTTACGTACAATGCAGTATCACTCAGCAATGAAATCTATGTCATCAGGCCCGTAGCAGAATAATGAGTGGATTCAGGTACGATGATTCTAACTGAAATAAGTCACACAGAAAAAGAAACATCATAAGATATCACTAATACACGGAATGTAAACTTGGCTACACAGGAACTGCATTCCAAAACAGAACAGGGTCTCAAATTTAGAAAACCAACTTATGCTTACTTAAGGGTAAAGGTGAGTTGGGGTGCTGCATAAAACCAGAGATTGAAATGAGCACAGATAAAATTCCTTAAGTCAAATATGGAATAGACAAGAGCTACTCCTTGCTCAACGAAATGGACTCAACACCGCATATTAAACGCCTAAGAATGTACCTGACTAGTAAGTATCGTAAAACCTATGGATTGCTATGTCTCCAAAAGGGAATCAAGCATGTGTGCAGAGGCATAAACGCAGCAGTGATAGGATTGGAGAGGTTCGGTGAGCAAATGAAGACCCTTTGAAGTCATATTGCATGGTACCCATTACACGGGTCTCAACTCTCCAAGTTTAAGGTATTCTTCCTTCAGCTAAAACATGCATGTGGAACCCAAGTATGATCAACCATGTGAACGGGAGACGTGTTCAAATATGTCTCAGTTTTCGTACCCTGGTACTCGGGTGCAACATTCCAGACGCTTTACTAACACTCTCCCCACTTGGAGAGTCAGCGCCTTTAACCTCCTGTTTGGCCCAGTTTGCAATTTCTGCGGAAGATGAACAGGAATAGCGAGAACCAATGAGAGGCTAGCTGGAGGTGTCTGGACGGGCAAATTTAACTCTCATTTCCCAACAGGAAGAGGAAATAACCAAAGGCTCAGCGTGCCGTACCGGAACCAGATTAGGGTCTGAAGCCATCCTGCGGTGTTGCGGCCAGCTCAAAAGAAAGCGAGTTGAAGAAAGGAGCTCAGGGGCACTGTAATTCACAAACCTGCAGAGTTATAAATGACAGCTATCGTCCAAAAATAGACTGAAGTAAGGCTGCCAAGAGGACTTGAAAGCGGGGCAGAATTGCAGGAAACCGATTTCAGGAGGTAGACTGGAATTGCATTGAAAGCATAGGAAAAGAGGCAGAACGTCCACAATGATGCACTTGGCCAAAAAGGGCGTATGCGTTTTTTCCTGAATATATTCAGGAAAAAACGCATACGCCCTTTTTGGCCAACCAAGCAAGCTTGCAAAGGAAATCTGCACTACAATGAAGTCTCACTTCCCCCCGGTCAAAAGGGCCATCTGAAAAAAGTGTAAAATCCAGAAAGGCAGGACAGGCCATGGAGAACTGGGAGCCTTGTTATGCTGATGGGCGGGATGTAAATTGCCAACAACCACTCGGGAGAAGTGTATGGTGTTTCCTGAAACATCTAAAAAACAAACCAACAGAACCTAGGGCACTTCCACTTATGGTCCTATAGCTTAGGGAAATTAAAATCAAAAAGACACAGCCACCCCAAAGTTTGGAACGGCTCTTTTTACAAGAACCTCGTTTACAGTACAAGTTCAACATCGCAGAAAGTGAAAAATGGATAAAGAAGTTGTGGTATTTACTTACAAAGCAATATCACTCAGCAATGAAATCTGTGTCATCAGGCCCTTAGCAGCACAATGAGTGGATTCAGGTATGATGATTCTAACTGAAGTAAGTCACACAGAAAAAGAAACATCATAAGATATCAGTAATACACGGAATGTAAACTTGGCTACACAGGAACTGAATTACAGAACAGAACAGGGTCGCAAATTTAGAAAACCAACTTATGCTTGCTTAAGAGTAAAGATGAGTTGGGGTGCTGCATAAAACCAGAGATTGAAATGAGCACAGATAAAGTTCCTTAAGTCAAATATGGAATAGACAAGAGCTACTCCTTGCTCAACGAAATGGACTCAACACCCTATATTAAACGCCTAAGAATGTACCTGACTAGTAAGTATCGTAAAACCTATGGATTGCTATGTCTCCGAAAGAGAATCAAGCATGTGTACAGGGGCATAAACGCAGCAGTGATAGGATTGGAGAGGTTCGGTGAGCAAATGAAGACCCTTTGAAGTCATATTGCATGGTACCTATTACACGGGTCTCAACTCTCCAGGTTTAAGGTATTCTTCCTTCAGCTAAAACATGCATGTGGAACCCAAGTATGATCAACCATGTGAACGGGAGACGTGTTCAAATATGTCTCAGTTTTCCTCCCCTGGTACTCGGGTGCAACATTCCAGACGCTTTACTAACACTCTCCCCACTTGGAGAGTCAGCGCCTTTAACCTCCTGTTTGGCCCAGTTTGCAATTTCTGCGCAAGATGAACAGGAATAGCGAGAACCAATGAGAGACTAGCTGGAGGTGTCTGGACGGGCAAATTTAACTCTCATTTCCCACCAGGAAGAGGAAATAACCAAAGGCTCAGCGTGCCGTGCCGGAACCAGATTAGGGCCTGAAGCCATCCTGCGGTGTTGCGGCCAGGTCACAAGAAAGCGAGTTGAAGAAAGGAGCTAAGGGGCACTGTAATTCACAAACCTGCAGAGTTATAAATGACAGCTATCGTCCAACAATAGACTGAAGTAAGGCTGCCAAGAGGACTTGAAAGCGGGGCAGAATTGCAGGAAACCGATTTCAGGAGGTAGACTGGAATTGCATTGAAAGCATAGGAAAAGAGGCAGAACGTCCACAATGATGCACTTGGCCAAAAAGGGCGTATGCGTTTTTTCCTGAATATATTCAGGAAAAAACGCATACGCCCTTTTTGGCCAACCAAGCAAGCTTGCAAAGGAAATCTGCACTACAGTGAAGTCTCACTTCCCCCCGGTCAAAAGGGCCATCTGAAAAAAGTGTAAAATCCAGAAAGGCAAGACAGGCCATGGAGAACTGGGAGCCTTGTTATGCTGATGGGCGGGATGTAAATTGCCAACAACCACTCGGGAGAAGTGTATGGTGTTTCCTGAAACATCTAAAAAACAAAGCACCAGAGCCTAGGGCACTTCCACTTATGGTCCTATAGCTTAGGGAAATTAAAATCAAAAAGACACAGCCACCCCAAAGTTTGGGACACCACCGTTTACAAGAACCTCGTTTACCGTACAAGTTCAATATCACAGAAAGTGAAAAATGGATAAACAACTTGTGGTACTTACGTACAATGCAGTATCACTCAGCAATGAAATCTATGTCATCAGGCCCGTAGCAGAATAATGAGTGGATTCAGGTACGATGATTCTAACTGAAATAAGTCACACAGAAAAAGAAACATCATAAGATATCACTAATACACGGAATGTAAACTTGGCTACACAGGAACTGCATTCCAAAACAGAACAGGGTCTCAAATTTAGAAAACCAACTTATGCTTGCTTAAGGGGAAAGGTGAGTTGGGGTGCTGCATAAAACCAGAGATTGAAATGAGCACAGATAAAGTTCCTTAAGCCAAATATGGAATAGACAAGAGCTACTCCTTGCTCAACGAAATGGACTCAACACCCCATATTAAACGCCTAAGAATGTACCTGACTAGTAAGTATCTTAAAACCTATAGATTGCTATGTCTCCGAAAGAGAATCAAGCGTGTGTACAGGGGCATAAACGCAGCAGTGATAGGATTGGAGAGGTTCGGTGAGCAAATGAAGACCCTTTGAAGTCATATTGCATGGTACCCATTCCACGTGTTTCATCTACCCAGGTTTAAGGTATTCTTCCTTCAGCTAAAACATGCATGTGGAACCTAGAGTATGATCAACCATGTGATCGGGAGACGTGTTCAAATATGTCTCAGTTTTCCTCCCCTGGTACTCGGGTGCAACATTCCAGACGCTTTACTAACACTCTCCCCACTTGGAGAGTCAGTCCCTTTAACCTCCTGTTTGGCCCAGTTTGCAATTTCTGCGGAAGATGAACAGGAATAGCGAGAACCAATGAGAGGCTAGCTGGAGGTGTCTGGACGGGCAAATTTAACTCTCATTTCCCACCAGGAAGAGGAATTAACCAAAGGCTCAGCGTGCCGGGCCGGAACCAGATTAGGGCCTGAAGCCATCCTGCGGTGTTGCGGCCAGGTCACAAGAAAGCGAGTTGAAGAAAGGAGCTCAGGGGCACTGTAATTCACAAACCTGCAGAGTTATAAATGACAGCTATCGTCCAAAAATAGACTGAAGTAAGGCTGCCAAGAGGACTTGAAAGCGGGGCAGAATTGCAGGAAACCGATTTCAGGAGGTAGACTGGAATTGCATTGAAAGCATAGGAAAAGAGGCAGAACGTCCACAATGATGCACTTGGCCAAAAATGGCGTATGCATTTTTTCCTGAATATATTCAGGAAAAAACGCATACGCCCTTTTTGGCCAACCAAGCAAGCTTGCAAAGGAAATCTGCACTACAATGAAGTCTCACTTCCCCCCGGTCAAAAGGGCCATCTGAAAAAAGTGTAAAATCCAGAAAGGCAGGACAGGCCATGGAGAACTGGGAGCCTTGTTATGCTGATGGGCGGGATGTAAATTGCCAACAGACACGCGGGAGAAGTGTATGGTGTTTCCTGAAACATCTAAAAAACAAAGCAACAGAGCCTAGGGCACTGCCACTTATGGTCCTATAGCTTAGGGAAATTAAAATCAAAAAGACACAGCCACCCCAAAGTTTGGGACGCCTCTGTTTACAAGAACCTCGTTTACAGTACAAGTTCAACATCGCAGAAAGTGAAAAATGGATAAAGAAGTTGTGGTATTTACTTACAAAGCAATATCACTCAGCAATGAAATCTATGTCATCAGGCCCTTAGCAGCACAATGAGTGGATTCAGGTATGATGATTCTAACTGAAATAAGTCACACAGAAAAAGAAACATCATAAGATATCAGTAATACACGGAATGTAAACTTGGCTACATAGGAACTGAATTACAGAACAGAACAGGGTCTCAAATTTAGAAAATCAACTTATGCTTGCTTAAGGGTAAAGGTGAGTTGGGGTGCTGCATAAAACCAGAGATTGAAATGAGCACAGATAAAGTTCCTTAAGTCAAATATGGAATAGACAAGAGCTACTCCTTGCTCAACGAAATGGACTCAACACCGCATATTAAATGCCTAAGAATGTACCTGACTAGTAAGTATCTTAAAACCTATGGATTGCTATGTCTCCGAAAGAGAATCAAGCATGTGTACAGGGGCATAAACGCAGCAGTCATAGGATTGGAGAGGTTCGGTGAGCAAATGAAGACCCTTTGAAATCATATTGCATGGTACCCATTACACGGGTCTCAACTCTCCAGGTTTAAGGTATTCTTCCTTCAGCTAAAACATGCATGTGGAACCCAAGTATGATCAACCATGTGAACGGGAGACGTGTTCAAATATGTCTCAGTTTTCCTCCCCTGGTACTCGGGTGCAACATTCCAGACGCTTTACTAACACTCTCCCCACTTGGAGAGTCAGCGCCTTTAACCTCCTGTTTGGCCCAGTTTGCAATTTCTGCGGAAGATGAACAGGAATAGCGAGAACCAATGAGAGGCTAGCTGGAGGTGTCTGGACGGGCAAATTTAACTCTCATTTCCCACCAGGAAGAGGAAATAACCAAAGGCTCAGCGTGCTGTACCGGAACAAGATTAGGGCCTGAAGCCATCCTGCGGTGTTGCAGCCAGGTCACAAGAAAGCGAGTTGAAGAAAGGAGCTCAGGGGCACTGTAATTCACAAACCTGCAGAGTTATAAATGACAGCTATCGTCCAAAAATAGACTGAAGTAAGGCTGCCAAGAGGACTTGAAAGCGGGGCAGAATTGCAGGAAACCGATTTCAGGAGGTAGACTGGAATTGCATTGAAAGCATAGGAAAAGAGGCAGAACGTCCACAATGATGCACTTGGCCAAAAAGGGCGTATGCGTTTTTTCCTGAATATATTCAGGAAAAAACGCATACGCCCTTTTTGGCCAACCAAGCAAGCTTGCAAAGGAAATCTGCACTACAATGAAGTCTCACTTCCCCCTGGTCAAAAGGGCCATCTGAAAAAAGTGTAAAATCCAGAAAGGCAGGACAGGCCATGGAGAACTGGGAGCCTTGTTATGCTGATGGGCGGGATGTAAATTGCCAACAGACACTCGGGAGAAGTGTATGGTGTTTCCTGAAACATCTAAAAAACAAAGCAACAGAGCCTAGGGCACTGCCACTTATGGTCCTATAGCTTAGGGAAATTAAAATCAAAAAGACACAGCCACCCCAAAGTTTGGGACGCCTCTGTTTACAAGAACCTCGTTTACAGTACAAGTTCAACATCGCAGAAAGTGAAAAATGGATAAAGAAGTTGTGGTATTTACTTACAAAGCAATATCACTCAGCAATGAAATCTGTGTCATCAGGCCCTTAGCAGCACAATGAGTGGATTCAGGTATGATGATTCTAACTGAAGTAAGTCACACAGAAAAAGAAACATCATAAGATATCAGTAATACACGGAATGTAAACTTGGCTACACAGGAACTGATTTACAGAACAGAACAGGGTCTCAAATTTAGAAAACCAACTTATGCTTGCTTAAGGGTAAAGGTGAGTTGGGGTGCTGCATAAAACCAGAGATTGAAATGAGCACAGATAAAGTTCCTTAAGTCAATTATGGAATAGACAAGAGCTACTCCTTGCTCAACGAAATGGACTCAACACCGCATATTAAACACCTAAGAATGTACCTGACTAGTAAGTATCTTAAAACCTATGGATTGCTATGTCTCCGAAAGAGAATCAAGCATGTGTACAGGGGCATAAACGCAGCAGTGATAGGATTGGAGAGGTTCGGTGAGCAAATGAAGACCCTATGAAGTCATATTGCATGGTACCCATTCCACGGGTTTCAACTACCCAGGTTTAAGGTATTCTTCCTTCAGCTAAAACATGCATGTGGAACCTAGAGTATGATCAACCATGTGATCGGGAGACGTGTTCAAATATGTCTCAGTTTTCCTCCCCTGGTACTCGGGTGCAACATTCCAGATGCTTTACTAACACTCTCCCCACTTGGAGAGTCAGCCCCTTTAACCTCCTGTTTGGCCCAGTTTGCAATTTCTGCGGAAGATGAACAGGAATAGCGAGAACCAATGAGAGGCTAGCTGGAGGTGTCTGGACGGGCAAATTTAACTCTCATTTCCCACCAGGAAGAGGAATTAACCAAAGGCTCAGCATGCCGGGCCGGAACCAGATTAGGGCCTGAAGCCATCCTGCGGTGTTGCAGCCAGGTCACAAGAAAGCGAGTTGAAGAAAGGAGCTCAGGGGCACTGTAATTCACAAACCTGCAGAGTTATAAATGACAGCTATCGTCCAAAAATAGACTGAAGTAAGGCTGCCAAGAGGACTTGAAAGCGGGGCAGAATTGCAGGAAACCGATTTCAGGAGGTAGACTGGAATTGCATTGAAAGCATAGGAAAAGAGGCAGAACGTCCACAATGATGCACTTGGCCAAAAAGGGCGTATGCGTTTTTTCCTGAATATATTCAGGAAAAAACGCATACGCCCTTTTTGGCCAACCAAGCAAGCTTGCAAAGGAAATCTGCACTACAATGAAGTCTCACTTCCCCCCGGTCAAAAGGGCCATCTGAAAAAAGTGTAAAATCCAGAAAGGCAGGACAGGCCATGGAGAACTGGGAGCCTTGTTATGCTGATGGGCGGGATGTAAATTGCCAACAGACACTCGGGAGAAGTGTATGGTGTTTCCTGAAACATCTAAAAAACAAAGCAACAGAGCCTAGGGCACTGCCACTTATGGTCCTATAGCTTAGGGAAATTAAAATCAAAAAGACACAGCCACCCCAAAGTTTGGGACGCCTCTGTTTACAAGAACCTCGTTTACAGTACAAGTTCAACATCGCAGAAAGTGAAAAATGGATAAAGAAGTTGTGGTATTTACTTACAAAGCAATATCACTCAGCAATGAAATCTATGTCATCACGCCCTCAGCAGCACAATGAGTGGATTCAGGTATGATGATTCTAACTGAAATAAGTCACACAGAAAAAGAAACATCATAAGATATCAGTAATACACGGAATGTAAACTTGGCTACACAGGAACTGAATTACAGAACAGAACAGGGTCTCAAATTTAGAAAACCAACTTATGCTTGCTTAAGGGTAAAGGTGAGTTGGGGTGCTGCATAAAATCAGAGATTGAAATGAGCACAGATAAAGTTCCTTAAGTCAAATATGGAATAGACAAGAGCTACTCCTTGCTCAACGAAATGGACTCAACACCGCATATTAAACGCCTAAGAATGTACCTGACTAGTAAGTATCTTTAAACCTATGGATTGCTATGTCTCCGAAAGAGAATCAAGCATGTGTACAGGGGCATAAACGCAGCAGTGATAGGATTGGAGAGGTTCGGTGAGCAAATGAAGACCCTTTGAAATCATATTGCATAGTACCCATTACACGGGTCTCAACTCTCCAGGTTTAAGGTATTCTTCCTTCAGCTAAAACATGCATGTGGAACCCAAGTATGATCAACCATGTGAACGGGAGACGTGTTCAAATATGTCTCAGTTTTCCTCCCCTGGTACTCGGGTGCAACATTCCAGACGCTTTACTAACACTCTCCCCACTTGGAGAGTCAGCGCCTTTAACCTCCTGTTTGGCCCAGTTTGCAATTTCTGCGGAAGATGAACAGAAATAGCGAGAACCAATGAGAGGCTAGCTGGAGGTGTCTGGACGGGCAAATTTAACTCTCATTTCCCACCGGGAAGAGGAAATAACCAAAGGCTGAGCGTGACGTACCGGAACCAGATTAGGGCCTGAAGCCATCCTGCGGTGTTGCGGCCAGCTCAAAAGAAAGCGAGTTGAAGAAAGGAGCTCAGGGGCACTGTAATTCACAAACCTGCAGAGTTATAAATGACAGCTATCGTCCAAAAATAGACTGAAGTAAGGCTGCCAAGAGGACTTGAAAGCGGGGCAGAATTGCAGGAAACCGATTTCAGGAGGTAGACTGGAATTGCATTTCAAGCATAGGAAAAGAGGCAGAACGTCCACAATGATGCACTTGGCCAAAAAGGGCGTATGCGTTTTTTCCTGAATATATTCAGGAAAAAACGCATACGCCCTTTTTGGCCAACCAAGCAAGCTTGCAAAGGAAATCTGCACTACAATGAAGTCTCACTTCCCCCCGGTCAAAAGGGCCATCTGAAAAAAGTGTAAAATCCAGAAAGGCAGGACAGGCCATGGAGAACTGGGAGCCTTGTTATGCTGATGGGCGGGATGTAAATTGCCAACAACAACTCGGGAGAAGTGTATGGTGTTTCCTGAAACATCTAAAAAACAAAGCAACAGAGCCTAGGGCACTTCCACTTATGGTCCTATAGCTTAGGGAAATTAAAATCAAAAAGACACAGCCACCCCAAAGTTTGGGACACCTCCGTTTACAAGAACCTCGTTTACCGTAAAAGTTCAATATCACAGAAAGTGAAAAATGGATAAAGAACTTGTGGTACTTACGTACAATGCAGTATCACTCAGCAATGAAATCTATGTCATCAGGCCCTTAGCAGCATAATGAGTGGATTCAGGTACGATGATTCTAACTGAAATAAGTCACACAGAAAAAGAAACATCATAAGATATCACTAATACACGGAATGTAAACTTGGCTACACAGGAACTGCATTCCAAAACAGAACAGGGTCTCAAATTTAGAAAACCAACTTATGCTTGCTTAAGGGGAAAGGTGAGTTGGGGTGCTGCATAAAACCAGAGATTGAAATGAGCACAGATAAAGTTCCTTAAGCCAAATATGGAATAGACAAGAGCTACTCCTTGCTCAACGAAATGGACTCAACACCCCATATTAAACGCCTAAGAATGTACCTGACTAGTAAGTATCTTAAAACCTATGGATTGCTATGTCTCCAAGAGAGAATCAAGCGTGTGTACAGGGGCATAAACGCAGCAGTGATAGGATTGGAGAGGTTCGGTGAGCAAATGAAGACCCTTTGAAGTCATATTGCATGGTACCCATTCCACGGGTCTCAACTCTCCAGGTTTAAGGTATTCTTCCTTCAGCTAAAACATGCATGTGGAACCCAGAGTATGATCAACCATGTGAACGGGAGACGTGTTCAAATATGTCTCAATTTTCCTCCCCTGGTACTCGGGTGCAACATTCCAGACGCTTTACTAACACTCTCCCGACTTGGAGAGTCAGTCCCTTTAACCTCCTGTTTGGCCCAGTTTGCAATTTCTGCGGAGGATGAACAGGAATAGCGAGAACCAATGAGAGACTAGCTGGAGGTGTCTGGACGGGCAAATTTAACTCTCATTTCCCAACAGGAAGAGGAAATAACCAAAGGCTCAGCGTGCCGTACCGGAACCAGATTAGGGCCTGAAGCCATCCTGCGGTGTTGCGGCCAGCTCAAAAGAAACCGAGTTGAAGAAAGGAGCTCAGGGGCACTGTAATTCACAAACCTGCAGAGTTATAAATGACAGCTATCGTCCAAAAATAGACTGAAGTAAGGCTGCCAAGAGGACTTGAAAGCGGGGCAGAATTGCAGGAAACCGATTTCAGGAGGTAGACTGGAATTGCATTTCAAGCATAGGAAAAGAGGCAGAACGTCCACAATGATGCACTTGGCCAAAAAGGGCGTATGCGTTTTTTCCTGAATATATTCAGGAAAAAACGCATACGCCCTTTTTGGCCAACCAAGCAAGCTTGCAAAGGAAATCTGCACTACAATGAAGTCTCACTTCCCCCCGGTCAAAAGGGCCATCTGAAAAAAGTGTAAAATCCAGAAAGGCAGGACAGGCCATGGAGAACTGGGAGCCTTGTTATGCTGATGGGCGGGATGTAAATTGCCAACAGACACTCGGGAGAAGTGTATGGTGTTTCCTGAAACATCTAAAAAACAAAGCAACAGAGCCTAGGGCACTGCCACTTATGGTCCTATAGCTTAGGGAAATTAAAATCAAAAAGACACAGCCACCCCAAAGTTTGGGACACCTCTGTTTACAAGAACCTCGTTTACAGTACAAGTTCAACATCGCAGAAAGTGAAAAATGGATAAAGAACTTGTGGTATTTACTTACAAAGCAATATCACTCAGCAATGAAATCTATGTCATCAGGCCCTTAGCATCACAATGAGTGGATTCAGGTATGATGATTCTAACTGAAATAAGTCACACAGAAAAAGAAACATCATAAGATATCAGTAATACACGGAATGTAAACTTGGCTACACAGGAACTGAATTACAGAACAGAACTGGGTCTCAAATTTAGAAAACTAACTTATGCTTGCTTAAGGGTAAAGGTGAGTTGTGGTGCTGCATAAAACCAGAGATTGAAATGAGCACAGATAAAGTTCCTTAAGTCAAATATGGAATAGACAAGAGCTACTCCTTGCTCAACGAAATGGACTCAACACCGCATATTAAACGCCTAAGAATGTACCTGACTAGTAAGTATCTTAAAACCTATGGATTGCTATGTCTCCGAAAGAGAATCAAGCATGTGTACAGGGGCATAAACACAGCAGTGATAGGATTGGAGAGGTTCGGTGAGCAAATGAAGACCCTTTGAAGTCATATTGCATGGTACCCATTACACGGGTCTTAACTCTCCAGGTTTAAGGTATTCTTCCTTCAGCTAAAACATGCATGTGGAACCCAAGTATGATCAACCATGTGAACGGGAGACGTGTTCAAATGTGTCTCAGTTTTCCTCCCCTGGTACTCGGGTGCAACATTCCAGACGCTTTACTAACACTCTCCCCACTTGGAGAGTCAGCGCCTTTAACCTCCTGTTTGGCCCAGTTTGCAATTTCTGCGGAAGATGAACAGAAATAGCGAGAACCAATGAGAGGCTAGCTGGAGGTGTCTGGACGGGCAAATTTAACTCTCATTTCCCACCAGGAAGAGGAATTAACCAAAGGCTCAGCATGCCGGGCCGGAACCAGATTAGGGCCTGAAGCCATCCTGCGGTGTTGCGGCCAGCTCAAAAGAAAGCGAGTTGAAGAAAGGAGCTCAGGGGCACTGTAATTCACAAACCTGCAGAGTTATAAATGACAGCTATCGTCCAAAAATAGACTGAAGTAAGGCTGCCAAGAGGACTTGAAAGCGGGGCAGAATTGCAGGAAACCGATTTCAGGAGGTAGACTGGAATTGCATTGAAAGCATAGGAAAAGAGGCAGAACGTCCACAATGATGCACTTGGCCAAAAAGGGCGTATGCGTTTTTTCCTGAATATATTCAGGAAAAAACGCATACGCCCTTTTTGGCCAACCAAGCAAGCTTGCAAAGGAAATCTGCACTATAATGAAGTCTCACTTCCCCCCGGTCAAAAGGGCCATCTGAAAAAAGTGTAAAATCCAGAAAGGCAGGACAGGCCATGGAGAACTGGGAGCCTTCTTATGCTGATGGGCGGGATGTAAATTGCCAACAATCACTCGGGAGAAGTGTATGGTGTTTCCTGAAACATCTAAAAAACAAAGCAACAGAACCTAGGGCACTTCCACTTATGGTCCTATAGCTTAGGGAAATTAAAATCAAAAAGACACAGCCACCCCAAAGTTTGGAACTGCTCTGTTTACAAGAACCTCGTTTACAGTACAAGTTCAACATCGCAGAAAGTGAAAAATGGATAAAGAAGTTGTGGTATTTACTTACAAAGCAATATCACTCAGCAATGAAATCTGTGTCATCAGGCCCTTAGCAGCACAATGAGTGGATTCAGGTATGATGATTCTAACTGAAATAAGTCACACAGAAAAAGAAACATCATAAGATATCAGTAATACACGGAATGGAAACTTGGCTACACAGGAACTGCATTCCAAAACAGAACAGGGTCTCAAATTTAGAAAACCAACTTATGCTTGCTTAAGGGTAAAGGTGAGTTGGGGTGCTGCATAAAACCAGAGATTGAAATGAGCACAGATAAAGTTCCTTAAGTCAAATATGGAATAGACAAGAGCTACTCCTTGCTCAACGAAATGGACTCAACACCGCATATTAAACGCCTAAGAATGTAACTGACTAGTAAGTATCTTAAAACCTATGGATTGCTATGTCTCCGAAAGAGAATCAAGCATGTGTACAGGGGCATAAACGCAGCAGTGATAGGATTGGAGAGGTTCGGTGAGCAAATGAAGACCCTTTGAAGTCATATTGTATGGTACCCATTACACGGGTCTTAACTCTCCAGGTTTAAGGTATTCTTCCTTCAGCTAAAACATGCATGTGGAACCCAAGTATGATCAACCATGTGAACGGGAGACGTGTTCAAATATGTCTCAGTTTTCCTCCCCTGGTACTCGGGTGCAACATTCCAGACGCTTTACTAACACTCTCCCCACTTGGAGAGTCAGCGCCTTTAACCTCCTGTTTGGCCCAGTTTGCAATTTCTGCGGAAGATGAACAGGAATAGCGAGAACCAATGAGAGGCTAGCTGGAGGTGTCTGGACGGGCAAATTTAACTCTCATTTCCCACCAGGAAGAGGAAATAACCAAAGGCTCAGCGTGCCGTACCGGAACCAGATTAGGGCCTGAAGCCATCCTGCGGTGTTGTGGCCAGCTCAAAAGAAAGCGAGTTGAAGAAAGGAGCTCAGGGGCACTGTAATTCACAAACCTGCAGAGTTATAAATGACAGCTATCGTCCAAAAATAGACTGAAGTAAGGCTGCCAAGAGGACTTGAAAGCGGGGCAGAATTGCAGGAAACCGATTTCAGGAGGTAGACTGGAATTGCATTGAAAGCATAGGAAAAGAGGCAGAACGTCCACAATGATGCACTTGGCCAAAAAGGGCGTATGCGTTTTTTCCTGAATATATTCAGGAAAAAACGCATACGCCCTTTTTGGCCAACCAAGCAAGCTTGCAAAGGAAATCTGCACTACAATGAAGTCTCACTTCCCCCCGGTCAAAAGGGCCATCTGAAAAAAGTGTAAAATCCAGAAAGGCAGGACAGGCCATGGAGAACTGGGAGCCTTGTTATGCTGATGGGCGGGATGTAAATTGCCAACAACCACTCGGGAGAAGTGTATGGTGTTTCCTGAAACATCTAAAAAAAAAAGCAACAGAACCTAAGGCACTTCCACTTATGGTCCTATAGCTTAGGGAAATTAAAATCAAAAAGACACAGCCACCCCAAAGTTTGGGACGCCTCTGTTTACAAGAACCTCATTTACAGTACAAGTTCAACATCACAGAAAGTGAAAAATGGATAAAGAACTTGTGGTACTTACGTACAATGCAGTATCACTCAGCAGTGAAATCTATGTCATCAGGCCCGTAGCAGCATAATGAGTGGATTCAGGTACGATGATTCTAACTGAAATAAGTCACACAGAAAAAGAAACATCATAAGATATCAGTAATACACGGAATGTAAACTTGGCTACACAGGAACTGCATTCCAAAACAGAACAGGGTCTCAAATTTAGAAAACCAACTTATGCTTGCTTAAGGGTAAAGGTGAGTTGGGGTGCTGCATAAAACCAGAGATTGAAATGAGCACAGATAAAGTTCCTTAAGCCAAATATGGAATAGACAAGAGCTACTCCTTGCTCAACGAAATGGACTCAACACCGCATATTAAACGCCTAAGAATGTACCTGACTAGTAAGTATCGTAAAACCTATGGATTGCTATGTCTCCAAAAGAGAATCAAGCATGTGTACAGGGGCATAAACGCAGCAGTGATAGGATTGGAGAGGTTCGGTGAGCAAATGAAGACCCTTTGAAGTCATATTGCATGGTACCCATTACACGGGTCTCAACTCTCCAGGTTTAAGGTATTCTTCCTTCAGCTAAAACATGCATGTGGAACCCAAGTATGATCAACCATGTGAACGGGAGACGTGTTCAAATATGTCTCAGTTTTCCTCCCCTGGTACTCGGGTGCAACATTCCAGACGCTTTACTAACACTCTCCCCACTTGGAGAGTCAGCGCCTTTAACCTCCTGTTTGGCACAGTTTGCAATTTCTGCGGAAGATGAACAGGAATAGCGAGAACCAATGAGAGGCTAGCTGGAGGTGTCTGGACGGGCAAATTTAACTCTCATTTCCCACCAGGAAGAGGAATTAACCAAAGGCTCAGCATGCCGGGCCGGAACCAGATTAGGGCCTGAAGCCATCCTGCGGTGTTGCGGCCAGGTCACAAGAAAGCGAGTTGAAGAAAGGAGCTCAGGGGCACTGTAATTCACAAACCTGCAGAGTTATAAATGACAGCTATCGTCCAAAAATAGACTGAAGTAAGGCTGCCAAGAGGACTTGAAAGCGGGGCAGAATTGCAGGAAACCGATTTCAGGAGGTAGACTGGAATTGCATTGAAAGCATAGGAAAAGAGGCAGAACGTCCACAATGATGCACTTGGCCAAAAAGGGCGTATGCGTTTTTTCCTGAATATATTCAGGAAAAAACGCATACGCCCTTTTTGGCCAACCAAGCAAGCTTGCAAAGGAAATCTGCACTACAATGAAGTTTCACTTCCCCCCGGTCAAAAGGGCAATCTGAAAAAAGTGTAAAATCCAGAAAGGCAACAGGCCATTGAGAACTGGGAGCCTTGTTATGCTGATGGGCGGGATGTAAATTGCCAACAGACACTTGGGAGAAATGTATGGTGTTTCCTGAAACATCTAAAAAACAAAGCAACAGAGCTTAGGGCACTTCCACTTATGGTCCTATAGCTTAGGGAAATTAAAATCAAAAAGACACAGCCACCCCAAAGTTTGGAACGGCTCTGTTTACAAGAACGTCGTTTACAGTACAAGTTCAACATCGCAGAAAGTGAAAAATGGATAAACAAGTTGTGGTATTTACTTACAAAGCAATATCACTCAGCAATGAAATCTGTGTCATCAGGCCCTCAGCAGCACAATGAGTGGATTCAGGTATGATGATTCTAACTGAAGTAAGTCACACAGAAAAAGAAACATCATAAGATATCAGTAATACACGGAATGTAAACTTGGCTACACAGATACTGAATTACAGAACAGAACAGGGTCTCAAATTTAGAAAACCAACTTATGCTTGCTTAAGGGTAAAGGTGAGTTGGGGTGCTGCATAAAACCAGAGATTGAAATGAGCACAGATAAAGTTCCTTAAGTCAAATATGGAATAGACAAGAGCTACTCCTTGCTCAACGAAATGGACTCAACACCGCATATTAAACGCCTAAGAATGTACCTGACTAGTAAGTATCGTAAAACCTATGGATTGCTATGTCTCCGAAAGAGAATCAAGCATGTGTACAGGGGCATAAACGCAGCAGTGATAGGATTGGAGAGGTTCGGTGAGCAAATGAAGACCCTTTGAAGTCATATTGCATGGTACCCATTACACGGGTCTTAACTCTCCAGGTTTAAGGTATTCTTCCTTCAGCTAAAACATGCATGTGGAACCCAGAGTATGATCAACCATGTGAACGGGAGACGTGTTCAAATATGTCTCAGTTTGCCTCCCCTGGTACTCGGGTGCAACATTCCAGACGCTTTACTAACACTCTCCCCACTTGGAGAGTCAGCGCCTTTAACCTCCTGTTTGGCACAGTTTGCAATTTCTGCGGAAGATGAACAGGAATAGCGAGAACCAATGAGAGGCTAGCTGGAGGTGTCTGGACGGGCAAATTTAACTCTCATTTCCCACCAGGAAGAGGAAATAACCAAAGGCTCAGCATGCCGGGCCGGAACCAGATTAGGGCCTGAAGCCATCCTGTGGTGTTGCGGCCAGGTCACAAGAAAGCGAGTTGAAGAAAGGAGCTCAGGGGCACTGTAATTCACAAACCTGCAGAGTTATAAATGACAGCTATCGTCCAAAAATAGACTGAAGTAAGGCTGCCAAGAGGACTTGAAAGTGGGGCAGAATTGCAGGAAACCGATTTCAGGAGGTAGACTGGAATTGCATTGAAAGCATAGGAAAAGAGGGAGAACGTCCACAATGATGCACTTGGCCAAAAAGGGCGTATGCGTTTTTTCCTGAATATATTCAGGAAAAAACGCATACGCCCTTTTTGGCCAACCAAGCAAGCTTGCAAAGGAAATCTGCACTACAATGAAGTCTCACTTCCCCCCGGTCAAAAGGGCCATCTGAAAAAAGTGTAAAATCCAGAAAGGCAGGACAGGCCATGGAGAACTGGGAGCCTTGTTATGCTGATGGGCGGGATGTAAATTGCCAACAACCACTTGGGAGAAGTGTATGGTGTTTCCTGAAACATCTAAAAAACAAAGCAACAGAGCCTGGGGCACTGCCAGTTACGGTCCTATAGCTTAGGGAAATTAAAATCAAAAAGACACAGCCACCCCAAAGTTTGGGACGCCTCTGTTTACAAGAACCTCGTTTACAGTACAAGTTCAACATCGCAGAAAGTGAAAAATGGATAAAGAAGTTGTGGTATTTACTTACAAAGCAATATCACTCAGCAATGAAATCTATGTCATCAGGCCCTTAGCATCACAATGGGTGGATTCAGGTATGATGATTCTAACTGAAATAAGTCACACAGAAAAAGAAACATCATAAGTTATCAGTAATACATGGAATGTAAACTTGGCTACACAGGAACTGAATTACAGAACAGAACAGGGTCTCAAATTTAGAAAACCAACTTATTCTTGCTTAAGGGTAAAGGTGAGTTGGGGTGCTGCGTAAAACCATAGATTGAAATGAGCACAGATAAAGTTCCTTAAGCCAAATATGGAATAGACAAGAGCTACTCCTTGCTCAACGAAATGACTCAACACCCCATATTAAACGCCTAAGAATGTTCCTGACTAGTAAGTATCTTAAAACCTATGGATTGCTATGTCTCCGAAAGAGAATCAAGCATGTGTACAGGGGCATAAACGCAGCAGTGATAGGATTGGAGAGGTTCGGTGAGCAAATGAAGACCCTTTGAAGTCATATTGTATGGTACCCATTCCACGGGTTTCAACTACCCAGGTTTAAGGTATTCTTCCTTCAGCTAAAACATGCATGTGGAACCTAGAGTATGATCAACCATGTGATCGGGAGACGTGTTCAAATATGTCTCAGTTTTCCTCCCCTGGTACTCGGTTGCAACATTCCAGACGCTTTACTAACACTCTCCCCACTTGAAGAGTCAGCGCCTTTAACCTCCTGTTTGGCCCAGTTTGCAATTTCTGCGGAAGATGAACAGGAATAGGGAGAACCAATGAGAGACTAGCTGGAGGTGTCTGGACGGGCAAATTTAACTCTCATTTCCCACCAGGAAGAGGAAATAACCAAAGGCTCAGCGTGCCGTGCCGGAACCAGATTAGGGCCTGAAGCCATGCTTCGGCGTTGCAGCCAGCTCAAAAGAAAGTGAGTTGAAGAAAGGAGCTCAGGGGCACTGTAATTCACAAACCTGCAGAGTTATAAATGACAGCTATCGTCCAAAAATAGACTGAAGTAAGGCTGCCAAGAGGACTTGAAAGCGGGGCAGAATTGCAGGAAACCGATTTCAGGAGGTAGACTGGAATTGCATTGAAAGCATAGGAAAAGAGGCAGAAAGTCCACAATGATGCACTTGGCCAAAAAGGGCGTATGCGTTTTTTCCTGAATATATTCAGGAAAAAACGCATACGCCCTTTTTGGCCAACCAAGCAAGCTTGCAAAGGAAATCTGCACTACAATGAAGTCTCACTTCCCCCCGGTCAAAAGGGCCATCTGAAAAAAGTGTAAAATCCAGAAAGGCAGGACAGGCCATGGAGAACTGGGAGCCTTGTTATGCTGATGGGCGGGATGTAAATTGCCAACAGACACTCGGGAGAAGTGTATGGTGTTTCCTGAAACATCGAAAAAACAAAGCAACAGAGCCTAGGGCACTTCCACTTATGGTCCTATAGCTTAGGGAAATTAAAATAAAAAAGACACAGCCACCCCAAAGTTTGGGACGCCTCTGTTTACAAGAACCTCATTTACCGTACAAGTTCAATATCACAGAAATTGAAAAATGGATAAAGAACTTGTGGTACTTACGTACAGTGCAGTATCACTCAGCAATGAAATCTATGTCATCAGGCCCGTAGCAGCATAATGAGTGGATTCAGGTACGATGATTCTAACTGAAATAAGTCACACAGAAAAAGAAACATCATAAGATATCACTAATACACAGAATGTAAACTTGGCTACACAGGAACTGAATTCCAAAACAGAACAGGGTCTCAAATTTAGAAAACCAACTTATGCTTGCTTAAGGGGAAAGGTGAGTTGGGGTGTTGCATAAAACCAGAGATTGAAATGAGCACAGATAATGTTCCTTAAGCCAAATATGGAATAGACAAGAGCTACTCCTTGCTCAACAAATGGACTCAACACCCCATATTAAACGCCTAATAATGTACATGACTAGTAAGTATCTTAAAACCTATGGATTGCTATGTCTCCAAAAGAGAATCAAGCATGTGTACAGGGGCATAAACGCAGCAGTGATAGGATTGGAGAGGTTCGGTGAGCAAATGAAGACCCATTGAAGTCATATTGCATGGTAACCATTACACGGGTCTTAACACTCCAGGTTTAAGGTATTCTTCCTTCAGCTAAAACATGCATGTGGAACCCAAGTATGATCAACCATGTGAACGGGAGACGTGTTCAAATATGTCTCAGTTTTCCTCCCCTGGTACTCGGGTGCAACATTCCAGACGCTTTACTAACACTCTCCACTCTTGGAGAGTCAGCGCCTTTAACCTCCTGTTTGGCCCAGTTTGCAATTTCTGCGGAAGATGAACAGGAATAGCGAGAACCAATGAGAGACTAGCTGGAGGTGTCTGGATGGGCAAATTTATCTCTCATTTCCCACTAGGAAGAGGAATTAACCAAAGGCTCAGCGTGCCGTGCCGGAAACAGATTAGGGCCTGAAGCCATCCTGCGGTGTTGCGGCCAGATCACAAGAAAGCAAGTTGAAGAAAGGAGCTCAGGGACACTGTAATTCACAAACCTGCAGAGTTATAAATGACAGCTATCGTCCAAAAATAGACTGAAGTAAGGCTGCCAAGAGGACTTGAAAGCGGGGCAGAATTGCAGGAAACCGATTTCAGGAGGTAGACTGGAATTGCATTGAAAGCATAGGAAAAGAGGCAGAACGTCCACAATGATGCACTTGGCCAAAAAGGGCGTATGCGTTTTTTCCTGAATATATTCAGGAAAAAACGCATACGCCCTTTTTGGCCAACCAAGCAAGCTTGCAAAGGAAATCTGCACTACAATGAAGTCTCACTTCCCCCCGGTCAAAAGGGCCATCTGAAAAAAGTGTAAAATCCAGAAAGGCAACAGGCCATTGAGAACTGGGAGCCTTGTTATGCTGATGGGCGGGATGTAAATTGCCAACAGACACTTGGGAGAAGTGTATGGTGTTTCCTGAAACATCTAAAAAACAAAGCAACAGAGCTTAGGGCACTTCCACTTATGGTCCTATAGCTTAGGGAAATTAAAATCAAAAAGACACAGCCACCCCAAAGTTTGGAACGGCTCTGTTTACAAGAACGTCGTTTACAGTACAAGTTCAACATCGCAGAAAGTGAAAAATGGATAAAGAAGTTGTGGTATTTACTTACAAAGCAATATCACTCAGCAATGAAATCTGTGTCATCAGGCCCTCAGCAGCACAATGAGTGGATTCAGGTATGATGATTCTAACTGAAGTAAGTCACACAGAAAAAGAAACATCATAAGATATCAGTAATACACGGAATGTAAACTTGGCTACACAGATACTGAATTACAGAACAGAACAGGGTCTCAAATTTAGAAAACCAACTTATGCTTGCTTAAGGGTAAAGGTGAGTTGGGGTGCTGCATAAAACCAGAGATTGAAATGAGCACAGATAAAGTTCCTTAAGTCAAATATGGAATAGACAAGAGCTACTCCTTGCTCAACGAAATGGACTCAACACCGCATATTAAACGCCTAAGAATGTACCTGACTAGTAAGTATCGTAAAACCTATGGATTGCTATGTCTCCGAAAGAGAATCAAGCATGTGTACAGGGGCATAAACGCAGCAGTGATAGGATTGGAGAGGTTCGGTGAGCAAATGAAGACCCTTTGAAGTCATATTGCATGGTACCCATTACACGGGTCTTAACTCTCCAGGTTTAAGGTATTCTTCCTTCAGCTAAAACATGCATGTGGAATCCAAGTATGATCAACCATGTGAACGGGAGACGTGTTCAAATATGTCTCAGTTTTCCTCCCCTGGTACTCGGGTGCAACATTCCAGACGCTTTACTAACACTCTCCCCACTTGGAGAGTCAGCGCCTTTAACCTCCTGTTTGGCCCAGTTTGCAATTTCTGCGGAAGATGAACAGGAATAGCGATAACCAATGAGAGACTAGCTGGAGGTGTCTGGACGGGCAAATTTAACTCTCATTTCCCACCAGGAAGAGGAATTAACCAAAGGCTCAGCGTGCCGTGCCGGAACCAGATTAGGGCCTGAAGCCATCCTGCGGTGTTGCGGCCAGGTCACAAGAAAGCAAGTTGAAGAAAGGAGCTCAGGGGCACTGTAAATCACAAACCTGCAGAGTTATAAATGACAGCTATCGTCCAAAAATAGACTGAAGTAAGGCTGCCAAGAGGACTTGAAAGCGGGGCAGAATTGCAGGAAACCGATTTCAGGAGGTAGACTGGAATTGCATTGAAAGCATAGGAAAAGAGGCAGAACGTCCACAATGATGCACTTGGCCAAAAAGGGCGTATGCGTTTTTTCCTGAATATATTCAGGAAAAAACGCATACGCCCTTTTTGGCCAACCAAGCAAGCTTGCAAAGGAAATCTGCACTACAATGAAGTCTAACTTCCCCCCGGTCAAAAGGGCCATCTGAAA
This sequence comes from Delphinus delphis, assembly GCF_949987515.2. Classification (NCBI taxonomy): domain Eukaryota; kingdom Metazoa; phylum Chordata; class Mammalia; order Artiodactyla; family Delphinidae; genus Delphinus; species Delphinus delphis. The sequence goes on along the minus strand of NW_027192675.1, from coordinate 72,109 downwards.
AAAGTGTAAAATCCAGAAAGGCAGGACAGGCCATGGAGAACTGGGAGCCTTGTTATGCTGATGGGCGGGATGTAAATTGCCAACAACCACTCGGGAGAAGTGTATGGTGTTTCCTGAAACATCTAAAAAACAAAGCAACAGAGCCTAGGGCACTTCCACTTATGGTCCTATAGCTTAGGGAAATTAAAATCAAAAAGACACAGCCACCCCAAAGTTTGGAACGGCTCTGTTTACAAGAACCTCGTTTACAGTACAAGTTCAACATCGCAGAAAGTGAAAAATGGATAAAGAAGTTGTGGTATTTACTTACAAAGCAATATCACTCAGCAATGAAATCTGTGTCATCAGGCCCTTAGCAGCACAATGAGTGGATTCAGGTATGATGATTCTAACTGAAATAAGTCACACAGAAAAAGAAACATCATAAGATATCAGTAATACACGGAATGTAAACTTGGCTACACAGGAACTGAATTACAGAACAGAACAGGGTCTCAAATTTAGAAAACCAACTTATTCTTGCTTAAGGGTAAAGGTAAGTTGGGGTACTGCATAAAACCAGAGATTGAAATGAGCACAGATAAAGTTCCTTAAGCCAAATATGGAATAGACAAGAGCTACTCCTTGCTCAACGAAATGGACTCAACACCCCATATTAAACGCCTAAGAATGTACCTGACTAGTAAGTATCTTAAAACCTATGGATTGCTATGTCTCCGAAAGAGAATCAAGCATGTGTACAGGGGCATAAACGCAGCAGTGATAGGATTGGAGAGGTTCGGTGAGCAAATGAAGACCCTTTGAAATCATATTGCATGGTACCCATTCCACGGGTTTCAACTACCAAGGTTTAAGGTATTCTTCCTTCAGCTAAAACATGCATGTGGAACCTAGAGTATGATCAACCATGTAATCGGGAGACGTGTTCAAATATGTCTCAGTTTTCCTCCCCTGGTACTCGGGTGCAACATTCCAGACGCTTTACTAACACTCTCCCCACTTGGAGAGTCAGTCCCTTTAACCTCCTGTTTGGCCCAGTTTGCAATTTCTGCGGAAGATGAACAGGAATAGCGAGAACCAATGAGAGGCTAGCTGGAGGTGTCTGGACGGGCAAATTTAACTCTCATTTCCCACCAGGAAGTGGAATTAACCAAAGGCTCAGCATGCCGGGCCGGAACCAGATTAGGGCCTGAAGCCATCCTGTGGTGTTGCGGCCAGGTCACAAGAAAGCGAGTTGAAGAAAGGAGCTCAGGGGCACTGTAATTCACAAACCTGCAGAGTTATAAATGACAGCTATCGTCCAAAAATAGACTGAAGTAAGGCTGCCAAGAGGACTTGAAAGTGGGGCAGAATTGCAGGAAACCGATTTCAGGAGGTAGACTGGAATTGCATTGAAAGCATAGGAAAAGAGGGAGAACGTCCACAATGATGCACTTGGCCAAAAAGGGCGTATGCGTTTTTTCCTGAATATATTCAGGAAAAAACGCATACACCCTTTTTGGCCAACCAAGCAAGCTTGCAAAGGAAATCTGCACTACAATGAAGTCTCACTTCCCCCTGGTCAAAAGGGCCATCTGAAAAAAGTGTAAAATCCAGAAAGGCAGGACAGGCCATGGAGAACTGGGAGCCTTGTTATGCTGATGGGCGGGATGTAAATTGCCAACAGACACTCGGGAGAAGTGTATGGTGTTTCCTGAAACATCTAAAAAACAAAGCAACAGAGCCTGGGGCACTGCCAGTTACGGTCCTATAGCTTAGGGAAATTAAAATCAAAAAGACACAGCCACCCCAAAGTTTGGGACGCCTCTGTTTACAAGAACCTCGTTTACAGTACAAGTTCAACATCGCAGAAAGTGAAAAATGGATAAAGAAGTTGTGGTATTTACTTACAAAGCAATATCACTCAGCAATGAAATCTATGTCATCAGGCCCTTAGCATCACAATGGGTGGATTCAGGTATGATGATTCTAACTGAAATAAGTCACACAGAAAAAGAAACATCATAAGTTATCAGTAATACATGGAATGTAAACTTGGCTACACAGGAACTGAATTACAGAACAGAACAGGGTCTCAAATTTAGAAAACCAACTTATTCTTGCTTAAGGGTAAAGGTGAGTTGGGGTGCTGCGTAAAACCATAGATTGAAATGAGCACAGATAAAGTTCCTTAAGCCAAATATGGAATAGACAAGAGCTACTCCTTGCTCAACGAAATGACTCAACACCCCATATTAAACGCCTAAGAATGTTCCTGACTAGTAAGTATCTTAAAACCTATGGATTGCTATGTCTCCGAAAGAGAATCAAGCATGTGTACAGGGGCATAAACGCAGCAGTGATAGGATTGGAGAGGTTCGGTGAGCAAATGAAGACCCTTTGAAGTCATATTGCATGGTACCCATTCCACGGGTTTCAACTACCCAGGTTTAAGGTATTCTTCCTTCAGCTAAAACATGCATGTGGAACCTAGAGTATGATCAACCATGTGATCGGGAGACGTGTTCAAATATGTCTCAGTTTTCCTCCCCTGGTACTCGGGTGCAACATTCCAGACACTTTACTAACACTCTCCCCACTTGAAGAGTCAGCGCCTTTAACCTCCTGTTTGGCCCAGTTTGCAATTTCTGCGGAAGATGAACAGGAATAGGGAGAACCAATGAGAGACTAGCTGGAGGTGTCTGGACGGGCAAATTTAACTCTCATTTCCCACCAGGAAGAGGAAATAACCAAAGGCTCAGCGTGCCGTGCCGGAACCAGATTAGGGCCTGAAGCCATCCTGCGGTGTTGCGGCCAGCTCAAAAGAAAGCGAGTTGAAGAAAGGAGCTCAGGGGCACTGTAATTCACAAAACTGCAGAGTTATAAATGACAGCTATCGTCCAAAAATAGACTGAAGTAAGGCTGCCAAGAGGACTTGAAAGCGGGGCAGAATTGCAGGAAACCGATTTCAGGAGGTAGACTGGAATTGCATTGAAAGCATAGGAAAAGAGGCAGAACGTCCACAATGATGCACTTGGCCAAAAAGGGCGTATGCGTTTTTTCCTGAATATATTCAGGAAAAAACGCATACGCCCTTTTTGGCCAACCAAGCAAGCTTGCAAAGGAAATCTGCACTACAATGAAGTCTCACTTCCCCCCGGTCAAAAGGGCCATCTGAAAAAAGTGTAAAATCCAGAAAGGCAGGACAGGCCATGGAGAACTGGGAGCCTTGTTATGCTGATGGGCGGGATGTAAATTGCCAACAGACACTCGGGAGAAGTGTATGGTGTTTCCTGAAACATCGAAAAAACAAAGCAACAGAGCCTAGGGCACTTCCACTTATGGTCCTATAGCTTAGGGAAATTAAAATAAAAAAGACACAGCCACCCCAAAGTTTGGGACGCCTCTCTTTACAAGAACCTCATTTACCGTACAAGTTCAATATCACAGAAATTGAAAAATGGATAAAGAACTTGTGGTACTTACGTACAGTGCAGTATCACTCAGCAATGAAATCTATGTCATCAGGCCCGTAGCAGCATAATGAGTGGATTCAGGTACGATGATTCTAACTGAAATAAGTCACACAGAAAAAGAAACATCATAAGATATCACTAATACACAGAATGTAAACTTGGCTACACAGGAACTGAATTCCAAAACAGAACAGGGTCTCAAATTTAGAAAACCAACTTATGCTTACTTAAGGGGAAAGGTGAGTTGGGGTGTTGCATAAAACCAGAGATTGAAATGAGCACAGATAATGTTCCTTAAGCCAAATATGGAATAGACAAGAGCTACTCCTTGCTCAACAAATGGACTCAACACCCCATATTAAACGCCTAATAATGTACATGACTAGTAAGTATCTTAAAACCTATGGATTGCTATGTCTCCAAAAGAGAATCAAGCATGTGTACAGGGGCATAAACGCAGCAGTGATAGGATTGGAGAGGTTCGGTGAGCAAATGAAGACCCATTGAAGTCATATTGCATGGTAACCATTACACGGGTCTTAACACTCCAGGTTTAAGGTATTCTTGCTTCAGCTAAAACATGCATGTGGAACCCAAGTATGATCAACCATGTGAACGGGAGACGTGTTCAAATATGTCTCAGTTTTCCTCCCCTGGTACTCGGGTGCAACATTCCAGACGCTTTACTAACACTCTCCACTCTTGGAGAGTCAGCGCCTTTAACCTCCTGTTTGGCCCAGTTTGCAATTTCTGCGGAAGATGAACAGGAATAGCGAGAACCAATGAGAGACTAGCTGGAGGTGTCTGGATGGGCAAATTTATCTCTCATTTCCCACTAGGAAGAGGAATTAACCAAAGGCTCAGCGTGCCGTGCCGGAAACAGATTAGGGCCTGAAGCCATCCTGCGGTGTTGCGGCCAGATCACAAGAAAGCAAGTTGAAGAAAGGAGCTCAGGGACACTGTAATTCACAAACCTGCAGAGTTATAAATGACAGCTATCGTCCAAAAATAGACTGAAGTAAGGCTGCCAAGAGGACTTGAAAGCGGGGCAGAATTGCAGGAAACCGATTTCAGGAGGTAGACTGGAATTGCATTGAAAGCATAGGAAAAGAGGCAGAACGTCCACAATGATGCACTTGGCCAAAAAGGGCGTATGCGTTTTTTCCTGAATATATTCAGGAAAAAACGCATACGCCCTTTTTGGCCAACCAAGCAAGCTTGCAAAGGAAATCTGCACTACAATGAAGTCTCACTTCCCCCCGGTCAAAAGGGCCATCTGAAAAAAGTGTAAAATCCAGAAAGGCAGGACAGGCCATGGAGAACTGGGAGCCTTGTTATGCTGATGGGCGGGATGTAAATTGCCAACAGACACTCGGGAGAAGTGTATGGTGTTTCCTGAAACATCTAAAAAACAAAGCAACAGAGCCTAGGGCACTGCCACTTATGTTCCTATAGCTTAGGGAAATTAAAATCAAAAAGACACAGCCACCCCAAAGTTTGGGACGCCTCTGTTTACAAGAACCTCGTTTACAGTACAAGTTCAACATCGCAGAAAGTGAAAAATGGATAAAGAAGTTGTGGTATTTACTTACAAAGCAATATCACTCAGCAATGAAATCTGTGTCATCAGGCCCTCAGCAGCACAATGAGTGGATTCAGGTATGATGATCCTAACTGAAGTAAGTCACACAGAAAAAGAAACATCATAAGATATCAGTAATACACGGAATGTAAACTTGGCTACACAGGAACTGAATTACACAACAGAACAGGGTCTCAAATTTAGAAAACCAACTTATGCTTGCTTAAGGGTAAAGGTGAGTTGGGGTGCTGCATAAAACCAGAGATTGAAATGAGCACAGATAAAGTTCCTTAAGTCAAATATGGAATAGACAAGAGCTACTCCTTGCTCAACGAAATGGACTCAACACCGCATATTAAACGCCTAAGAATGTACCTGACTAGTAAGTATCGTAAAACCTATGGATTGCTATGTCTCCAAAAGAGAATCAAGCATGTGTACAGGGGCATAAACGCAGCAGTGATAGGATTGGAGAGGTTCGGTGAGCAAATGAAGACCCTTTGAAATCATATTGCATGGTACCCATTACACGGGTCTCAACTCTCCAGGTTTAAGGTATTCTTCCTTCAGCTAAAACATGCATGTGGAACCCAAGTATGATCAACCATGTGAACGGGAGACGTGTTCAAATATGTCTCAGTTTTCGTACCCTGGTACTCGGGTGCAACATTCCAGACTCTTTACTAACACTCTCCCCACTTGGAGATTCAGCGCCTTTAACCTCCTGTTTGGCCCAGTTTGCAATTTCTGCGGAAGATGAACAGGAATAGCGAGAACCAATGAGAGGCTAGCTGGAGGTGTCTGGACGGGCAAATTTAACTCTCATTTCCCACCAGGAAGAGGAAATAACCAAAGGCTCAGCGTGCCGTACCGGAACCAGATTAGGGCCTGAAGCCATCCTGCGGTGTTGCGGCCAGCTCAAAAGAAAGCGAGTTGAAGAAAGGAGCTCAGGGGCACTGAAATTCACACACCTGCAGAGTTATAAATGACAGCTATCGTCCAAAAATAGACTGAAGTAAGGCTGCCAAGAGGACTTGAAAGCGGGGCAGAATTGCAGGAAACCGATTTCAGGAGGTAGACTGGAATTGCATTGAAAACATAAGAAGAGAGTCAGAAACTCGACAATGATGCACTTGGCCAAAAAGGGCGTATGCGTTTTTTCCTGAATATATTCAGGAAAAAACGCATACGCCCTTTTTGGCCAACCAAGCAAGCTAGCAAAGGAAATCTGCACTACAATGAAGTCTCACTTCCCCCCGGTCAAAAGGGCCATCTGAAAAAAGTGTAAAATCCAGAAAGGCAACAGGCCATTGAGAAGTGGGAGCCTTGTTATGCTGATGGGCGGGATGTAAATTGCCAACAGACACTCGGGAGAAGTGTATGGTGTTTCCTGAAACATCTAAAAAACAAAGCAACAGATCCTAGGGCAGTTCCACTTATGGTCCTATAGCTTAGGGAAATTAAAATCAAAAAGACACAACCACCCCAAAGTTTGGAACGGCTCTGTTTACAAGAACCTCGTTTACAGTACAAGTTCAACATCGCAGAAAGTGAAAAATGGATAAAGAACTTGTGGTACTTACGTACAATGCAGTATCACTCAGCAATGAAATCTATGTCATCAGGCCCGTAGCAGCATAGTGAGTAGATTCAGGTACGATGATTCTAACTGAAATAAGTCACACAGAAAAAGAAACATCATAAGATATCACTAATACACGGAATGTAAACTTGGCTACACAGGAACTGAATTCCAAAACAGAACAGGTTCTCAAATTTAGAAAACCAACTTATGCTTGCTTAAGGGGAAAGGTGAGTTGGGTTGCTGCATGAAACCAGAGATTGAAATGAGCACAGATAAAGTTCCTTAAGCCAAATATGGAATAGACAAGAGCTACTCCTTGCTCAACGAAATGGACTCAACACCGCATATTAAACGCCTAAGAATGTACCTGACTAGTAAGTATCTTAAAACCTATGGATTGCTATGTCTCCAAAAGAGAATCAAACATGTGTACAGGGGCATAAACGCAGCAGTGATAGGATTGGACAGGTTCGGTGAGCAAATGAAGACCCTTTGAAGTCATATTGCATGGTACCCATTCCACGGGTTTCAACTACCCAGGTTTAAGGTATTCTTCCTTCAGCTAAAACATGCATGTGGAACCTAGAGTATGATCAACCATGTGATCGGGAGATGTGTTGAAATATGTCTCAGTTTTCGTACCCTGGTACTCGGGTGCAACATCCCAGATGCTTTACTAACACTCTCCCGACTTGGAGAGTCAGTCCCTTTAACCTCCTGTTTGGCCCAGTTTGCAATTTCTGCGGAAGATGAACAGGAATAGCGAGAACCAATGAGAGGCTAGCTGGAGGTGTCTGGACGGGCAAATTTAACTCTCATTTCCCACCAGGAAGAGGAATTAACCAAAGGCTCAGCGTGCCGGGCCGGAACCAGATTAGGGCCTGAAGCCATCCTGCGGTGTTGCGGCCAGCTCAAAAGAAAGCGAGTTGAAGAAAGGAGCTCAGGGGCACTGTAATTCACAAACCTGCAGAGTTATAAATGACAGCTATCGTCCAAAAATAGACTGAAGTAAGGCTGCCAAGAGGACTTGAAAGCGGGGCAGAATTGCAGGAAACCGATTTCAGGAGGTAGACTGGAATTGCATTGAAAGCATAGGAAAAGAGGCAGAATGTCCACAATGATGCACTTGGCCAAAAAGGGCGTATGCGTTTTTTCCTGAATATATTCAGGAAAAAACGCATACGCCCTTTTGGCCAACCAAGCAAACTTGCAAAGAAATGTGCACTACAATGAAGTCTCACTTCCCCCTGGTCAAAAGGGCCATCTGAAAAAAGTGTAAAATCCAGAAAGGCAGGACAGGCCATGGAGAACTGGGAGCCTTGTTATGCTGATGGGCGGGATGTAAATTGCCAACAGACACTCGGGAGAAGTGTATGGTGTTTCCTGAAACATCTAAAAAACAAAGCAACAGAGCCTAGGGCACTGCCACTTATGGTCCTATAGCTTAGGGAAATTAAAATCAAAAAGACACAGCCACCCCAAAGTTTGGGACGCCTCTGTTTACAAGAACCTCGTTTACCGTACAAGTTCAATATCACAGAAAGTGAAAAATGGATAAAGAACTTGTGGTACTTACGTACAATGCAGTATCACTCAGCAATGAAATCTATGTCATCAGGCCCGTAGCAGCATAATGAGTGGATTCAGGTACGATGATTCTAACTGAAATAAGTCACACAGAAAAAGAAACATCATAAGATATCACTAATACACGGAATGTAAACTTGGCTACATAGGAACTGAATTCCAAAACAGAACAGGTTCTCAAATTTAGAAAACTAACTTATGCTTGCTTAAGGGGAAAGGTGAGTTTGGTTGCTGCATGAAACCAGAGATTGAAATGAGCACAGATAAAGTTCCTTAAGCCAAATATGGAATAGACAAGAGCTACTCCTTGCTCAACGAAATGGACACAACACCCAATATTAAACGCCTAAGAATCTACCTGACTAGTAAGTATCTTAAAACCTATGGATTGCTATGTCTCCGAAAGAGAATCAAGCATGTGTACAGGGGCATAAACGCAGCAGTGATAGGATTGGAGAGGTTCGGTGAGCAAATGAAGACCCTTTGAAGTCATATTGCATGGTACCCATTCCACGGGTTTCAACTACCCAGGTTTTAGGTATTCTTCCTTCAGCTAAAACATGCATGTGGAACCCAGAGTATGATCAACCATGTGATCGGGAGACGTGTTCAAATATGTCTCAGTTTTCCTCCCCTGGTACTCGGGTGCAACATTCCAGACGCTTTACTAACACTCTCCCCACTTGGAGAGTCAGCGCCTTTAACCTCCTGTTTGGCCCAGTTTGCAATTTCTGCGGAAGATGAACAGGAATAGCGAGAACCAATGAGAGGCTAGCTGGAGGTGTCTGGACGGGAAAATTTAACTCTCATTTCCCACCAGGAAGAGGAATTAACCAAAGGCTCAGCATGCCGGGCCGGAAACAGATTAGGGCCTGAAGCCATCCTGCGGTGTTGCGGCCAGGTCACAAGAAAGCGAGTTGAAGAAAGGAGCTCAGGGGCACTGTAATTCACAAACCTGCAGAGTTATAAATGACAGCTATCGTCCAAAAATAGACTGAAGTAAGGCTGCCAGGAGGACTTGAAAGCGGGGCAGAATTGCAGGAAACCGATTTCAGGAGGTAGACTGGAATTGCATTGAAAGCATAGGAAAAGAGGCAGAACGTCCACAATGATGCACTTGGCCAAAAAGGGCGTATGCGTTTTTTCCAGAATATATGCAGGAAAAAATGCATACGCCCTTTTTGGCCAACCAAGCAAGCTTGCAAAGGAAATCTGCACTACAATGAAGTCTCACTTCCCCCCGGTCAAAAGGGCCATCTGAAAAAAGTGTAAAATCCAGAAAGGCAGGACAGGCCATGGAGAACTGGGAGCCTTGTTATGCTGATGGGCGGGATGTAAATTCCAACAGATACTTGGGAGAAGTGTATGGTGTTTCCTGAAACATCTAAAAAACAAAGCAACAGAGCCTAGGGCACTTCCACTTATGGTCCTATAGCTTAGGGAAATTAAAATCAAAAAGACACAGCCACCCCAAAGTTTGGAACGGCTCTGTTTACAAGAACCTCGTTTACAGTACAAGTTCAACATCGCAGAAAGTGAAAAATGCATAAAGAAGTTGTGGTATTTACTTACAATGCAGTATCACTCAGCAATGAAATCTGTGTCATCAGGCCCTCAGCAGCACAATGAGTGGATTCAGGTATGATGATTCTAACTGAAGTAAGTCACACAGAAAAAGAAACATCATAAGATATCAGTAATACACGGAATGTAAACTTGGCTACACAGGAACTGAATTACAGAACAGAACAGGGTCTCAAATTTAGAAAACCAACTTATGCTTGCTTAAGGGTAAAGGTGAGTTGGGGTGCTGCATAAAACCAGAGATTGAAATGAGCACAGATAAAGTTCCTTAAGTCAAATATGGAATAGACAAGAGCTACTCCTTGCTCAACGAAATGGACTCAACACCGCATATTAAACGCCTAAGAATGTACCTGACTAGTAAGTATCGTAAAACCTATGGATTGCTATGTCTCCAAAAGAGGATCAAGCATGTGTACAGGGGCATAAACGCAGCAGTGATAGGATTGGAGAGGTTCGGTGAGCAAATGAAGACCCTTTGAAGTCATATTGCATGGTACCCATTACACGGGTCTCAACTCTCCAGGTTTAAGGTATTCTTCCTTCAGCTAAAACATGCATGTGGAACCCAAGTATGATCAACCATGTGAACGGGAGACGTGTTCAAATATGTCTCAGTTTTCGTACCCTGGTACTCGGGTGCAACATTCCAGACGCTTTACTAACACTCTCCCCACTTGGAGAGTCAGCACCTTTAACCTCCTGTTTGGCCCAGTTTGCAATTTCTGCGGAAGATGAACAGGAATAGCGAGAACCAATGAGAGGCTAGCTGGAGGTGTCTGGACGGGCAAATTTAACTCTCATTTCCCACCAGGAAGAGGAAATAACCAAAGGCTCAGCGTGCCGTACCGGAACCAGATTAGGGCCTGAAGCCATCCTGCGGTGTTGCGGCCAGCTCAAAAGAAAGCGAGTTGAAGAAAGGAGCTCAGGGGCACTGTAATTCACAAACCTGCAGAGTTATAAATGACAGCTATCGTCCAAAAATAGACTGAAGTAAGGCTGCCAAGAGGACTTGAAAGCGGGGCAGAATTGCAGGAAACCGATTTCAGGAGGTAGACTGGAATTGCATTGAAAGCATAGGAAAAGAGGCAGAACGTCCACAATGATGCACTTGGCCAAAAAGGGCGTATGCGTTTTTTCCTGAATATTCAGGAAAAAACGCATATGCCCTTTTTGGCCAACCAAGCAAGCTTGCAAAGGAAATCTGCACTACAATGAAGTCTCACTTCCCCCCGGTCAAAAGGGCCATGTGAAAAAAGTGTAAAATCCAGAAAGGCAGGACAGGCCATGGAGAACTGGGAGCCTTGTTATGCTGATGGGCGGGATGTAAATTGCCAACAACCACTCGGGAGAAGTGTATGGTGTTTCCTGAAACATCTAAAAAACAAAGCAACAGAACCTAGGGCACTTCCACTTATGGTCCTATAGCTTAGGGAAATGAAAATCAAAAAGACACAGCCACCCCAAAGTTTGGAACGGCTCTGTTTACAAGAACCTCGTTTACAGTACAAGTTCAACATCGCAGAAAGTGAAAAATGGATAAAGAAGTTGTGGTATTTACTTACAAAGCAATATCACTCAGCAATGAAATCTGTGTCATCAGGCCCTTAGCAGCACAATGAGTGGATTCAGGTATGATGATTCTAACTGAACTAAGTCACACAGAAAAAGAAACATCATAAGATATCAGTAATACACGGAATGTAAACTTGGCTACACAGGAACTGAATTACAGAACAGAACAGTGTCTCAAACTTAGAAAACCAACTTATTCTTGCTTAAGGGTAAAGGTGAGTTGGGGTACTGCATAAAACCAGAGATTGAAATGAGCACAGATAAAGATCCTTAAGCCAAATATGGAATAGACAAGAGCTACTCCTTGCTCAACGAAATGGACTCAACACCCAATATTAAACGCCTAAGAATGTACCTGACTAGTAAGTATCTTAAAACCTATGGATTGCTATGTCTCCAAAAGAGAATCAAGCATGTGTACAGGGGCATAAACGCAGCAGTGATAGGATTGGAGAGGTTCGGTGAGCAAATGAAGACCCTTTGAAGTCATATTGCATGGTACCCATTCCACAGGTTTCAACTACCCAGGTTTAAGTTATTCTTCCTTCAGCTAAAACATGCATGTGGAACCTAGAGTATGATCAACCATGTGATCGGGAGACGTGTTCAAATATGTCTCAGTTTTCCTCCCCTGGTACTCGGGTGCAACATTCCAGACGCTTTACTAACACTCTCCCCACTTGGAGAGTCAGTCCCTTTAACCTCCTGTTTGGCCCAGTTTGCAATTTCTGCGGAAGATGAACAGGAATAGCGAGAACCAATGAGAGGCTAGCTGGAGGTGTCTGGACGGGCAAATTTAACTCTCATTTCCCACCAGGAAGAGGAATTAACCAAAGGCTCAGCATGCCGGGCCGGAACCACATTAGCGCCTGAAGCAATCCTGCGGTGTTGCGGCCAGGTCACAAGAAAGCGAGTTGAAGAAAGGAGCTCAGGGGCACTGTAATTCACAAACCTGCAGAGTTATAAATGACAGCTATCGTCCAAAAATAGACTGAAGTAAGGCTGCCAAGAGGACTTGAAAGCGGGGCAGAATTGCAGGAAACCGATTTCAGGAGGTAGACTGGAATTGCATTGAAAGCATAGGAAAAGAGGCAGAACGTCCACAATGATGCACTTGGCCAAAAAGGGCGTATGCGTTTTTTCCTGAATATATTCAGGAAAAAACGCATACGCCCTTTTTGGCCAACCAAGCAAGCTTGCAAAGGAAATCTGCACTACAATGAAGTCTCACTTCCCCCCGGTCAAAAGGGCCATCTGAAAAAAGTGTAAAATCCAGAAAGGCAGGAAAGGCCATGGAGAACTGGGAGCCTTGTTATGCTGATGGGCGGGATGTAAATTGCCAACAACCACTCGGGAGAAGTGTATGGTGTTTCCTGAAACATCTAAAAAACAAAGCAACAGAACCTAGGGCACTTCCACTTATGGTCCTATAGCTTAGGGAAATTAAAATCAAAAAGACACAGCCACCCCAAAGTTTGGAACGGCTCTGTTTACAAGAACCTCGTTTACAGTACAAGTTCAACATCGCAGAAAGTGAAAAATGGATAAAGAAGTTGTGGTATTTACTTACAAAGCAATATCACTCAGCAATGAAATCTGTGTCATCAGGCCCTTAGCAGCACAATGAGTGGATTCAGGTATGATGATTCTAACTGAACTAAGTCACACAGAAAAAGAAACATCATAAGATATCAGTAATACACGGAATGTAAACTTGGCTACACAGGAACTGCATTCCAAAACAGAACAGGTTCTCAAATTTAGAAAACCAACTTATGCTTGCTTAAGGGGAAAGGTGAGTTGGGGTGCTGCATAAAACCAGAGATTGAAATGAGCACAGATAAAGTTCCTTAAGCCAAATATGGAATAGACAAGAGCTACTCCTTGCTCAACGAAATGGACTCAACACCCAATATTAAACGCCTAAGAATGTACCTGACTAGTAAGTATCTTAAAACCTATGGATTCCTATGTCTCCGAAAGAGAATCAAGCATGTGTACAGGGGCATAAACGCAGCAGTGATAGGATTGGAGAGGTTCGGTGAGCAAATGAAGACCCTTTGAAGTCATATTGCATGGTACCCATTCCACGGGTTTCAACTACCCAGGTTTAAGGTATTCTTCCTTCAGCTAAAACATGCATGTGGAACCTAGAGTATGATCAACCATGTGATCGGGAGACGTGTTCAAATATGTCTCAGTTTTCCTCCCCTGGTACTCGGGTGCAACATTCCAGACGCTTTACTAACACTCTCCCCACTTGGAGAGTCAGTCCCTTTAACCTCCTGTTTGGCCCAGTTTGCAATTTCTGCGGAAGATGAACAGGAATAGCGAGAACCAATGAGAGGCTAGCTGGAGGTGTCTGGACGGGCAAATTTAACTCTCATTTCCCACCAGGAAGAGGAATTAACCAAAGGCTCAGCATGCCGGGCCGGAACCAGATTAGGGCCTGAAGCCATCCTGCGGTGTTGCGGCCAGGTCACAAGAAAGCAAGTTGAAGAAAGGAGCTCAGGGGCACTGTAATTCACAAACCTGCAGAGTTATAAATGACAGCTATCGTCCAAAAATAGACTGAAGTAAGGCTGCCAAGAGGACTTGAAAGCGGGGCAGAATTGCAGGAAACCGATTTCAGGAGGTAGACTGGAATTGCATTGAAAGCATAGGAAAAGAGGCAGAACGTCCACAATGATGCACTTGGCCAAAAAGTGCGTATGGGTTTTTTCCTGAATATATTCAGGAAAAAACGCATACGCCCTTTTTGGCCAACCAAGCAAGCTAGCAAAGGAAATCTGCACTACAATGAAGTCTCACTTCCCCCCGGTCAAAAGGGCCATCTGAAAAAAGTGTAAAATCCAGAAAGGCAACAGGCCATTGAGAAGTGGGAGCCTTGTTATGCTGATGGGCGGGATGTAAATTGCCAACAGACACTCGGGAGAAGTGTATGGTGTTTCCTGAAACATCTAAAAAACAAAACAACAGAGCCTAGGGCAGTTCCACTTATGGTCCTATAGCTTAGGGAAATTAAAATCAAAAAGACACAGCCACCCCAAAGTTTGGAACGGCTCTGTTTACAAGAACCTCGTTTACAGTACAAGTTCAACATCGCAGAAAGTGAAAAATGGATAAAGAACTTGTGGTACTTACGTACAATGCAGTATGACTCAGCAATGAAATCTATGTCATCAGGCCCGTAGCAGCATAGTGAGTAGATTCAGGTACGATGATTCTAACTGAAATAAGTCACACAGAAAAAGAAACATCATAAGATATCACTAATACACGGAATGTAAACTTGGCTACACAGGAACTGAATTCCAAAACAGAACAGGTTCTCAAATTTAGAAAACCAACTTATGCTTGCTTAAGGGGAAAGGTGAGTTGGGTTGCTGCATGAAACCAGAGATTGAAATGAGCACAGATAAAGTTCCTTAAGCCAAATATGGAATAGACAAGAGCTACTCCTTGCTCAACGAAATGGACTCAACACCGCATATTAAACGCCCAAGAATGTACCTGACTAGTAAGTATCTTAAAACCTATGGATTGCTATGTCTCCGAAAGAGAATCAAACATGTGTACAGGGGCATAAACGCAGCAGTGATAGGATTGGACAGGTTCGGTGAGCAAATGAAGACCCTTTGAAGTCATATTGCATGGTACCCATTCCACGGGTTTCAACTACCCAGGTTTAAGGTATTCTTCCTTCAGCTAAAACATGCATGTGGAACCTAGAGTATGATCAACCATGTGATCGGGAGATGTGTTGAAATATGTCTCAGTTTTCGTACCCTGGTACTCGGGTGCAACATCCCAGACGCTTTACTAACACTCTCCCGACTTGGAGAGTCAGTCCCTTTAACCTCCTGTTTGGCCCAGTTTGCAATTTCTGCGGAAGATGAACAGGAATAGCGAGAACCAATGAGAGGCTAGCTGGAGGTGTCTGGACGGGCAAATTTAACTCTCATTTCCCACCAGGAAGAGGAATTAACCAAAGGCTCAGCGTGCCGGGCCGGAACCAGATTAGGGCCTGAAGCCATCCTGCGGTGTTGCGGCCAGCTCAAAAGAAAGCGAGTTGAAGAAAGGAGCTCAGGGGCACTGTAATTCACAAACCTGCAGAGTTATAAATGACAGCTATCGTCCAAAAATAGACTGAAGTAAGGCTGCCAAGAGGACTTGAAAGCGGGGCAGAATTGCAGGAAACCGATTTCAGGAGGTAGACTGGAATTGCATTGAAAGCATAGGAAAAGAGGCAGAATGTCCACAATGATGCACTTGGCCAAAAAGGGCGTATGCGTTTTTTCCTGAATATATTCAGGAAAAAACGCATACGCCCTTTTGGCCAACCAAGCAAACTTGCAAAGAAATGTGCACTACAATGAAGTCTCACTTCTCCCTGGTCAAAAGGGCCATCTGAAAAAAGTGTAAAATCCAGAAAGGCAGGACAGGCCATGGAGAACTGGGAGCCTTGTTATGCTGATGGGCGGGATGTAAATTGCCAACAGACACTCGGGAGAAGTGTATGGTGTTTCCTGAAACATCTAAAAAACAAAGCAACAGAGCCTAGGGCACTGCCACTTATGGTCCTATAACTTAGGGAAATTAAAATCAAAAAGACACAGCCACCCCAAAGTTTGGGACGCCTCTGTTTACAAGAACCTCGTTTACCGTACAAGTTCAATATCACAGAAAGTGAAAAATGGATAAAGAACTTGTGGTACTTACGTACAATGCAGTATCACTCAGCAATGAAATCTATGTCATCAGGCCCGTAGCAGCATAATGAGTGGATTCAGGTACGATGATTCTAACTGATATAAGTCACACAGAAAAAGAAACATCATAAGATATCACTAATACACGGAATGTAAACTTGGCTACATAGGAACTGAATTCCAAAACAGAACAGGTTCTCAAATTTAGAAAACCAACTTATGCTTGCTTAAGGGGAAAGGTGAGCTGGGGTGCTGCATAAAACCAGAGATTGAAATGAGCACAGATAAAGTTCCTTAAGCCAAATATGGAATAGACAAGAGCTACTCCTTGCTCAACGAAATGGACTCAACACCGCATATTAAACGCCTAAGAATGTACCTGACTAGTAAGTATCTTAAAACCTATGGATTGCTATGTCTCCGAAAGAGAATCAAGCATGTGTACAGGGGCATAAACGCAGCAGTGATAGCATTGGAGAGGTTCGTGAGCAAATGAAGACCCTTTGAAGTCATATTTTATGGTACCCATTCCACGGGTTTCAACTACCCAGGTTTAAGGTATTCTTCCTTCAGCTAAAACATGCATGTGGATCCTAGAGTATGATCAACCATGTGAACGGGAGACGTGTTCAAATATGTCTCAGTTTTCCTCCCCTGGTACTCGGGTGCAACATTCCAGACGCTTTACTAACACTCTCCCGACTTGGAGAGTCAGCGCCTTTAACCTCCTGTTTGGCCCAGTTTGCAATTTCTGCGGAAGATGAACAGGAATAGCGAGAACCAATGAGAGGCTAGCTGGAGGTGTCTGGACGGGCAAATTTAACTCTCATTTCCCACCAGGAAGAGGAATTAACCAAAGGCTCAGCGTGCCGTGCCGGAACCAGATTAGGGCCTGAAGCCATCCTGCGGTGTTGCGGCCAGCTCAAAAGAAAGCGAGTTGAAGAAAGGAGCTCAGGGGCACTGTAATTCACAAACCTGCAGAGTTATAAATGACAGCTATCGTCCAAAAATAGACTGAAGTAAGGCTGCCAAGAGGACTTGAAAGCGGGGCAGAATTGCAGGAAACCGATTTCAGGAGGTAGACTGGAATTGCATTGAAAGCATAGGAAAAGAGGCAGAATGTCCACAATGATGCACTTGGCCAAAAAGGGCGTATGCGTTTTTTCCTGAATATATTCAGGAAAAAACGCATACGCCCTTTTGGCCAACCAAGCAAACTTGCAAAGAAATGTGCACTACAATGAAGTCTCACTTCCCCCTGGTCAAAAGGGCCATCTGAAAAAAGTGTAAAATCCAGAAAGGCAGGACAGGCCATGGAGAACTGGGAGCCTTGTTATGCTGATGGGCGGGATGTAAATTGCCAACAGACACTCGGGAGAAGTGTATGGTGTTTCCTGAAACATCTAAAAAACAAAGCAACAGAACCTAGGGCACTTCCACTTATGGTCCTATAGCTTAGGGAAATTAAAATCAAAAAGACACAGCCACCCCAAAGTTTGGAACGGCTCTGTTTACAAGAACCTCGTTTACAGTACAAGTTCAACATCGCAGAAAGTGAAAAATGGATAAAGAAGTTGTGGTATTTACTTACAAAGCAATATCACTCAGCAATGAAATCTGTGTCATCAGGCCCTTAGCAGCACAATGAGTGGATTCAGGTATGATGATTCTAACTGAAATAAGTCACACAGAAAAAGAAACATCATAAGATATCAGTAATACACGGAATGTAAACTTGGCTACACAGGAACTGAATTACAGAACAGAACAGGGTCTCAAATTTAGAAAACCAACTTATGCTTGCTTAAGGGGAAAGGTGAGTTGGGGTGCTGCATAAAACCAGAGATTGAAATGAGCACAGATAAAGTTCCTTAAGCCAAATATGGAATAGACAAGAGCTACTCCTTGCTCAACGAAATGGACTCAACACCGCATATTAAACGCCTAAGAATGTACCTGACTAGTAAGTATCTTAAAAGCTATGGATTGCTATGTCTCCGAAAGAGAATCAAGCATGTGTACAGGGGCATAAACGCAGCAGTGATAGGATTGGAGAGGTTCGGTGAGCAAATGAAGACCCTTTGAAGTCATATTGCATGGTACCCATTCCACGGGTTTCAACTACCCAGGTTTTAGGTATTATTCCTTCAGCTAAAACATGCATGTGGAACCCAGAATATGATCAACCATGTGATCCGGAGACGTGTTCAAATATGTCTCAGTTTTCCTCCCCTGGTACTCGGGTGCAACATTCCAGACACTTTACTAACACTCTCCCCACTTGGAGAGTCAGTCCCTTTAACCTCCTGTTTGGCCCAGTTTGCAATTTCTGCGGAAGATGAACAGGAATAGCGAGAACCAATGAGAGGCTAGCTGGAGGTGTCTGGACGGTCAAATTTAACTCTCATTTCCCACCAGGAAGAGGAAATAACCAAAGGCTCAGCATGCCGTACCGGAACCAGATTAGGGCCTGAAGCCATCCTGCGGTGTTGCGGCCAGGTCACAAGAAAGCGAGTTGAAGAAAGGAGCTCAGGGGCACTGTAATTCACAAACCTGCAGAGTTATAAATGACAGCTATCGTCCAAAAATAGACTGAAGTAAGGCTGCCAAGAGGACTTGAAAGCGGGGCAGAATTGCAGGAAACCGATTTCAGGAGGTAGACTGGAATTGCATTGAAAGCATAGGAAAAGAGGCAGAACGTCCACAATGATGCACTTGGCCAAAAAGGGCGTATGTGTTATTTCCTGAATATATTCAGGAAAAAACGCATACGCCCTTTTTGGCCAACCAAGCAAGCTTGCAAAGGAAATCTGCACTACAATGAAGTCTCACTTCCCCCCGGTCAAAAGGACCATCTGAAAAAAGTGTAAAATCCAGAAAGGCAGGACAGGCCATGGAGAACTGGGAGCCTTGTTATGCTGATGGGCGGGATGTAAATTGCCAACAACCACTCCGGAGAAGTGTATGGTGTTTCCTGAAACATCTAAAAAACAAAGCAACAGAACATTGGGCACTTCCACTTATGGTCCTATAGCTTAGGGAAATTAAAATCAAAAAGACACAGCCACCCCAAAGTTTGGAACGGCTCTGTATACAAGAACCTCGTTTACAGTACAAGTTCAACATCGCAGAAAGTGAAAAATGGATAAAGAAGTTGTGGTATTCACTTACAAAGCAATATCACTCAGCAATGAAATCTATGTCATCAGGCCCTTAGCAGCACAATGAGTGGATTCAGGTATGATGTTTCTAACTGAAATAAGTCACACAGAAAAAGAAACATCATAAGATATCAGTAATACACGGAATGGAAACTTGGCTACACAGGAACTGAATTACAGAACAGAACAGGGTCTCAAATTTAGAAAACCAACTTATGCTTGCTTAAGGGTAAAGGTGAGTTGGGGTGCTGCATAAAACCAGAGATTGAAATGAGCACAGATAAAGTTCCTTAAGCCAAATATGGAATAGACAACAGCTACTCCTTGCTCAACGAAATGGACTCAACACCCCATATTAAACGCCTAAGAATGTACCTGAGTAGTAAGTATCTTAAAACCTATGGATTGCTATGTCTCCAAAAGAGAATCAAGCATGTGTACAGGGGCATAAACGCAGCAGTGATAGGATTGGAGAGGTTCGGTGAGCAAATGAAGACCCTTTGAAGTCATATTCATGGTACCCATTCCAAGGGTTTCAAATACCCAGGTTTTAGGTATTCTTCCTTCAGCTAAAACATGCATGTGCAACCCAGAGTATGATCAACCATCTGATCGGGAGACGTGTTCAAATATGACTCAGTTTTCCTCCCCTGGTACTCGGGTGCAACATTCCAGACGCTTTACTCACACTCTCCCGACTTGGAGAGTCAGCGCCTTTAACCTCCTGTTTGGCCCAGTTTGCAATTTCTGCGGAAGATGAACAGGAATAGCGAGAACCAATGAGAGGCTAGCTGGAGGTGTCTGGACGGGCAAATTTAACTCTCATTTCCCACCAGGAAGAGGAAATAACCAAAGGCTCAGCATGCCGTACTGGAACCAGATTAGGGCCTGAAGCCATCCTGCGGTGTTGCGGCCAGCTCAAAAGAAAGCGAGTTGAAGAAAGGAGCTCAGGGGCACTGTAATTCACAAACCTGCAGAGTTATAAATGACAGCTATCGTCCAAAAATAGACTGAAGTAAGGCTGCCAAGAGGACTTGAAAGCGGGGCAGAATTGCAGGAAACCGATTTCAGGAGGTAGACTGGAATTGCATTGAAAGCATAGGAAAAGAGGCAGAACGTCCACAATGATGCACTTGGCCAAAAAGGGCGTATGCGTTTTTTCCTGAATATATTCAGGAAAAAACGCATACGCCCTTTTTGGCCAACCAAGCAAGCTTGCAAAGGAAATCTGCACTACAATGAAGTCTCACTTCCCCCCGGTCAAAAGGGTCATCTGAAAAAAGTGTAAAATCCAGAAAGGCAGGACAGGCCATGGAGAACTGGGAGCCTTGTTATGCTGATGGGCGGGATGTAAATTACCAACAACCACTGGGGAGAAGTGTATGGTGTTTCCTGAAACATCTAAAAAACAAAGCAACAGAGCCTAGGGCACTGCCACTTATGGTCCTATAGCTTAGGGAAATTAAAATCAAAAAGACACAGCCACCCCAAAGTTTGGGATGCCTCTGTTTACAA
This sequence comes from Delphinus delphis, assembly GCF_949987515.2. NCBI lineage: Eukaryota > Metazoa > Chordata > Mammalia > Artiodactyla > Delphinidae > Delphinus > Delphinus delphis. The sequence continues at coordinate 51,353 of NW_027192675.1, read as the reverse complement.
GAACCTCGTTTACCATACTAGTTCAATATCACAGAAAGTGAAAAATGGATAAAGAACTTGTGGTACTCACGTACAATGCAGTATCACTCAGCAATGAAATCTATGTCATCAGGCCCGTAGCAGCATAATGAGTGGATTCAGGTACGATGATTCTAACTGAAATAAGTGACACAGAAAAAGAAACATCATAAGATATCACTAATACAAGGAATGTAAACTTGGCTACAGAGGAACTGCATTCCAAAACAGAACAGGGTCTCAAATTTAGAAAACCAACTTATGCTTGCTTAAGGGGAAAGGTGAGTTGGGGTGCTGCATAAAACCAGAGATTGAAATGATCACAGATAAAGTTCCTTAAGCCAAATATGGAATAGACAAGAGCTACTCCTTGCTCAACGAAATGGACTCAACACCCCATATTAAACGCCTAAGAATGTACCTGATTAGTAAGTATCTTAAAACCTATGGATTGCTATGTCTCCGAAAGAGAATCAAGCATGTGTACAGGGGCATAAAGGCAGCAGTGATAGGATTGGAGAGGTTCGGTGAGCAAATGAAGACCCTTTGAAGTCATATTGCATGGTACCCATTCCACGGGTTTCAAATACCCACGTTTAAGGTATTCTTCCTTCACCTAAAACATGCATGAGGAACCTAGAGTATGATCAACCATGTGATCGGGAGACGTGTTCAAATATGTCTCAGTTTTCGTACCCTGGTACTCGGGTGCAACATTCCAGACGCTTTACTAACACTCTCCTGACTTGGAGAGTCAGTCCCTTTAACCTCCTGTTTGGCCCAGTTTGCAATTTCTGCGGAAGATGAACAGGAATAGCGAGAACCAATGAGAGGCTAGCTGGAGGTGTCTGGACGGGCAAATTTAACTCTCATTTCCCACCAGGAAGAGGAATTAACCAAAGGCTCAGCGTGCCGTGCCGGAACCAGATTAGGGCCTGAAGCCATCCTGCGGTGTTGCGGCCAGATCAAAAGAAAGCGAGTTGAAGAAAGGAGCTCAGGGGCACTGTAATTCACAAACCTGCAGAGTTATAAATGACAGCTATCGTCCAAAAATAGACTGAAGTAAGGCTGCCAAGAGGACTTGAAAGCAGGGCAGAATTGCAGGAAACCGATTTCAGGAGGTAGACTGGAATTGCATTGAAAGCATAGGAAAAGAGGCAGAACGTCCACAATGATGCACTTGGCCAAAAAGGGCGTATGCGTTTTTTCCTGAATATATTCAGGAAAAAACGCATACGCCCTTTTTGGCCAACCAAGCAAGCTTGCAAAGGAAATCTGCACTACAATGAAGTCTCACTTCCCCCCGGTCAAAAGGGCCATCTGAAAAAAGTGTAAAATCCAGAAAGGCAGGACAGGCCATGGAGAACTGGGAGCCTTGTTATGCTGATGGGCGGGATGTAAATTGCCAACAACCACTGGGGAGAGGTGTATGGTGTTTCCTGAAACATCTAAAAAACAAAGCAACAGAGCCTAGGGCACTTCCACTTATGGTCCTATAGCTTAGGGAAATTAAAATCAAAAAGACACAGCCACCCCAAAGTTTGGAATGGCTCTGTTTACAAGAACCTCGTTTACAGTACAAGTTCAACATCGCAGAAAGTGAAAAATGGATAAAGAAGTTGTGGTATTCACTTACAAAGCAATATCACTCAGCAATGAAATCTATGTCATCAGGCCCTTAGCAGCACAATGAGTGGATTCAGGTATGATGATTCTAACTGAAATAAGTCACACAGAAAAAGAAACATCATAAGATATCAGTAATACACGGAATGGAAACGTGGCTACACAGGAACTGAATTACAGAACAGAAGAGGGTCTCAAATTTAGAAAACCAACTTATGCTTGCTTAAGGGTAAAGGTGAGTTGGGGTGCTGCATAAAACCAGAGATTGAAATGAGCACAGATAAAGTTCCTTAAGCCAAATATGGAATAGACAAGAGCTACTCCTTGCTCAACGAAATGGACTCAACACCCCATATTAAACGCCTAAGAATGTACCTGACTAGTAAGTATCTTAAAACCTATGGATTGCTATGTCTCCTAAAGAGAATCAAGCATGTGTACAGGGGCATAAACGCAGCAGTGATAGGATTGGAGATGTTCGGTGAGCAAATGAAGACCCTTTGAAGTCATATTGCATGGTACCCATTCCACGGGTTTCAAATACCCAGGTTTAAGGTATTCTTCCTTCAGCTAAAACATGCATGTGGAACCCAGAGTATGATCAACCATGTGATCGGGAGACGTGTTCAAATATGTCTCAGTTTTCGTACCCTGGTACTCGGGTGCAACATTCCAGACGCTTTAATAACACTCTCCCGACCTAGAGAGTCAGTCCCTTTAACCTCCTGTTTGGCCCAGTTTGCAATTTCTGCGGAAGATGAACAGGAATAGCGAGAACCAATGAGAGACTAGCTGGAGGTGTCTGGAAGGGCAAATTTAACTCTCATTTCCCACCAGGAAGAGGAATTAACCAAAGGCTCAGCGGGCCGTCCCCGAACCAGATTAGGGCCTGAAGCCATCCTGCGGTGTTTCGGCCAGCTCACAAGAAAGTGAGTTGAAGAAAAGAGCTCAGGGGCACTGTAATTCACAAACATTCAGAGTTATAAATGACAGCTATCGTCCAAAAATAGACTGAAGTAAGGCTGCCAAGAGGACTTGAAAGCGGGGCAGAATTGCAGGAAACCGATTTCAGGAGGTAGACTGGAATTGCATTGAAAGCATAGGAAAAGAGGCAGAACGTCCACAATGATGCACTTGGCCAAAAAGGGCGTATGCGTTTTTTCCTGAATATATTCAGGAAAAAACGCATACGCCCTTTTTGGCCAAACAAGCAAGCTTGCAAAGGAAATCTGCACTACAATGAAGTCTCACTTCCCCCCGGTCCAAAGGGCTATCTGAAAAAAGTGTAAAATCCAGAAAGGCAGGACAGGCCATGGAGAACTGGGAGCCTTGTTATGCTGATGGGCGGGATGTAAATTGCCAACAACCACTCGGGAGAAGTGTATGGTGTTTCCTGAAACATCTAATAAACAAAGCAACAGAACCTAGGGCACTTCCACTTATGGTCCTATAGCTTAGGGAAATTAAAATCAAAAAGACACAGCCACCCCAAAGTTTGGAACGGCTCTGTTTACAAGAATCTTGTTTACAGTACAAGTTCAACATCGCAGAAAGTGAAAAATGGATAAAGAAGTTGTGGTATTTACTTACAAAGCAATATCACTCAGCAATGAAATCTGTGTCATCAGGCCCTTAGCAGCACAATGAGTGGATTCAGGTATGATGATTCTAACTGAAATAAATCACACAGAAAAAGAAACATCATAAGATATCAGTAATACACGGAATGTAAACTTGGCTACACAGGAACTGAATTACAGAACAGAACAGGGTCTCAAATTTAGAAAACCAACTTATGCTTGCATAAGGGGAAAGGTGAGTTGTGGTGCTGCATAAAACCAGAGATTGAAATGAGCACAGATAAAGTTCCTTAAGCCAAATATGGAATAGACAAGAGCTACTCCTTGCTCAATGAAATGGACTCAACACCGCATATTAAACGCCTAAGAATGTACCTGACTAGTAAGTATCTTAAAACCTATGGATTGCTATGTCTCCGAAAGAGAATCAAGCATGTGTACAGGGGCCTAAACGCAGCAGTGATAGGATTGGAGAGGTTCGGTGAGCAAATGAAGACCCTTTGAAGTCATATTGCATGGTACCCATTCCACGGGTTTCAACTACCCAGGTTTTAGGTATTCTTCCTTCAGCTAAAACATGCATGTGGAACCCAGAGTATGATCAACCATGTGATCGGGAGACGTGTTCAAATATGTCTCAGTTTTCCTCCCCTGGTCCTCGGGTGCTACATTCCAGACGCTTTACTAACACTCTCCCCACTTGGAGAGTCAGCACCTTTAACCTCCTGTTTGGCCCAGTTTGCAATTTCTGCGGAAGATGAACAGGAATAGCGAGAACCAATGAGAGGCTAGCTGGAGGTGTCTGGACGGGCAAATTTAACTCTCATTTCCCACCAGGAGGAGGAAATAACCAAAGGCTCAGCGTGCCGTACCGGAACCAGATTAGGGCCTGAAGCCATCCTGCGGTGTTGCGGCCAGCTCAAAAGAAAGCGAGTTGAAGAAAGGAGCTCAGGGGCACTGTAATTCACAAACCTGCAGAGTTATAAATGACAGCTATCGTCCAAAAATAGACTGAAGTAAGGCTGCCAAGAGGACTTGAAAGCGGGGCAGAATTGCAGGAAACCGATTTCAGGAGGTAGACTGGAATTGCATTGAAAGCATAGGAAAAGAGGCAGAACGTCCACAATGATGCACTTGGCCAAAAAGGACGTATGCGTTTTTTCCTGAATATATTCAGGAAAAAACGCATACGCCCTTTTTGGCCAACCAAGCAAGCTTGCAAAGGAAATCTGCACTACAATGAAGTCTCACTTCCCCCCGGTCTAAAGGGCCATCTGAAAAAAGTGTAAAATCCAGAAAGGCAGGACAGGCCATGGAGAACTGGGAGCCTTGTTATGCTGATGGGCGGGATGTAAATTGCCAACAACCACTCGGGAGAAGTGTATGGTGTTTCCTGAAACATCTAAAAAACAAAGCAACAGAGCCTAGGGCACTTCCACTTATGGTCCTATAGCTTAGGGAAATTAAAATCAAAAAGACACAGCCACCCCAAAGTTTCGAACGGCTCTGTTTACAAGAACCTCGTTTACAGTACAAGTTCAACATCGCAGAAAGTGAAAAATGGATAAAGAAGTTGTGGTATTTACTTACAAAGCAATATCACTCAGCAATGAAATCTGTGTCATCAGGCCCTTAGCAGCACAATGAGTGGATTCAGGTATGATGATTCTAACTGAAATAAGTCACACAGAAAAAGAAACATCATAAGATATCAGTAATACACGGAATGGAAACTTGGCTACACAGGAACTGAATTACAGAACAGAACAGGGTCTCAAATTTAGAAAACCAACTTATGCTTGCTTAAGGGTAAAGGTGAGTTGGGGTGCTGCATCAAACCAGAGATTGAAATGAGCACAGATAAAGTTCCTTAAGCCAAGTATGGAATAGACAAGAGCTACTCCTTGCTCAACGAAATGGACTCAAAACCCCATATTAAACGCCTAAGAATGTACCTGACTAGTAAGTATCTTAAAACCTATGGATTGCTATGTCTCCAAAAGAGAATCAAGCGTGTGTACAGGAGCATAAACGCAGCAGTGATAGGATTGGAGAGGTTCGGTGAGCAATGAAGACCCTTTGACGTCATATTGCATGGTACCCATTACACGGGTCTCAACTCTCCAGGTTTAACGTATTCTTCCTTCAGCTAAAACATGCATGTGGAACCCAGAGTATGATCAACCATGTGAACGGGAGACGTGTTCAAATATGTCTCAGTTTTCCTCCCCTGGTACTCGGGTGCAACATTCCAGACGCTTTACTAACACTCTCCCGACTTGGAGAGTCAGTCCCTTTAACCTCCTGTTTGGCCCAGTTTGCAATTTCTGCGGAAGATGAACAGGAATAGCGAGAACCAATGAGAGGCTAGCTGGAGGTGTCTGGATGGGCAAATTTAACTCTCATTTTCCACCAGGATGAGGAATTAACCAAAGGCTAAGCGTGCCATGCCGGAACCAGATTAGGGCCTGAAGCCATCCTGCGGTGTTGCGGCCAGCTCACAAGAAAGCGAGTTGAAGAAAGGAGCTCAGGGGCACTGTAATTCACAAACTTGCAGAGTTATAAATGACAGCTATCGTCCAAAAATAGACTGAAGTAAGGCTGCCAAGAGGACTTGAAAGCGGGGCAGAATTGCAGGAAACCGATTTCAGGAGGTAGACTGGAATTGCATTGAAAGCATAGGAAAAGAGGCAGAACGTCCACAATGATGCACTTGGCCAAAAAGGGCGTATGCGTTTTTTCCTGAATATATTCAGGAAAAAACGGATACGCCCTTTTTGGCCAGCCAAGCAAGCTTGCAAAGGAAATCTGCACTACAATGAAGTCTCACTTCCCCCCGGTCAAAAGGGCCATCTGAAAAAAGTGTAAAATCCAGAAAGGCAGGACAGGCCATGGAGAACTGGGAGCCTTGTTATGCTGATGGGCGGGATGTAAATTGCCAACAGACACTCGGGAGAAGTGTATGGTGTTTCCTGAAACATCTAAAAAACAAAGCAACAGAGCCTAGGGCACTTCCACTTATGGTCCTATAGCTTAGGGAAATTAAAATAGAAAAGACACAGCCACCCCAAAGTTTGGGACACCTCTGTTTACAAGAACCTTGTTTACCATACAAGTTCAATATCCCAGAAAGTGAAAAATGGATAAAGAACTTGTGGTACTTACGTACAATGCAGTATCACTCAGCAATGAAATCTATGTCATCAGGCACGTAACAGCATAATGAGTGGATTCAGGCACGATGATTCTAACTGAAATAAGTCACACAGAAAAAGAAACATCAAAAGATATCAGTAATACACGGAATGGAAACTTGGCTACACAGGAACTGAATTCCAAAACAGAACAGTGTCTCAAATTTAGAAAACCAACTTATGCTTGCTTAAGAGTAAAGGTGAGTTGGGGTGCTGCATAAAACCAGAGATTGAAATGAGCACAGATAAAGTTCCTTAAGCCAAATATGGAACAGACAAGAGCTACTCCTTGCTCAACGAAATGGACTCAACACCGCATATTAAACGCCTAAGAATGTACCTGACTAGTAAGTATCTTAAAACCTAGGGATTGCTATTTCTCCGAAAGAGAATCAAGCGTGTGTACTGGGGCATAAATGCAGCAGTGATAGGATTGGACAGGTTCGGTGAGCAAATGAAGACCCTTTGAAGTCATATTGCATGGTACCCATTCCACGGGTCTCAACTCTCCAGGTTTAAGGTATTCTTCCTTCAGCTAAAACATGCATGTGGAACCCAGAGTATGATCAACCGTGTGATCGGGAGACGTGTTCAAATATGTCTCAGTTTTCATACCCTGGTACTCGGGTGCAACATTCCAGACGCTTTACTAACACTCTCCCGACTTGGACAGTCAGCGCCTTTAACCTCCTGTTTTGCCCAGTTTGCAATTTCTGCGGAAGATGAACAGGAATATGGAGAACCAATGAGAGACTAGCTGGAGGTGTCTGAACGGGCAAATTTAACTCTTATTTCCCACTAGGAAGAGGAATTAACCAAAGGCTCAGCGTGCCGTGCCGGAAACAGATTAGGGCCTGAAGCCATCCTGCGGTGTTGCGGCCAGCTCACAAGAAAGTGAGTTGAAGAAAGGAGCTCAGGTGCTCTGTAATTCACAAACCTGCAGAGTTATAAATGACAGCTATCGTCCAAAAATATACTGAAGTAAGGCTGCCAAGAGCACTTGAAAGCGGGGCAGAATTGCAGGATACCGATTTCAGGAGGTAGACTGGAATTGCATTGAAAGCGTAGGAAAAGAGGCAGAACGTCCACAATGATGCACTTTGCCAAAAGGGCATATGCGTTTTTTCCTGAATATATTCAGGAAAAAACGCATACGCCCTTTTTGGCCAACCAAGCAAGCTTGCAAAGGAAATCTGCACTACAATGAAGTCTCACTTCCCCCCGGTCAAAAGGGCCATCTGAAAAAAGTGTAAAACCCAGAAAGGCAGGACAGGCCATGGAGAAGTGGGAGCCTTGTTATGCTGATTGGCGGGATGTAAATTGCCAACAGACACTCGGGAGAAGTGTATGGTGTTTCCTGAAACATCTAAAAAACAAACCAACAGAGCCTAGGGCACTTCCACTTATGGTCCTATAGCTTAGGGAAATTAATATCAAAAAGACACAGCAACCCCAAAATTTGGGACGGCTCTTTTTACAGAAATCTCTTCTACGGCACAAGTTAAATATCCCAGAGAGCAAATAATGGATAAAGAAGTTGCGGTACTTATGTACAACAGAATACCACTCAGCAATGAAATCTATGTCACCAGGCCCGTACCAGCATAATGAGTGGATTGAGGCACGATGATTCTAAGTGAAATAAGTCACACAGAAAAAGAAACATCATAAGGTATCACTAATACACGGAATGTGAACTTGGCTACACATGAACTGAATTACAAAACAGAACAGGGTCTCAAGTTTAGAAAACCAACTTATGCCTGCTTAAGGGGGAAGATGAGTTGGGGTGCTGCATAAAAGCAGAGTTTGAAATTAGCACAGATACCGTTCCATAAGCCAAATATGTAATAGACAAGAGCTACCCCTTGCTCAACGAAATGGATTCAACAATGTGGTATCACCTGACACCTGGTAGAATAGGCATCATTGAAAATCTACAAACAAAAAATGCTGGAAAGGGTGTGGAGAAAAGGAACCCTCTTCCACTATTGTTGGGAATATAAATTGATACAGTCATTATGGAGAACAATATGGAATTTCTTAAGAAACTAACAATAGAATTACCATATGATACAGCAATCCCAGTACTGGACATATACCCAGACAAAACCATAAATCAAAAAGAGTCATTCACCGCAATGTTCATTGCATCACTATTTACAATATCGAGGTAATGGAAGCAACCTAAATGCCCACAGACAGACGAATGCATAAAGCTGTGGTACATATATAAAATGGAATATTACTAAGCCATGAAAAGGAATGAAATTGGGTCATTTGTAGAGACGTCGATGGATCTAGAGACTGTCATACAGAGTGAAGTAAGTCAGAAAGAGAAAAACAAATCTTGTATATTCATGCATATATGTGGAACCTAGAAAAACTGTACAGGTTAACCATTTTGCAAGGCATAAATAGAGCAACAGATGTAGACAACAAACGTATGGACAACAAGGGGGGAAAGCTGTTGGGGGGGTGGTGGTGGGAGGAGTTGAGAGACTGGGATTGGCATGTATACATTTATATGTATAAAATAGATAACCAATAAGAACCTGCTGTATAAAAATATAAAATAAAATTCAAAATTAAAAAGAAATAAAATTTAAAAAATAAAACAGAAAAAACAATTATTCCCTGCACATACATGTATTTATATGAATAAATTATTTCCATGCTTATATCTGTAAATACAAAAAAGAGGAATAAAATCTACCTTGAACCAAAAACGAAAAAGAGAAAAAAAACACAGAACCCACCAGTTACACAGAGGAAAACCGTATCAGGGCACTTGCTCCAGTTGTAAACAATTCTGAAGTTGGTCAGTGGTGGGGAATCGTCTCCCATTCAGCCAGCAGCCCCCACGCAACAAGCGTCCTCATTGCAAAGCTGGGGCACCGTGCCGAGGCATCTGTGAGTAAACGTGAGCTGAGCCCCAGGCCAGTTGCTGCTGAACTATTCCCACCCGTCCCAGGTAAAACACCTGAATATATACAAGGACTTGAAAGCCTAGAGGAAGGGCCATAGAGCCACACGAGTGACAGCATGCCGGCCGACTTGGTGCCTGCAGGCCAGCCAGGATGGTCCTGGCCCTGGGTGCTCTTCTGGAAGATTTCCATTTCCCTGCCTGAGATACCCGTCCTGTCCCTGCCCCCACTGCTTTTTTCCTTCCTCACCTCTGCCCAGGGAGAAATTCCAGCAGCAGGTATGGGTGACACATCCTCTTCTTTAGCAGGTGGCAGCCTGGCAACTGCTGCAGAAAGTCCAGCAGAGCCCCACTCACACTGGGCCACCCACAAAGCCGTGGCCTCTCACTCCCTCCCACCAGCCCAGCCCCGAGACTGCTGACAGGGCAGAGAAAATGGCGTCAGGCACGGCTGCAGGGGCTCTTGCTGCCTGGAGTGGTATTTATATTGATCTCAACCCAGGCACACCTGGGGAGGGCTGGCCGGCACGGTAAGGCTGCCCAGGTCAGCCAATCATCACCCCTCAGGGGCTCACAGTTGCAGAAAATGGAACTTGCTGAACCGGCCAGGTCCAAGGAACAGGTGTGGGCTCCTGAGAGTCAGGCTAGACAAGGGGCTGCAGCTTTGGCTTGTTTTCTAATCATTTTATCTGGCCCATGAGTGGGAGACAACTTCAAGAAAACCCTCTCCTAATGAGAGGAACCCAGGAGTCAGGGAGAGGAGGGGTGGGTGGTGGTTGGAGACAGAGGCCTGGTGCCCCGGGTGCAGTGGAAGTCTCTGGAAGACCAGGTGGAGGGAGGCCTCACGGAGTGATGCCCAGGGTCACAGACCTGTCGCAGCTGCTGTTTGTTAGTTCAAGTCCTGCTCTGAGGTGCTCTGTGTCAGCTCTGAGCGACAGGTGAGCTGGGGGTGCTCTGCAATGAGGGCTATGTGCACGGTTCCTGTGTGCCCAGCCCTGCCACGGTACCTGCAAGGGTAGCTCTGTATCCTGGGAGGGGCCTGACCACGAGAGCCCCGTGGGCTGGGGTGGGGGTGGGGTACCTGCCCAGGTGAGCTCCATATTCTGGGATTGGTCTGACCACGAGAGCCCCATGGGCTGCTGGGGACCTGGTAAAGGATGTCAGGACAGTCAGTGAAGCCACCAAGGATATACCTCCAGTTGCTCCTAATTCCTACACCCTGCTGGTCATTCTACCAACCACCAGGACATGGTATTCTGTATTAGTCTTCAGTGATGCCTTCTTTTGTATTCCATTAGTCCCAGAGTCACAAGAAATTTTGGCTTGTGAGTGGCAGGACTCAACATACAACTAAAACAATACTTCCGGGCCGTCTGGCCCCAAGGGTGCAAAAATTCCCACACCATCTTTGGGGAAAGCTTAGCTAAAGACCTAAAAGTTCTACCTCTGGAAAAGGAAACCCTCCTTCAATATGCAGACGACATTCTGATCACCAGCCCTACTAAGGAGGCCTCTGAACTACCAAGCCAATAAAGGATAGAAGTTGTCCAAGAAAAAGCTCAAATATCACAGACTGCGGTGACCTGCCTGGGCTTCATTCTCACAGAAGGTCAGAGAAGCCCATCCCAGGAAAGGGAAGAAACCATTTTCAACCTTACCCTTTTCTAAAACTAGAAGACAGCTTAGGGGTTCCTGGGGAGGCCAGGGTTTGCTGCTTCTGGATCCCTAGCTACAGTCTACTAGCTGGGCCTCTATATGAAACACTGAAAGGAAAAGATGATGATCCTTTTGAATAGAATCCAGAAGTGGCCTTTCAAGAATGGAAAGAGCAGTCAATTCAGACCCTTGCCCTGGAACTCCCTAATTTAGCTAAACCCTTTGACCTTTACATTCCTGGTGAAAGGTGAATCGCCATTGGAGAATTAGTGCAAAAACTGGGACCACTTGAAATGGAACAATGCAAGAATGCCATCCAGGTAGGATAAACTACGGTCACTAAGGGGCTTGGCCCACTGCCACATCTGGCCAAGACACTGGCGGTATCTAAAAACCTGGAAATCAGCAGCCCAAAAGGCCACCTCCCTCCTAAGGGAAAAGGACCCCACGTGGTGATCCTAACCACCAACCATGCCCTGAAGTTGCAGGGTTCGCTCCGTGGGCACACCGACCTCGAGTGAGGAGGCCCTCCAACTCCAACATCCAGAGAGATAACCGGGGGCAACAGGGCACCATGATGACTCGTGTGAACATCACTTGACCTGGAGTTTCTCTCATAAAACAACAAGAGTGTGTCCCAAAAGAGTAGACTACTGCTTGCAGGACTTACTGCACCCAGAGGGGAGCTAATAATCTTGGCGGGGGAACAGTATACCACACTGTCACCATAGAAAAGCCTACAGACACCGTGATGATGGTGGCCAATAAGACCGGCTGGACTCCTGTTTACTTCAAAAGGCTGTTGACTCAGTAGCCATCATGGTCCTTGATCACCACTGGCCCTGGACTGTCTGGGAGTTGAGCGGGCAGGACTCTGACACCTGGTGCTGTTTGTACGTTAATTCAGGGGCCTAATTGAAGAAAGCGCAGACTACTGGTCAGAGCATCTAGGCTGGCAGAGACGGTCAGCCTAAGGTGGCCGAACAAATGTGGGGCGGGGTGAAACCGGCCCCCACAGCGTCTCTGCACATCTCTTTCCTGGACCCTTAAAGGTCATTAGAATCTATAACACTTCCAATGCTGGTGCTCAGGTGGACGAGCAGGGAGGCAGGGGTCCTGGGGACAATCAACGTCACCGGGAGGCTGCTGGGGAGAAGCTCTGACCCTCGCCCCAGGGTATGAGGGCTCCCAACTCAGCACTCAGCAGTTACAGAAGAAGGGTCTGCACCCTCAGCACTCCAAGAATGAGGAACGGGACAAAAGGCAGAGGAGGGGTTTGTCCCCAGCAAAGCCCATTAAAAATCCCTGGGAGATAAAAGTAGAATCTGGGCAATAAAGTCAAGTCTAACCTTTTTTATCCTTTGTGCTTTGTCTAATTTCACGTGCTCCTAGGGTCCCGCATGCAGAGGTTCCACACCCGGCACTTCAGACCAGATTTCCTAGTGCAGAATGGCTGGGTCGACACCTCAGCTCCTGGGGCCCAGTGCAGACTCCACGATATAGAGCCTGAGCTACAGCCAACCCGGCCCTCGAGAGCTCCGCCGCCTCCCTCCCTCCCACTGACTCTGACAGGATCTCTACACAGCAGCCCAGCCCACAGCCCACGGGGTAGTGCATGCTCTCACCTCTCCATTCTCTGATCAAAATATAAAGTTTCCTTTGCTTGTGAACCAAACTCAGTCTCGATCTGTTGGCCCCAATGACACTGGGCAGGGGGACACTTGTTGGGGTCCACTCTGGAGGATCAGTAACAGAAATTGAGACTATTGTAACCTCAATGAACAGATGTGTGAGCCAAACTGTAGTTAACATAGAACAGTGTATAAGGCTCGGGTAAAATAAGATGTTTTTAACACTTCCATTTGATATTTCCATCACTTTTTATAAGCAAGTTCAGTGAAAAGGTTTGTCTTATTTGTCAGGTCAATATTAGAGAAACGAAGTGATTTCTTTCCAAGGATGTACATCTAATAATCTTGGTTAAACCTTCAATCTTGTTTTAAATGCTTTTCCATTGAAAATGATACCTCTCTTTCAGCTCCCCCATTTCTGAGAAGTATAAAATCTTATAATTTATTATTACCAAAGGGGAAAGGTGGGAGGAGGGATAAATTAACAGTTTGGAATGAACACATACACACTGCTATGTATAAAATAGATCATCAACAAGGAACTACTGTATAGCACAGGGAACTACACTCAACATTTTGCAATAACCTATAAGGGGAAATAATCTGAAAAAGAATAGATATTTTTATTGACATCATCTATCAATGACAGTTAAAGTGTAGCCTAAGGGAAGCTGGTGGTGAGTGCTTCTGACCCTGAAGACTTCAATCATCTAAAGTTTGGACTCTGCCTACTTCCCAAGGCCCTTAATGAACATATGTGTAGCCGTAGCTTAAAAACTTCCCCAGTTTGGGTTTCGGGGAGACACTGATTTTGAAAAAGCCCTGGTGTTCTCCTTACATGAATGGGACTCTTCCTACTGCTAAAACATGTCTGTCACACCCAGAGGATGGTATACCGTCTGATCGGGAAGAGTTTGGAAAAGGCATCTCATCTCCTCATCTCCTGGTGCTCGGGTTCACCCCTCCAGCGTCTTTACTAACAGTCTCCCCACTTGGAGATGTCAGCACTGTCAACATCCTGTTGCGTACAGTTTGGAATTTGTCCAGAGGATGAAGCGGAAGGATGAGGAACAATGAGAGACAAGTCCTAGGTGTTCAGACAGGCACATGTCACTCTAATTTCCAATCAGGAAGACGAATTGACCAAAGGCTAGGGTTGCCCATGGAAACAGTATAGGGCTTGAGGAAATCCCGCTGCTTTGTGGCCAGTTCCCATAAACACGAGTTGAACAATGGAACTCAGGGGCAGTAAAATTCACAAAACTGCAGAGTTGAAAATATCCATCACTGAAAAATGTCTTGAGGAAAGTCAGAGAAAAGGACTTGTAAGCAAGGGAGAATGGCAGGAAAGGGATTTGAGGAGGTAGAAAGGACTCGCCATTAAGCACAAGAAAAGGAGCTGAACATTGCCAACATTGCAGTTGGCCAAAAAGGGTGTATGCGTTCTTTTCTGTATATATTCAAGAAAAGGGCATACACTTTTTTAGCCAACCAAACAGGTGGGCACTGGAAGTCAATACCACAAAAGATATCACTTCGCATCAGTCAGAAGAGCCATCCTCATAAAGCGTAAACAACAGAAATGCAGGACAGGGCAACGAGAAGAGGGAGCCCTGTGAGACTTATAGTGGAAATGTATATTGCCAATGGCCATTCTGGAGAAGTGTATTGTGTTTACTAAAGCATCTAAAAAATGAGCTACAGAGCATAGGGCACTTGCACTCACGGGCGTATATCTTGGGAAAAACAAAAATCGAGAGGACACAGGCACCCCAATGTTTACCCCCTCTCTGTTTAAAAGATCCTCGACTAGGATATAACTTAAATGTCTCTGGAGGGAAAAAATGGATAGAGATGTGGTACTTAGGTAGAGTGGAATATTATTCAGCCTGGAAATCAATGAAATATGGCCAGTTGTAACAACTCCGGAGGAGTTACGTATGATCATTCTAAGTGACAGAATTCAAAAAGAAAAAGACACATATCATAAGATATCACTTAAAGGTGGAATCCAAAATGGCTACACATGAAATAAATTACAAAACAAAAACATAGTCAAATATGTAGAAAACACGCATAAGGCTGCTAAACGGGAAAGGTGGGGAGGGGTGAGGCATCATCCAGGAGGTTGAAATTAGCAAAGATACCATTCCAAATACCAAACTGATAATCAACAAGGCCTACACGGTAGCTAAAAGAACTGCACTCAGCACACTCAAGTCACCGGAAAAGAATATATACGACTGGTAAGAATCTGAAAAAGAATTTATTGATGTCTCTCTGTACGTGAATCAAGTGGATGTACAGCAGCAAGAAACAGAGCTTTGAAAATCAGCTGTAACCAATATAGTAATAAATTGAAAAAAATAAACGACAGAGAGACAGAGAAAACCTCTTACAACTTTTCCTCAGGGACGGTGATGCAACATGGATTGAACACATCTAGACCCACAGCAGGATGAGACATAAGGCTGGAAACTGTTTGCGCTAAGAGAAATGTGAGGTTGGGTGAGGAAATGCACACCCTTTAAAGTAATACTACCTGGTACCCATTCAATGGGTCCCAAATCTGCAGGTTCAAGGGATCTTCCTACAGCTAAAACATGCATGGAAAACCCAGAGGACTGTACACCATGTGATCGGGAGATGTGTCTAAAATGCACCTCATTTATCCTCTCCTGGTGCTCCTGTTCACCATTCCAGCCACGCTACTTAGAATCTCCCCACTTGGAGAATCAGCACATTTAAACTTCTGTTTCACACATTTTGCAAATTGTGAGGAGGATGAACGGGAAGAGGGGGAACCAATGAGAGAAGAGTTGTAGGGGTTTGGACGGGCACATATCACTCTAATTTCCCATTAAGAATAAGAATTAAAGAAAGGCTCAGCCTGCCTCGCCGGAGCCAAAATAGGGCCTGAAGCAATCCTGCGGGTTTGAGGCCAGCTCACAAAAGAGCAACTTAAAAAATGGAGCTCAGGGTCACTGCAATTCACAAACCTGCAGAGTTATAAATGAAAACTAACGTCCAAAAATATGTTGAGGTAAGGCAAAGAAGAGGATCTGAATGCAAGACAGAATTGCAAGAAACAGATTTCAAGAGATAGATTGGACTCGTCTTTAACGCACATGAAAAGCGGCAGAATTTCGACAATGATGCAGTTGGCCCAAAAGGGCGTATGCGTTTTTTCCTGATTATATCCAGGAAAAAACGCATACGCACTTTATGGGCAACGAAGCAAGCAAGCAATGCAAATGTGCACAACAAAGAAGTCTCACTTCCCACCGGTCAAAAGGGCCATCCTAAAAAATTGTAAAAACCAGAAATGCAGGACAGGCCATGGAGAACAGGGAGCCTTTATACGCTGATGGGCAGTGTGTGAACTGCCGAGAGCCACTCTGGAGAAGTGTATGGTGGTTCCTAAATCATCTAAAAAACAGAGCTACAGAGCATAGGACACTTCCAATCATGGGAGTATATCTAGGGAAGTCTAAAAATCAACAAGACACAAGCACACCACAGTTTAGGGCTACTCTGTTTACAAGAACCTCAACTTCAGTACACCTTAAATATCCCAGGAAAGAGAACAATGGATAAAGAAGATGTGGTACTTATGTACAATGGAATATCTCTTCACCATGAAATCAATGTAATAAGGCTAGTAGAAGGATAAAGAGTGGATTTAGGTCCGATAATACTACTTGAAATAAGTCAAACAGAAAAAGAAACATATCATAAGATATCACTTATAGAGGGAGGGTAAATATGGCTGCACAAGAAATGAATTACAGAACAGAACAGTGTCTCACATTTAGAAAACACACTTATGTCAGCTTAAGGGGAAAGGAGAGGTGGGGTGATGCATAAAACCAGAGTTTGAAATTAGCACAGATACCGTTCAATAAACCAAATAGGTATTAGACAAGATCTACACCTTGCTCAATGAACAGGCCTCAACACACCCTATACACCGCAGAGAAATATATCTGAGGAATAAGAATCTTAAAACCCATGTATTGATATATCTCCATAAGGGAATCAAGTGTGTGCAGAGCGGCACAAACACAGCAGTGAAAAGGAGCTAAACCCCATTATAGAAATAAATTTTAAAAACAAAACGCTGAAACAATGAAAGAGAGAAAAATTCTTACAAAATTCGCTCAGGGGCTGTGATGCAACCTGGATTGACCACATATAAACCCACAGCTGGATAAGACATAAGGCTGGACACTTGGGGCTGACAGGATTGGTGAGCTTTGGTGAGCAACTGCCGAAAGTTTAATGCAATACTTCATGCTACTCAGTCCAAGGGTCCCAACACTCCAGGTTGAAGGGAATCTTCCTACAGCTAAACCATGCTTGGGAAACCCAGCGACTGGTATACCATATGATCGGGAAAGGTTTCTAAAACGCACCTCATTTTTCCTCTCCTGGGGCTCCGGATCGACATTCCAGCCGCTTTACTAACAACATCCCCACATGGAGTCAATGCCTTTAAGTTCTGGTATCGCACAGTCTGCAGTTAGTGCAGAGGATGAATGGGAATAGGGGGAACCAGTGAGAAACTAGCTGTAGCGGTTTCAATGGGCACATGTCACTCTAATATCACATCAGTAAGAAGAATTAACCAAAGGCACAGCAAGGTGCCCCAGAAGAAAAATAGGGCTTCAAGGAATCCTGTGGTTACGGGGCAAGACCACAAAAATAAGAGCTAAAAAATGGAGCTAAGGGCCACTGCAATTCAAAAACCTGCAGAGTTATAAAGGCCAACTATTTTTAAAAAATATATTGAGGTAAGGCTATGAAGAGGCATTGAAAGCAAGGCAGAATTGCAGGAAACCGATTTCAGGAGGTAGACTGGAATTGCATTGAAAGCATATGAAGAGAGTCAGAAACTCGACAATGATGCACTTGGCCAAAAAGGGCGTATGCGTTTTTTCCTGAATATATTCAGGAAAAAACGCATACGCCCTTTTTGGCCAACCAAGCAAGCTTGCAAAGGAAATCTGCACTACAATGAAGTCTCACTTCCACCTGGTCAAAAGGGCCATCTGAAAAAAGTGTAAAATCCAGAAAGGCAGGACAGGCCATGGAGAACTGGGAGCCTTCTTATGCTGATGGGCGGGATGTAAATTGCCAACAGCCACTCTGGAGAAGTGTATGGTGTTTCCTGAAACATCTAAAAAACAAAGCAACAGAGCCTAGGGCACTTCCACTTATGGTCCTATAGCTTAGGGAATTTAAAATCAAAAAGACACAGCCACCCCAAAGTTTGGAACGGCTCTGTTTACAAGAACCTCGTTTACAGTACAAGTTCAACATCACAGAAAGTGAAAAATGGAGAAAGAAGTTGTGGTATTTACTTACAAAGCAATATCACTCAGCAATGAAATCTGTGTCATCAGGCCCTTAGCAGCACAATGAGTGGATTCAGGTATGATGATTCTAACTGAAATAAGTCACACAGAAAAAGAAACATCATAAGATATCAGTAATACACAGAATGGAAACTTGGCTACACAGGAACTGAATTACAGAACAGAACAGGGTCTCAAATTTAGAAAACCAACTTATGCTTGCTTAAGGGGAAAGGTGAGATGGGGTGCTGCATAAAACCAGAGATTGAAATGAGCACAGATAAAGTTCCTTAAGCCAAATATGGAATAGACAAGAGCTACTCCTTGCTCAACGAAATGGACTCAACACCGCATATTAAACGCCTAAGAATGTACCTGACTAGTAAGTATCTTCAAACCTATGGATTGCTATGTCTCCGAAAGAGAATCAAACATGTGTACAGGGGCATAAACGCAGCAGTGATAGGATTGGAGAGGTTAGGTGAGCAAATGAAGACTCTTTGAAGTCATATTGCATGGTACCCATTAAACGGGTTTCAACTACCAAGGTTTTAGGTATTCTTCCTTCAGCTAAAACATGCATGTGGAACCTAGAGTATGATCAACCATGTGATCGGGAGACGTGTTCAAATATGTCTCAGTTTTCGTACCCTGGTACTCGGGTGCAACATTCCAGACGCTTTACTAACACTCTCCCGACTTGGAGAGTCAGTCCCTTTAACCTCCTGTTTGGCCCAGTTTGCAATTTCTGCGGAAGATGAACAGAAATAGCGAGAACAAATGAGAGACTAGCTGGAGGTGTCTGGACGGGCAAATTTAACTCTCATTTCCCACCAGGAAGAGGAATTAACCAAAGGCTCAGCGTGCC
Organism: Delphinus delphis; assembly: GCF_949987515.2. Lineage (NCBI taxonomy): Eukaryota > Metazoa > Chordata > Mammalia > Artiodactyla > Delphinidae > Delphinus > Delphinus delphis. Next base: position 32,497 of record NW_027192675.1, on the reverse strand, counting down.
GTGCCAGAACCAGATTAGGGCCTGAAGCCATCCTGCGGTGTTGCGGCCAGCTCACAAGAAATTGAGTTGAAGAAAGGAGCTCAGGGGCACTGTAATTAACAAACCTGCAGAGTTATAAATGACAGCTATCGTCCAAAAATAGACTGAAGTAAGGCTGCCAAGAGGACTTGAAAGCGGGGCAGAATTGCAGGAAACCGATTTCAGGAGGTAGACTGGAATTGCATTGAAAGCATAGGAAAAGAGGCAGAACGTCCACAATGATGCACTTGGCCAAAAAGGGCGTATGCGTTTTTTCCTGAATATATTCAGGAAAAAACGCATACGCCCTTTTTGGCCAACCAAGCAAGCTTGCAAAGTAAATCTGCACTACAATGAAGTCTCACTTCCCCCCGGTCAAAAGGGCCATCTGAAAAAAGTGTAAAATCCAGAAAGGCAGGACAGGCCATGGAGAACTGGGAGCCTTGTTATGCTGATGGGCGGGATGTAAATTGCCAACAACCACTCGGGAGAAGTGTATGGTGTTTCCTGAAACATCTAAAAAACAAAGCAACAGAGCCTAGGGCACTTCCACTTATGGTCCTATAGCTTAGGGAAATTAAAATCAAAAAGACACAGCCACCCCAAAGTTTGTAACGGCTCTGTTTACAAGAACCTCGTTTACAGTACAAGTTCAACATCACAGAAAGTGAAAAATAGAGAAAGAAGTTGTGGTATTTACTTACAAAGCAATATCACTCAGCAATGAAATCTGTGTCATCAGGCCCTTAGCAGCACAATGAGTGGATTCAGGTATGATGATTCTAACTGAAATAAGTCACACAGAAAAAGAAACATCATAAGATATCAGTAATACACAGAATGGAAACTTGGCTACACAGGAACTGAATTACAGAACAGAACAGGGTCTCAAATTTAGAAAACCAACTTATGCTTGCTTAAGGGGAAAGGTGAGTTGGGGTGCTGCATAAAACCAGAGATTGAAATGAGCACAGATAAATTTCTTTAAGCCAAATATGGAATAGACAAGAGCTACTCCTTGCTCAACGAAATGGACTCAACACCGCATATTAAACGCCTAAGAATGTACCTGACTAGTAAGTATCTTCAAACCTATGGATTGCTATGTCTCCGAAAGAGAATCAAGCATGTGTACAGGGGCATAAACGCAGCAGTGATAGGATTGGAGAGGTTCGGTGAGCAAATGAAGACCCTTTGAAGACATATTGCATGGTACCCATTCCACGGGTTTCAACTACCCAGGTTTTAGGTATTCTTCCTTCAGCTAAAACATGCAAGTGGAACCCAGAGTATGATCAACCATGTGATCGGGAGACGTGTTCAAATATGTCTCAGTTTTCCTCCCCTGGTACTCGGGTGCAACATTCCAGACGCTTTACTAACACTCTCTCGACTTGGAGAGTCAGTCCCTTTTACCTCCTTTTTGGCCCAGTTTGCAATTTCTTCGGAAGATGAACAGGAATAGCGAGAACCAATGAGAGGCTAGCTGGAGGTGTCTGGACGGGCAAATTTAACTCTCATTTCCCACCAGGAAGAGGAATTAACCAAAGGCTCAGCATGCCGGGCCGGAACCAGATTAGGGCCTGAAGCCATCCTGCGGTGTTGCGGCCAGCTCACAAGAAAGCGAGTTGAAGAAAGGAGCTCAGGGGCACTGTAATTCACAAACCTGCAGAGTTATAAATGACAGCTATCGTCCAAAAATAGACTGAAGTAAGGCTGCCAAGAGGACTTGAAAGCGGGGCAGAATTGCAGGAAACCGATTTCAGGAGGTAGACTGGAATTGCATTGAAAGCATAGGAAAAGAGGCAGAACGTCCACAATGATGCACTTGGCCAAAAAGGGCGTATGCGTTTTTTCCTGAATATATTCAGGAAAAAACGCATACGCCCTTTTTGGCCAACCAAGCAAGCTTGCAAAGGAAATCTGCACTACAATGAAGTCTCACTTCCCCCCGGTCAAAAGGGCCATCTGAAAAAAGTGTAAAATCCAGAAAGGCAGGAGAGGCCATGGAGAACTGGGAGCCTTGTTATGCTGATGGGCGGGATGTAAATTGCCAACAGACACTCGGGAGAAGTGTATGGTGTTTCCTGAAACATCTAAAAAACAAAGCAACAGAGCCTAGGGCACTTCCACTTATGGTCCTATAGCTTAGGGAAATTAAAATCAAAAAGACACAGCCACCCCAAAGTTTGGAACGGCTCTGTTTACAAGAACCTCGTTTACAGTACAAGTTCAACATCGCAGAAAGTGAAAAATGGATAAAGAAGTTGTGGTATTCACTTACAAAGCAATATCACTCAGCAATGAAATCTGTGTCATCAGGCCCTTAGCAGCACAATGAGTGGATTCAGGTATGATGATTCTAACTGAAATAAGTCACACAGAAAAAGAAACATCATAAGATATCAGTAATACACGGAATGGAAACTTGGCTACACAGGAACTGAATTACAGAACAGAACAGGGTCTCAAATTTAGAAAACCAACTTATGCTTGCTTAAGGGTAAAGGTGAGTTGGGGTGCTGCATAAAACCAGAGATTGAAATGAGCACAGATAAATTTCCTTAAGTCAAATATGGAATAGACAAGAGCTACTCCTTGCTCAACGAAATGGACTCAACACCCCATATTAAACGCCTAAGAATGTACCTGACTAGTAAGTATCTTAAAACCTATGGATTGCTATGTCTCCGAAAGAGAATCAAGCATGTGTACAGGGGCATAAACGCAGCAGTGATAGGATTGCAGTGGTTCGGTGAGCAAATGAAGACGCTTTGAAGTCATATTGCATGGTACCCTTTACACGGGTCTTAAGTCTCCAGATTTTCCTGAATATATTCAGGAAAATCAAAACCCCATATTAAACACCTAAGAATGTACCTGACTAGTAAGTATCTTAAAACCTATGGATTGCTATGTCTCCGAAAGAGAATCAAGCATGTGTACAGGGGCATAAACGCAGCAGTGATAGGATTGGAGAGGTTCGGTGAGCAAATGAAGACCCTTTGAAGTCATATTGCATGGTACCGATTACACGGGTCTCAACTCTCCATGTTTAAGGTATTCTTCCTTCAGCTAAAACATGCATGTGGAACCCAGAGTATGATCAACCGTGTGAACGGGAGACGTGTTCAAATATGTCTCAGTTTTCCTCCCCTGGTACTCGGGTGCAACATTCCAGACGCTTTACTAACACTCTCCCGACTTGGAGAGTCAGTCCCTTTAACTTCCTGTTTGGCCCAGTTTGCAATTTCTCCGGTAGATGAACAGGAATAGCGAGAACCAATGAGAGGCTAGCTGGAGGTGTCTGGACGGGCAAATTTAACTCTCATTTCCCACCAGGAAGAGGAATTAACGAAAGGCTCAGCATGCCGGGCTGGAACCAGATTAGGGCCTGAAGCCATCCTGCGGTGTTGCGGCCAGGTCACAAGAAAGCGAGTTGAAGAAAGGAGCTCAGGGGCACTGTAATTCACAAACCTGCAGAGTTATAAATGACAGCTATCGTCCAAAAATAGACTGAAGTATGGCTGCCAAGAGGACTTGAAAGCGGGGAGGAATTGCAGGAAACCGATTTCAGGAGGTAGACTGGAATTGCATTGTAAGCATAGGAAAAGAGGCAGAACGTCCACAATGATGCACTTGGCCAAAAAGGGCGTATGCGTTTTTTCCTGAATATATTCAGGAAAAAACGCATACGCCCTTTTTGGCCAACCAAGCAAGCTTGCAAAGGAAATCTGCACTACAATGAAGTCTCACTTCCCCCCGGTCAAAAGGGCCATCTGAAAAAAGTGTAAAATCCAGAAAGGCAACAGGCCATTGAGAACTGGGAGCCTTGTTATGCTGATGGGCGGGATGTAAATTACCAACAGACACTTGGGAGAAGTGTATGGTGTTTCCTGAAACATCTAAAAAACAAAGTAACAGAGCCTATGGCACTTCCACTTATGGTCCTATAGCTTAGGGAATTTAAAATCAAAAAGACACAGCCACCCCAACGATTGGAACGGCTCTGTTTACAAGAACCTAGATTACAGTACAAGTTCAACATCGCAGAAAGTGAAAAATGGATAAAAAAGTTGTGGTATTTACTTACAAAGCAATATCACTCAGCAATGAAATCTGTGTCATCAGGCCCTTAGCAGCACAATGAGTGGATTCAGGTATGATGATTCTAACTGAAATAAGTCACACAGAAAAAGAAATATCATAAGATATCAGTAATACACGGAATGGAAACTTGGCTACACAGGAACTGAATTACAGAACAGAACAGGGTCTCAAATTTAGAAAACCAACTTATGCTTGCTTAAGGGGAAATGTGAGTTGGGGTGCTGCATAAAACCAGAGATTGAAATGAGCACAGATAAAGTTCCTTAAGCCAAATATGGAATAGACAAGAGCTACTCCTTGCTCAACGAAATGCACTCAACACCGCATATTAAACGCCTAACAATGTACCTGACTAGTAAGTATCTTAAAACCTATGGATTGCTATGTCTCCAAAAGAGAATCAAGCATGTGTACAGGGGCATAAACGCAGCAGTGATAGGATTGGAGAGGTTCGGTGAGCAAATGAAGACCCTTTGAAGTCATATTGCATGGTACCCATTCCACGGGTTTCAACTACCCAGGTTTAAGGTATTGTTCCTTCAGCTAAAACATGCATGTGGAACCTAGAGTATGATCAACCATGTGATCGGGAGACGTGTTCAAATATGTCTCAGTTTTTGTACCCTGGTACTCGGGTGCAACATTCCAGACGCTTTACTAACACTCTCCCGACTTGGAGAGTCAGTCCCTTTAACCTCCTGTTTGGCCCAGTTTGCAATTTCTGCGGAAGATGAACAGGAATAGCGAGAACCAATGAGAGGCTAGCTGGAGGTGTCTGGACGGGCAAATTTAACTCTCATTTCCCACCAGGAAGAGGAATTAACCAAAGGCTCAGCGTGCCGTGCCGGAACCAGATTAGGGCCTGAAGCCATCCTGCGGTGTTGCGGCCAGGTCACAAGAAAGCGAGTTGAAGAAAGGAGCTCAGGGGCACTGTAATTCACAAACCTGCAGAGTTATAAATGACAGCTATCGTCCAAAAATAGACTGAAGTATGGCTGCCAAGAGGACTTGAAAGCGGGGCAGAATTGCAGGAAACCGATTTCAGGAGGTAGACTGGAATTGCATTGAAAGCATAGGAAAAGAGGCAGAACGTCCACAATGATGCACTTGGCCAAAAAGGGCGTATGTGTTTTATCCTGAATATATTCAGCGAAAAACGCATACGCCCTTTTTGGCCAACCAAGCAAGCTTGCAAAGGAAATCTGCACTACAATGAAGTCTCACTTCCCCCCGGTCAAAAGGGCCATCTGAAAAAAGTGTAAAATCCAGAAAGGCAGGACAGGCCATGGAGAACTGGGAGCCTTGTTATGCTGATGGGCGGGATGTAAATTGCCAACAGACACTCGGGAGAAGTGTATGGTGTTTCCTGAAACATCTAAAAAACAAAGCAACAGAGCCTAGGACACTTCCACTTATGGTCCTATAGCTTAGGGAAATTAAAATCAAAAAGACACAGCCACCCCAAAGTTTGGGACGCCTCTGTTTACAAGAACCTCATTTACCGTACAAGTTCAATATCACAGAAAGTGAAAAATGGATAAAGAACTTGTGGTACTTACGTACAATGCAGTATCTCTCAGCAATGAAATCTATGTCATCAGGACCGTAGCAGCATAATGAGTGGATTCAGGTATGATGATTCTAACTGAAATAAGTCACACAGAAAAAGAAACATCATAAGATATCACTAATACACGAATGTAAACTTGGCTACACAGGAACTGAATTCCAAAACAGAACAGGGTCTCAAATTTAGAAAACCAACTTATGCTTGCTTAAGGGGAAAGGTGAGTTGGGGTGCTGCATAAAACCAGAGATTGAAATGAGCACAGATAAAGTTCCTTAAGCCAAATATGGAATAGACAAGAGCTACTCCTTGCTCAACGAAATGGACTCAACACCCCATATTAAACGCCTAAGAATGTACCTGACTAGTAATATCTTAAAACCTATGGATTGCTATGTCTCCAAAAGAGAATCAAGCGTGTGTACAGGGGCATAAACGCAGCAGTGATAGGATTGGAGAGGTTCGGTGAGCAAATGAAGACCCTTTGAAGTCATATTGCATGGTACCCATTCCACGGGTTTCAACTACCCAGGTTTAAGGTATTCTTCCTTCAGGTAAAACATGCATGTGGAACCCAGAGTATGATCAACCATGTGATCGGTAGACGTGTTCAAATATGTCTCAGTTTTCGTACCCTGGTACTCGGGTGCAACATTCCAGACGCTTTACTAACACTCTCCCTACTTGGAGAGTCAGCGCCTTTAACCTCCTGTTTGGCCCAGTTTGCAATTTCTGCGGAAGATAAACAGGAATAGGGAGAACCAATGAGAGACTAGCTGGAGGAGTCTGGACGGGCAAATTTAACTCTCATTTCCCACCAGGAAGAGGAAATAACCAAAGGCTCAGCGTGCCGTGCCGGAACCAGATTAGGGCCTGAAGCCATCCTGCGGTGTTGCGGCCAGCTCACAAGAAAGCGAGTTGGAGAAAGGAGCTCAGGGGCACTGTAATTCACAAACCTGCAGAGTTATAAATGACAGCTATCGTCCAAAAATAGACTGAAGTAAGGTTGCCAAGAGGACTTGAAAGCAGGGGAGAATTGCAGGAAACCGATTTCAGGAGGTAGACTGGAATTGCATTGAAAGCATAGGAAAAGAGGCAGAACGTCCACAATGATGCACTTGGCCAAAAAGGGCGTATGCGTTTTTTCCTGAATATATTCAGGAAAAAACGCATACGCCCTTTTTGGCCAACCAAGCAAGCTTGCAAAGGAAATCTGCACTACAATGAAGTCTCACTTCCCCCCGGTCAAAAGGGCCATCTGAAAAAAGTGTAAAATCCAGAAAGGCAGGACAGGCCATGGAGAACTGGGAGCCTTGTTATGCTGATGGGCGGGATGTAAATTGCCAACTGACACTGGGGAGAAGTGTATGGTGTTTCCTGAAACATCTAAAAAACAAAGCAACAGAGCCTAGGGCACTTCCACTTATGGTCCTATAGTTTAGGGAAATTAATATCAAAAAGACACAGCAACTCCAAAATTTGGGACGGCTCTTTTTACAGGAATCTCTTCTATGGCACAAGTTAAATATCCCAGAGAGCAAATAATGGATAAAGAAGTTGCGGTACTTCTGTACAACAGAATACCACTCAGCAATGAAATCTATGTCACCAGGCCCGTACCAGCATAATGAGTGGATTGAGACACGATGATTCTAAGTGAAATAAGTCACACAGAAAAAGAAACATCATAAGTTATCACTAATACACGGAATGTGAACTTGGCTACACATGAACTGAATTACAAAACAGAACAGGGTCTCAAGTTTAGAAAACCAACTTATGCCTGCTTAAGGGGGAAGGTGAGTTGCGGTGCTGCATAAAAGCAGAGTTTGAAATTAGCACAGATACCGTTCCATAAGCCAAATATGTAATAGACAAGAGCTACCCCTTGCTCAACGAAATGGATTCAACAATGAGGTATCACCTCACACCTGGTAGAATAGGCATCATTGAAAATCTACAAACAAAAAATGCTGGAAAGGGTGTGGAGAAAAGGAACCCTCTTCCACTATTGTTGGGAATATAAATTGATACAGTCATTATGGAGAACAATATGGAATTTCTTAAGAAACTAACAATAGAATTACCATATGATACAGCAATCCCAGTACTGGACATATACCCAGACAAAACCATAAATCAAAAAGAGTCATTCACCGCAATGTTCATTGCATCACTATTTACAATATCGAGGTAATGGAAGCAACCTAAATGCCCACAGACAGACGAATGCATAAAGCTGTGGTACATATATAAAATGGAATATTACTAAGCCATGAAAAGGAATGAAATTGGGTCATTTGTAGAGACGTCGATGGATCTAGAGACTGTCATACAGAGTGAAGTAAGTCAGAAAGAGAAAAACAAATCTTGTATATTCATGCATATATGTGGAACCTAGAAAAACTGTACAGATTAACCATTTTGCAAGGCATAAATAGAGCAACAGATGTAGACAACAAACGTATGGACAACAAGGGGGGAAAGCTGTTGGGGGGGTGGTGGTGGGAGGAGTTGAGAGACTGGGATTGGCATGTATACATTTATATGTATAAAATAGATAACCAATAAGAACCTGCTGTATAAAAATATAAAATAAAATTCAAAATTAAAAAGAAGTAAAATTTAAAAAATAAAACAGAAAAAACAATTATTCCCTGCACATACATGTATTTATATGAATAAATTATTTCCATGCTTATATCTGTAAATACAAAAAAGAGGAATAAAATCTACCTTGAACCAAAAACGAAAAAGAGAAAAAAAACACAGAACCCACCAGTTACACAGAGGAAAACCGTATCAGGGCACTTGCTCCAGTTGTAAACAATTCTGAAGTTGGTCAGTGGTGGGGAATCGTCTCCCATTCAGCCAGCAGCCCCCACGCAACAAGCGTCCTCATTGCAAAGCTGGGGCACCGTGCCGAGGCATCTGTGAGTAAACGTGAGCTGAGCCCCAGGCCAGTTGCTGCTGAACTATTCCCACCCGTCCCAGGTAAAACACCTGAATATATACAAGGACTTGAAAGCCTAGAGGAAGGGCCATAGAGCCACACGAGTGACAGCATGCCGGCCGACTTGGTGCCTGCAGGCCAGCCAGGATGGTCCTGGCCCTGGGTGCTCTTCTGGAAGATTTCCATTTCCCTGCCTGAGATACCCGTCCTGTCCCTGCCCCCACTGCTTTTTTCCTTCCTCACCTCTGCCCAGGGAGAAATTCCAGCAGCAGGTATGGGTGACACATCCTCTTCTTTAGCAGGTGGCAGCCTGGCAACTGCTGCAGAAAGTCCAGCAGAGCCCCACTCACACTGGGCCACCCACAAAGCCGTGGCCTCTCACTCCCTCCCACCAGCCCAGCCCCGAGACTGCTGACAGGGCAGAGAAAATGGCGTCAGGCACGGCTGCAGGGGCTCTTGCTGCCTGGAGTGGTATTTATATTGATCTCAACCCAGGCACACCTGGGGAGGGCTGGCCGGCACGGTAAGGCTGCCCAGGTCAGCCAATCATCACCCCTCAGGGGCTCACAGTTGCAGAAAATGGAACTTGCTGAACCGGCCAGGTCCAAGGAACAGGTGTGGGCTCCTGAGAGTCAGGATAGACAAGGGGCTGCAGCTTTGGCTTGTTTTCTAATCATTTTGTCTGGCCCATGAGTGGGAGACAACTTCAAGAAAACCCTCTCCTAATGAGAGGAACCCAGGAGTCAGGGAGAGGAGGGGTGGGTGGTGGTTGGAGACAGAGGCCTGGTGCCCCGGGTGCAGTGGAAGTCTCTGGAAGACCAGGTGGAGGGAGGCCTCACGGAGTGATGCCCAGGGTCACAGACCTGTCGCAGCTGCTGTTTGTTAGTTCAAGTCCTGCTCTGAGGTGCTCTGTGTCAGCTCTGAGCGACAGGTGAGCTGGGGGTGCTCTGCAATGAGGGCTATGTGCACGGTTCCTGTGTGCCCAGCCCTGCCACGGTACCTGCAAGGGTAGCTCTGTATCCTGGGAGGGGCCTGACCACGAGAGCCCCGTGGGCTGGGGTGGGGGTGGGGTACCTGCCCAGGTGAGCTCCATATTCTGGGATTGGTCTGACCACGAGAGCCCCATGGGCTGCTGGGGACCTGGTAAAGGATGTCAGGACAGTCAGTGAAGCCACCGAGGATATACCTCCAGTTGCTCCTAATTCCTACACCCTGCTGGTCATTCTACCAACCACCAGGACATGGTATTCTGTATTAGTCTTCAATGATGCCTTCTTTTGTATTCCATTAGTCCCAGAGTCACAAGAAATTTTGGCTTGTGAGTGGCAGGACTCAACATACAACTAAAACAATACTTCCGGGCCGTCTGGCCCCAAGGGTGCAAAAATTCCCACACCATCTTTGGGGAAAGCTTAGCTAAAGACCTAAAAGTTCTACCTCTGGAAAAGGAAACCCTCCTTCAATATGCAGACGACATTCTGATCACCAGCCCTACTAAGGAGGCCTCTGAACTACCAAGCCAATAAAGGATAGAAGTTGTCCAAGAAAAAGCTCAAATATCACAGACTGCGGTGACCTGCCTGGGCTTCATTCTCACAGAAGGTCAGAGAAGCCCATCCCAGGAAAGGGAAGAAACCATTTTCAGCCTTACCCCTTTCTAAAACTAGAAGACAGCTTAGGGGTTCCTGGGGACGCCAGGGTTTGCTGCTTCTGGATCCCTAACTACAGTCTACTAGCTGGGCCTCTATATGAAACACTGAAAGGAAAAGATGATGATCCTTTTGAATAGAATCCAGAAGTGGCCTTTCAAGAATGGAAAGAGCAGTCAATTCAGACCCTTGCCCTGGAACTCCCTAATTTAGCTAAACCCTTTGACCTTTACATTCCCGGTGAAAGGTGAATCGCCATTGGAGAATTAGTGCAAAAACTGGGACCACTTGAAATGGAACAATGCAAGAATGCCATCCAGGTAGGATAAACTACGGTCACTAAGGGGCTTGGCCCACTGCCACATCTGGCCAAGATACTGGCGGTATCTAAAAACCTGGAAATCAGCAGCCCAAAAGGCCACCTCCCTCCTAAGGGAAAAGGACCCCACGTGGTGATCCTAACCACCAACCATGCCCTGAAGTTGCAGGGTTCGCTCCGTGGGCACACCGACCTCGAGTGAGGAGGCCCTCCAACTCCAACATCCAGAGAGATAACCGGGGGCAACAGGGCACCATGACGACTCGTGTGAACATCACTTGACCTGGAGTTTCTCTCATAAAACAACAAGAGTGTGTCCCAAAAGAGTAGACTACTGCTTGCAGGACTTACTGCACCCAGAGGGGAGCTAATAATCTTGGCGGGGGAACAGTATACCACACTGTCACCATAGAAAAGCCTACAGACACCGTGATGATGGTGGCCAATAAGACCGGCTGGACTCCTGTTTACTTCAAAAGGCTGTTGACTCAGTAGCCATCATGGTCCTTGGTCACCACTGACCCTGGACTGTCTGGGAGTTGAGCGGGCAGGACTCTGACACCTGGTGCTGTTTGTACGTTAATTCAGGGGCCTAATTGAAGAAAGCGCAGACTACTGGTCAGAGCATCTAGGCTGGCAGAGACGGTCAGCCTAAGGTGGCCGAACAAATGTGGGGCGGGGTGAAACCGGCCCCCACAGCGTCTCTGCACATCTCTTTCCTGGACCCTTAAAGGTCATTAGAATCTATAACACTTCCAATGCTGGTGCTCAGGTGGACGAGCAGGGAGGCAGGGGTCCTGGGGACAATCAACGTCACCGGGAGGCTGCTGGGGAGAAGCTCTGACCCTCGCCCCAGGGTATGAGGGCTCCCAACTCAGCACTCAGCAGTTACAGAAGAAGGGTCTGCACCCTCAGCACTCCAAGAATGAGGAACGGGACAAAAGGCAGAGGAGGGGTTTGTCCCCAGCAAAGCCCATTAAAAATCCCTGGGAGATAAAAATAGAATCTGGGCAATAAAGTCAAGTCTAACCTTTTTTATCCTTTGTGCTTTGTCTAATTTAACGTGCTCCTAGGGTCCCGCATGCAGAGGTTCCACACCCGGCACTTCAGACCAGATTTCCTAGTGCAGAATGGCTGGGTCGACACCTCAGCTCCTGGGGCCCAGTGCAGACTCCACGATATAGAGCCTGAGCTACAGCCAACCCGGCCCTCGAGAGCTCCGCCGCCTCCCTCCCTCCCACTGACTCTGACAGGATCTCTACACAGCAGCCCAGCCCACAGCCCACGGGGTAGTGCATGCTCTCACCTCTCCATTCTCTGATCAAAATATAAAGTTTCCTTTGCTTGTGAACCAAACTCAGTCTCGATCTGTTGGCCCCAATGACACTGGGCAGGGGGACACTTGTTGGGGTCCACTCTGGAGGATCAGTAACAGAAATTGAGACTATTGTAACCTCAATGAACAGATGTGTGAGCCAAACTGTAGTTAACATAGAACAGTGTATAAGGCTCGGGTAAAATAAGATGTTTTTAACACTTCCATTTGATATTTCCATCACTTTTTATAAGCAAGTTCAGTGAAAAGGTTTGTCTTATTTGTCAGGTCAATATTAGAGAAACGAAGTGATTTCTTTCCAAGGATGTACATCTAATAATCTTGGTTAAACCTTCAATCTTGTTTTAAATGCTTTTCCATTGAAAATGATACCTCTCTTTCAGCTCCCCCATTTCTGAGAAGTATAAAATCTTATAATTTATTATTACCAAAGGGGAAAGGTGGGAGGAGGGATAAATTAACAGTTTGGAATGAACACATACACACTGCTATGTATAAAATAGATCATCAACAAGGAACTACTGTATAGCACAGGGAACTACACTCAACATTGTGCAATAACCTATAAGGGGAAATAATCTGAAAAAGAATAGATATTATTATTGACATCATCTATCAATGACAGTTAAAGTGTAGCCTAAGGGAAGCTGGTGGTGAGTGCTTCTGACCCTGAAGACTTCAATCATCTAAAGTTTGGACTCTGCCTACTTCCCAAGGCCCTTAATGAACATATGTGTAGCCGTAGCTTAAAAAATTCCCCAGTTTGGGTTTCGGGGAGACACTGATTTTGAAAAAGCCCTGGTGTTCTCCTTACATGAATGGGACTCTTCCTACTGCTAAAACATGTCTGTCACACCCAGAGGATGGTATACCGTCTGATCGGGAAGAGTTTGGAAAAGGCATCTCATCTCCTCATCTCCTGGTGCTCGGGTTCACCCCTCCAGCGTCTTTACTAACAGTCTCCCCACTTGGAGATGTCAACACTGTCAACATCCTGTTGCGTACAGTTTGGAATTTGTCCAGAGGATGAAGCGGAAGGATGAGGAACAATGAGAGACAAGTCCTAGGTGTTCAGACAGGCACATGTCACTCTAATTTCCAATCAGGAAGACGAATTGACCAAAGGCTAGGGTTGCCCATGGAAACAGTATAGGGCTTGAGGAAATCCCGCTGCTTTGTGGCCAGTTCCCATAAACACGAGTTGAACAATGGAACTCAGGGGCAGTAAAATTCACAAAACTGCAGAGTTGAAAATATCCATCACTGAAAAATGTCTTGAGGAGAGTCAGAGAAAAGGACTTGTAAGCAAGGGAGAATGGCAGGAAAGGGATTTGAGGAGGTAGAAAGGACTCGCCATTAAGCACAAGAAAAGGAGCTGAACATTGCCAACATTGCAGTTGGCCAAAAAGGGTGTATGCGTTCTTTTCTGTATACATTCAAGAAAAGGGCATACACTTTTTTAGCCAACCAAACAGGTGGGCACTGGAAGTCAATACCACAAAAGATATCACTTCGCATCAGTCAGAAGAGCCATCCTCATAATGCGTAAACAACAGAAATGCAGGACAGGGCAACGAGAAGAGGGAGCCCTGTGAGACTTATAGTGGAAATGTATATTGCCAACGGCCATTCTGGAGAAGTGTATTGTGTTTACTAAAGCATCTAAAAAATGAGCTACAGAGCATAGGGCACTTGCACTCATGGGCGTATATCTTGGGAAAAACAAAAATCGAGAGGACACAGGCACCCCAATGTTTACCCCCTCTCTGTTTAAAAGATCCTCGACTAGGATATAACTTAAATGTCTCTGGAGGGAAAAAATGGATAGAGATGTGGTACTTAGGTAGAGTGGAATATTATTCAGCCTGGAAATCAATGAAATATGGCCAGTTGTAACAACTCCGGAGGAGTTACGTATGATCATTCTAAGTGACAGAATTCAAAAAGAAAAAGGCACATATCATAAGATATCACTTAAAGGTGGAATCCAAAATGGCTACACATGAAATAAATTACAAAACAAAAACATAGTCAAATATGTAGAAAACACGCATAAGGCTGCTAAACGGGAAAGGTGGGGAGGGGTGAGGCATCATCCAGGAGGTTGAAATTAGCAAAGATACCATTCCAAATACCAAACTGATAATCAACAAGGCCTACACGGTAGCTAAAAGAACTGCACTCAGCACACTCAAGTCACCAGAAAAGAATATATACGACTGGTAAGAATCTGAAAAAGAATTTATTGATGTCTCTCTGTACGTGAATCAAGTGGATGTACAGCAGCAAGAAACAGAGCTTTGAAAATCAGCTGTAACCAATATAGTAATAAATTGAAAAAAATAAACGACAGAGAGACAGAGAAAACCTCTTACAACTTTTCCTCAGGGACGGTGATGCAACATGGATTGAACACATCTAGACCCACAGCAGGATGAGACATAAGGCTGGAAACTGTTTGCGCTAAAAGAAATGTGAGGTTGGGTGAGGAAATGCACACCCTTTAAAGTAATACTACCTGGTACCCATTCAATGGGTCCCAAATCTGCAGGTTCAAGGGATCTTCCTACAGCTAAAACATGCATGGAAAACCCAGAGGACTGTACACCATGTGATCGGGAGATGTGTCTAAAATGCACCTCATTTATCCTCTCCTGGTGCTCCTGTTCACCATTCCAGCCACGCTACTTAGAATCTCCCCACTTGGAGAATCAGCACATTTAAACTTCTGTTTCACACATTTTGCAAATTGTGAGGAGGATGAACGGGAAGAGGGGGAACCAATGAGAGAAGAGTTGTAGGGGTTTGGACGGGCACATATCACTCTAATTTCCCATTAAGAATAAGAATTAAAGAAAGGCTCAGCCTGCCTCGCCGGAGCCAAAATAGGGCCTGAAGCAATCCTGCGGGTTTGAGGCCAGCTCACAAAAGAGCAACTTAAAAAATGGAGCTCAGGGTCACTGCAATTCACAAACCTGCAGAGTTATAAATGAAAACTAATGTCCAAAAATATGTTGAGGTAAGGCAAAGAAGAGGATCTGAATGCAAGACAGAATTGCAAGAAACAGATTTCAAGAGATAGATTGGACTCGTCTTTAACGCACATGAAAAGCGGCAGAATTTCGACAATGATGCAGTTGGCCCAAAAGGGCGTATGCGTTTTTTCCTGATTATATCCAGGAAAAAACGCATACGCACTTTATGGGCAACGAAGCAAGCAAGCAATGCAAATGTGCACAACAAAGAAGTCTCACTTCCCACCGGTCAAAAGGGCCATCCTAAAAAATTGTAAAAACCAGAAATGCAGGACAGGCCATGGAGAACAGGGAGCCTTTATACGCTGATGGGCAGTGTGTGAACTGCCGAGAGCCACTCTGGAAAAGTGTATGGTGGTTCCTAAATCATCTAAAAAACAGAGCTACAGAGCATAGGACTCTTCCAATCATGGGAGTATATCTAGGGAAGTCTAAAAATCAACAAGACACAAGCACACCACAGTTTAGGGCTACTCTGTTTACAAGAACCTCAACTTCAGTACACCTTAAATATCCCAGGAAAGAGAACAATGGATAAAGAAGATGTGGTACTTATGTACAATGGAATATCTCTTCACCATGAAATCAATGTAATAAGGCTAGTAGAAGGATAAAGAGTGGATTTAGGTCCGATAATACTACTTGAAATAAGTCAAACAGAAAAAGAAACATATCATAAGATATCACTTATAGAGGGAGGGTAAATATGGCTGCACAAGAAATGAATTACAGAACAGAACAGTGTCTCACATTTAGAAAACACACTTATGTCAGCTTAAGGGGAAAGGAGAGGTGGGGTGATGCATAAAACCAGAGTTTGAAATTAGCACAGATACCGTTCAATAAACCAAATAGGTATTAGACAAGATCTACACCTTGCTCAATGAACTGGCCTCAACAC
Source organism: Delphinus delphis (assembly GCF_949987515.2). Lineage (NCBI taxonomy): Eukaryota > Metazoa > Chordata > Mammalia > Artiodactyla > Delphinidae > Delphinus > Delphinus delphis. The sequence continues at coordinate 16,609 of NW_027192675.1, read as the reverse complement.
ACCCTATACACTGCAGAGAAATATATCTGAGTAATAAGAATCTTAAAACCCATGTATTGATATATCTCCATAAGGGAATCAAGTGTGTGCAGAGCGGCACAAACACAGCAGTGAAAAGGAGCTAAACCCCATTATAGAAATAAATTTTAAAAACAAAACGCTGAAACAATGAAAGAGAGAAAAATTCTTACAAAATTCGCTCAGGGGCTGTGATGCAACCTGGATTGACCACATATAAACCCAAAGCTGGATAAGACATAAGGCTGGACACTTGGGGCTGACAGGATTGGTGAGCTTTGGTGAGCAACTGCCGAAAGTTTAATGCAATACTTCATGCTACTCAGTCCAAGGGTCCCAACACTCCAGGTTGAAGGGAATCTTCCTACAGCTAAACCATGCTTGGGAAACCCAGCGACTGGTATACCATATGATCGGGAAAGGTTTCTAAAACGCACCTCATTTTTCCTCTCCTGGGGCTCCGGATCGACATTCCAGCCGCTTTACTAACAACATCCCCACATGGAGTCAATGCCTTTAAGTTCTGGTATCGCACAGTCTGCAGTTAGTGCAGAGGATGAATGGGAATAGGGGGAACCAGTGAGAAACTAGCTGTAGCGGTTTCAATGGGCACATGTCACTCTAATATCACATCAGTAAGAAGAATTAACCAAAGGCACAGCAAGGTGCCCCAGAAGAAAAATAGGGCTTCAAGGAATCCTGTGGTTACGGGGCAAGACCACAAAAATAAGAGCTAAAAAATGGAGCTAAGGGCCACTGCAATTCAAAAACCTGCAGAGTTATAAAGGCCAACTATTTTTAAAAAATATATTGAGGTAAGGCTATGAAGAGGCATTGAAAGCAAGGCAGAATTGCAGGAAACCGATTTCAGGAGGTAGACTGGAATTGCATTGAAAACATATGAAGAGAGTCAGAAACTCGACAATGATGCACTTGGCCAAAAAGGGCGTATGCGTTTTTTCCTGAATATATTCAGGAAAAAACGCATACGCCCTTTTTGGCCAACCAAGCAAGCTTGCAAAGGAAATCTGCACTACAATGAAGTCTCACTTCCACCTGGTCAAAAGGGCCATCTGAGAAAAGTGTAAAATCCATAAAGGCACGACAGGCCATGGAGAACTGGGAGCCTTCTTATGCTGATGGGCGGGATGTAAATTGCCAACAGACACTCAGGAGAAGTGTATGGTGTTTCCTGAAACATCTAAAAAACAAAGCAACAGAACCTAGGGCACTTCCACTTATGGTCCTATAGCTTAGGGAAATTAAAATCAAAAAGACACAGCCACCCCAAAATTTGGGACGCCTCTGTTTACAAGAACCTCGTTTACAGTACAAGTTCAACATCGCAGAAAGTGAAAAATGGGTAAAGAACTTGTGGTATTTACTTACAAAGCAATATCACTCAGCAATGAAATCTGTGTCATCAGGCCCTTAGCAGCACAATGAGTGGATTCGGGTATGATGATTCTAACTGAAATAAGTCACACAGAAAAAGAAACATCATAAGATATCACTAATACACGGAATGTAAACTTGGCTACACAGGAACTGCATTCCAAAACAGAACAGGGTCTCAAATTTAGAAAACCAACTTATGCTTGCTTAAGGGGAAAGGTGAGTTGGGGTGCTGCATAAAACCAGAGATTGAAATGAGCACAGATAAAGTTCCTTAAGCCAAATATGGAATAGACAAGAGCTACTCCTTGCTCAACGAAATGGACTCAAAACCCCATATTAAACGCCTAAGAATGTACCTGACTAGTAAGTATCTTAAAACCTATGGATTGCTATGTCTCCAAAAGAGAATCAAGCGTGTGTTCAGGGGCATAAACGCAGCAGTGATAGGATTGGAGAGGTTCGGTGAGCAAATGAAGACCCTTTGAAGTCATATTGCATGGTACCCATTACACGGGTCTCAACTCTCCAAGTTTAAGGTATTCTTCCTTGAGCTAAAACATGCATGTGGAACCAAGAGTATGATCAACCATGTGAACGGGAGACGTGTTCAAATATGTCTCAGTTTCCCTCCCCTGGTACTCGGGTGCAACATTCCAGACGCTTTACTAACACTCTCCCCATTTGGAGAGTCAGCGCCTTTAACCTCCTGTTTGGCCCAGTTTGCAATTTCTGCGGAAGATGAACAGGAATAGCGAGAACCAATGGAGACTAGCTGGAGGTGTCTGGACGGGCAAATTTAACTCTCATTTCCTACCAAGAAGAGGAATTAACCAAAGGCTCAGCGTGCCATGCCAGAACCAGATTAGGGCCTGAAGCCATGCTGCGGTGTTGCGGCCAGGTCACAAGAAAGCGAGTTGAAGAAAGGAGCTCAGGGGCACTGTAATTCACAAACCTGCAGAGTTATAAATGACAGCTATCGTCCAAAAATAGACTGAAGTAAGGCTGCCAAGAGGACTTTAAAGCGGGGCAGAATTGCAGGAAACCGATTTCAGGAGGTAGACTGGAATTGCATTGAAAGCATAGGAAAAGAGGCAGAACGTCCACAATGATGCACTTGGCCAAAAAGGGCGTATGCGTTTTTTCCTGAATATATTCAGGAAAAAACGCATACGCCCTTTTTGGCCAACCAAGCAAGCTTGCAAAGGAAATCTGCACTACAATGAAGTCTCACTTCCCCGCGGTCAAAAGGGCCATCTGAAAAAAGTGTAAAATCCAGAAAGGCAGGACAGGCCATGGAGAACTGAGAGCCTTGTTATGCTGATGGGCGGGATGTAAATTGCCAACAACCACTGGGGAGAAGTGTATGGTGTTTCCTGAAACATCTAAAAAACAAAGCAACAGAACCTAGGGCACTTCCACTTATGGTCCTATAGCTTAGGGAAATTAAAATCAAAAAGACACAGCCACCCCAAAATTTGGGACGCCTCTGTTTACAAGAACCTCGTCTACAGTACTAGTTCAACATCGCAGAAAGTGAAAAATGGATAAAGAACTTGTGGTATTTACTTACAAAGCAATATCACTCAGCAATGAAATCTGTGTCATCAGGCCCTTAGCAGCACAATGAGTGGATTCAGGTATGATGATTCTAACTGAAATAAGTCACACAGAAAAAGAAACATCATAAGATATCAGTAATACACGGAATGTAAACTTGGCTACACAGGAACTGAATTACAGAACAGAACAGGGTCTCAAATTTAGAGAACCAACTTATGCTTGCTTAAGGGGAAAGGTGAGTTGGGGTGCTGCATAAAACCAGAGATTGAAATGAGCACAGATAAAGTTCCTTAAGCCAAATATGGAATAGACAAGAGCTACTCCTTGCTCAACGAAATGGACTCAACACCGCATATTAAACGCCTAAGAATGTACCTGACTAGTAAGTATCTTAAAACCTATAGATTGCTATGTCTCCGAAAGAGAATCAAGCATGTGTACAGGGGCATAAACACAGCAGTGATAGGATTGAAGAGGTTCGGTGAGCAAATGAAGACCCTTTGAAGTCATATTGCATGGTACCCATTCCACGGGTTTCAACTACCCAGGTTTTAGGTATTCTTCCTTCAGCTAAAACATGCATGTGGAACCCAAGTATGATCAACCATGTGAACGGGAGACGTGTTCAAATATGTCTCAGTTTTCGTACCCTGGTACTTGGGTGCAACATTCCAGACGCTTTACTAACACTCTCCCCACTTGGAGAGTCAGCGCCTTTAACCTACTGTTTGGCCCAGTTTGCAATTTCTGCGGAAGATGAACAGGAATAGCGAGAGCCAATGGAGACTAGCTGGAGGTGTCTGGACGGGCAAATTTAACTCTCATTTCCTACCAGGAAGAGGAATTAACCAAAGGCTCAGCGTGCCGTGCCAGAACCAGATTAGGGCCTGAAGCCATCCTGCGGTGTTGCGGCCAGGTCACAAGAAAGCGAGTTGAAGAAAGGAGTTCAGGGGCACTGTAATTCACAAACCTGCAGAGTTATAAATGACAGCTATCGTCCAAAAATAGACTGAAGTAAGGCTGCCAAGAGGACTTGAAAGCGGGGCAGAATTGCAGGAAACCGATTTCAGGAGGTAGACTGGAATTGCATTGAAAGCATAGGAAAAGAGGCAGAACGTCCACAATGATGCACTTGGCCAAAAAGGGCGTATGCATTTTTTCCTGAATATATTCAGGAAAAAACGCATACGCCCTTTTTGGCCAACCAAGCAAGCTTGCAAAGGAAATCTGCACTACAATGAAGTCTCACTTCCCCCCGGTCAAAAGGGCCATCTGAAAAAAGTGTAAAATCCAGAAAGGCAGGACAGGCCATGGAGAACTGAGAGCCTTGTTATGCTGATGGGCGGGATGTAAATTGCCAACAGACACTCGGGAGAAGTGTATGGTGTTTCCTGAAACATCTAAAAAACAAAGCAACAGAGCCTAGGGCACTGCCACTTATGGTCCTATAGCTTAGGGAAATTAAAATCAAAAAGACACAGCCACCCCAAAGTTTGGGACGCCTCCGTTTACAAGAACCTCGTTTACCGTACAAGTTCAATATCAGAGAAAGTGAAAAATGGATAAAGAACTTGTGGTACTTACGTACAATGCAGTATCACTCAGTAATGAAATCTATGTCATCAGGCCCGTAGCAGCATAATGAGTGGATTCAGGTACGATGAATCTAACTGAAATAAGTCACACAGAAAAAGAAACATCATAAGATATCACTAATACACGGAATGTAAACTTGGCTACACAGGAACTGCATTCCAAAACAGAACAGGGTCTCAAATTTAGAAAACCAACTTATGCTTGCTTAAGGGGAAAGGTGAGTTGGGGTGCTGCATAAAACCAGAGATTGAAATGAGCACAGATAAAGTTCCTTAAGCCAAATATGGAATAGACAAGAGCTACTCCTTGCTCAACGAAATGGACTCAAAACCCCATATTAAACGCCTAAGAATGTACCTGACTAGTAAGTATCTTAAAACCTATGGATTGCTATGTCTCCAAAAGAGAAGCAAACTTGTGTACAGGGGCATAAACGCAGCAGTGATAGGATTGGAGAGGTTCGGTGAGCAAATGAACACCCTTTGAAGTCATATTGCATGGTACCCATTACACGGGTCTCAACTCTCCAGGTTTAAGGTATTCTTCCTTCAGCTAAAACATGCATGTGGAACCCAGAGTATGATCAACCATGTGAACGGGAGACGTGTTCAAATATGTCTCAGTTTTCGTACCCTGGTACTCGGGTGCAACATTCCAGACGCTTTACTAACACTCTCCCCACTTGGAGAGTCAGCGCCTTTAACCTACTGTTTGGCCCAGTTTGCAATTTCTGCGGAAGATGAACAGGAATAGCGAGAACCAATGGAGACTAGCTGGAGGTGTCTGGACGGGCAAATTTAACTCTCATTTCCTACCAGGAAGAGGAATTAACCAAAGGCTCAGCGTGCCGTGCCAGAACGAGATTAGGGCCTGAAGCCATCCTGCGGTGTTGCGGCCAGGTCACAAGAAAGCGAGTTGAAGAAAGGAGCTCAGGGGCACTGTAATTCACAAACCTGCAGAGTTATAAATGACAGCTATCGTCCAAAAATAGACTGAAGTAAGGCTGCCAAGAGGACTTGAAAGCGGGGCAGAATTGCAGGAAACCGATTTCAGGAGGTAGACTGGAATTGCATTGAAAGCATAGGAAAAGAGGCAGAACGTCCACAATGATGCACTTGGCCAAAAAGGGCGTATGCGTTTTTTCCTGAATATATTCAGGAAAAAACGCATACGCCCTTTTTGGCCAACCAAGCAAGCTTGCAAAGGAAATCTGCACTACAAGGAAGTCTCACTTCCCCCCGGTCAAAAGGGCCATCTGAAAAAAGTGTAAAATCCAGAAAGGCAGGACAGGCCATGGAGAACTGGGAGCCTTGTTATGCTGATGGGCGGGATGTAAATTGCCAACAACCACTCGGAAGAAGTGTATGGTGTTTCCTGAAACATCTAAAAAACAAAGCAACAGAGCCTAGGGCACTGCCACTTATGGTCCTATAGCTTAGGGAAAATAAAATCAAAGAGACACAGCCACCCCAAAGTTTGGAACGGCTCTGTTGACAAGAACCTCGTTTACAGTACAAGTTCAACATCGCAGAAAGTGAAAAATGGATAAAGAAGTTGTGGTATTTACTTACAAAGCAATATCACTCAGCAATGAAATCTGTGTCATCAGGCCCTTAGCAGCACAATGAGTGGATTCAGGTATGATGATTCTAACTGAAATAAGTCACACAGAAAAAGAAACATCATAAGATATCAGTAATACACGGAATGTAAACTTGGCTACACAGGAACTGAATTACAGAACAGAACAGGGTCTCAAATTTAGAAAACCAACTTATGCTTGCTTAAGGGGAAAGGTGAGTTGGGGTGCTGCATAAAACCAGAGATTGAAATGAGCACAGATAAAGTTCCTTAAGCCAAATATGGAATAGACAAGAGCTACTCCTTGCTCAACGAAATGGACTCAACACCGCATATTAAACGCCTAAGAATATACCTGACTAGTAAGTATCGTAAAACCTATGGATTGCTATGTCTCCAAAAGAGAATCAAGCATGTGTACAGGGGCATAAACGTAGCAGTGATAGGATTGGAGAGGTTCGGTGAGCAAATGAAGACCCTTTGAAGTCATATTGCATGGTACCCATTACACGGGTCTCAACGCTCCAGGTTTAAGGTATTCTTCCTTCAGCTAAAACATGCATGTGGAACCCAAGTATGATCAACCTTGTGAACGGGAGACGTGTTCAAATATGTCTCAGTTTTCCTCCCCTGGTACTCGGGTGCAATATTCCAGACGCTTTACTAACACTCTCCCCATTTGGAGAGTCAGCGCCTTTAACCTCCTGTTTGGCCCAGTTTGCAATTTCTGCGGAAGATGAACAGGAATAGCGAGAACCAATGGAGACTAGCTGGAGGTGTCTGGACGGGCAAATTTAACTCTCATTTCCTACCAGGAAGAGGAATTAACCAAAGGCTCAGCGTGCCGTGCCAGAACCAGATTAGGGCCTGAAGACATCCTGCGGTGTTGCGGCCAGGTCACAAGAAAGCGAGTTGAAGAAAGGAGCTCAGGGGCACTGTAATTCACAAACCTGCAGAGTTATAAATGACAGCTATCGTCCAAAAATAGACTGAAGTAAGGCTGCCAAGAGGACTTGAAAGCGGGGCAGAATTGCAGGAAACCGATTTCAGGAGGTAGACTGGAATTGCATTGAAAGCATAGGAAAAGAGGCAGAACGTCCACAATGATGCACTTGGCCAAAAAGGGCGTATGCGTTTTTTCCTGAATATATTCAGGAAAAAACGCATACGCCCTTTTTGGCCAACCAAGCAAGCTTGCAAAGGAAATCTGCACTACAATGAAGTCTCACTTCCCCCCGGTCAAAAGGGCCATCTGAAAAAAGTGTAAAATCCAGAAAGGCAGGACAGGCCATGGAGAACTGGGAGCCTTGTTATGCTGATGGGCGGGATGTAAATTGCCAACAGACACTCAGGAGAAGTGTATGGTGTTTCCTGAAACATCTAAAAAACAAAGCAACAGAGCCTAGGGCACTGCCACTTATGGTCCTATAGCTTAGGGAAATTAAAATCAAAAAGACACAGCCACCCCAAAGTTTGGGACGCCTCCGTTTACAAGAACCTCGTTTACCGTACAAGTTCAATATCACAGAAAGTGAAAAATGGATAAAGAACTTGTGGTACTTACGTTCAATGCAGTATCACTCAGTAATGAAATCTATGTCATCAGGCCCTTAGCAGCATAATGAGTGGATTCAGGTACGATGAATCTAACTGAAATAAGTCACACAGAAAAATAACATCATAAGATATCACTAATACACGGAATGTAAACTTGGCTACACAGGAACTGCATTCCAAAACAGAACAGGGTCTCAAATTTAGAAAACCAACTTATGCTTGCTTAAGGGGAAAGGTGAGTTGGGGTGCTGCATAAAACCAGAGATTGAAATGAGCACAGATAAAGTTCCTTAAGCCAAATATGGAATAGACAAGAGCTACTCCTTGCTCAACGAAATGGACTCAAAACCCCATATTAAACGCCTAAGAATGTACCTGACTAGTAAGTATCTTAAAACCTATGGATTGCTATGTCTCCAAAAGAGAATCAAACTTGTGTACAGGGGCATAAACGCAGCAGTGATAGGATTGGAGAGGTTCGGTGAGCAAATGAAGACCCTTTGAAGTCATATTGCATGGTACCCATTACACGGGTCTCAACTCTCCAGGTTTAAGGTATTCTTCCTTCAGCTAAAACATGCATGTGGAACCCAGAGTATGATCAACCATGTGATCGGGAGACGTGTTCAAATATGTCTCAGTTTTCCTCCCCTGGTACTCGGGTGCAACATTCCAGATGCTTTACTAACACTCTCCCGACTTGGAGAGTCAGTCCCTTTAACCTCCTGTTTCGCCCAGTTTGCAATTTCTGCGGAAGATGAACAGGAATAGCGAGAACCAATGAGAGGCTAGCTGGAGGTGTCTGGACGGGCAAATTTAACTCTCATTTCCCACCAGGAAGAGGAATTAACCAAAGGCTCAGCATGCCGGGCCGGAACCAGATTAGGGCCTGAAGCCATCCTGCGGTGTTGCGGCCAGGTCACAAGAAAGCGAGTTGAAGAAAGGAGCTCAGGGGCACTGTAATTCACAAACCTGCAGAGTTATAAATGACAGCTATCGTCCAAAAATAGACTGAAGTAAGGCTGCCAAGAGGACTTGAAAGCGGGGCAGAATTGCAGGAAACCGATTTCAGGAGGTAGACTGGAATTGCATTGAAAGCATAGGAAAAGAGGCAGAACGTCCACAATGATGCACTTGGCCAAAAAGGGCGTATGCGTTTTTTCCTGAATATATTCAGGAAAAAACGCATACGCCCTTTTTGGCCAACCAAGCAAGCTTGCAAAGGAAATCTGCACTACAAGGAAGTCTCACTTCTCCCCGGTCAAAAGGGCCATCTGAAAAAAGTGTAAAATCCAGAAAGGCAGGACAGGCCATGGAGAACTGGGAGCCTTGTTATGCTGATGGGCGGGATGTAAATTGCCAACAACCACTCGGAAGAAGTGTATGGTGTTTCCTGAAACATCTAAAAAACAAAGCAACAGACCCTAGGGCACTTCCACTTATGGTCCTATAGCTTAGGGAAATTAAAATCAAAGAGACACAGCCACCCCAAAGTTTGGAACGGCTCTGTTGAAAAGAACCTCGTTTACAGTACAAGTTCAACATCGCAGAAAGTGAAAAATGGATAAAGAAGTTGTGGTATTTACTTACAAAGCAATATCACTCAGCAATGAAATCTGTGTCATCAGGCCCTTAGCAGCACAATGAGTGGATTCAGGTATGATGATTCTAACTGAAATAAGTCACACAGAAAAAGAAACATCATAAGATATAAGTAATACACGGAATGTAAACTTGGCTACACAGGAACTGAATTACAGAACAGAACAGGGTCTCAAATTTAGAAAACTAACTTATGCTTGCTTAAGGGTAAAGGTGAGTTGGGGTGCTGCATAAAACCAGAGATTGAAATGAGCACAGATAAAGTTCCTTAAGCCAAATATGGAATAGACAAGAGCTACTCCTTGCTCAACGAAATGGACTCAACACCGCATATTAAACGCCTAAGAATGTACCTGACTAGTAAGTATCGTAAAACCTATGGATTGCTATGTCTTCAAAAGAGAATCAATCATGTGTACAGGGGCATAAACGTAGCAGTGATAGGATTGGAGAGGTTCGGTGAGCAAATGAAGACCCTTTGAAGTCATATTGCATGGTACCCATTACACGGGTCTCAACGCTCCAGGTTTAAGGTATTCTTCCTTCAGCTAAAACATGCATGTGGAACCCAAGTATGATAAACCATGTGAACGGGAGACGTGTTCAAATATGTCTCAGTTTTCCTCCCCTGGTACTCGGGTGCAACATTCCAGACGCTTTACTAACACTCTCCCCATTTGGAGAGTCAGCGCCTTTAACCTCCTGTTTGGCCCAGTTTGCAATTTCTGCGGAAGATGAACAGGAATAGCGAGAACCAATGGAGACTAGCTGGAGGTGTCTGGACGGGCAAATTTAACTCTCATTTCCTACCAGGAAGAGGAATTAACCAAAGGCTCAGCGTGCCATTCCAGAACCAGATTAGGGCCTGAAGCCATGCTGCGGTGTTGTGGCCAGGTCACAAGAAAGCGAGTTGAAGAAAGGAGCTCAGGGGCACTGTAATTCACAAACCTGCAGAGTTATAAATGACAGCTATCGTCCAAAAATAGACTGAAGTAAGGCTGCCAAGAGGACTTGAAAGCGGGGCAGAATTGCAGGAAACCGATTTCAGGAGGTAGACTGGAATTGCATTGAAAGCATAGGAAAAGAGGCAGAACGTCCACAATGATGCACTTGGCCAAAAAGGGCGTATGCGTTTTTTCCTGAATATATTCAGGAAAAAAATATACACGGGTCTTAACTCTCCAGATTTTCCTGAATATATTCAGGAAAATCAAAACCCCATATTAAACGCCTAAGAATGTACCTGACTAGTAAGTATCTTAAAACCTATGGATTGCTATGTCTCCAAAAGAGAATCAAGCGTGTGTACAGGGGCATAAACACAGCAGTGATAGGATTGGAGAGGTTCGGTGAGCAAATGAAGACCCTTTGAAGTCATATTGCATGGTACCCATTACACGGGTCTCAACTCTCCAGGTTTAAGGTATTCTTCCTTCAGCTAAAACATGCATGTGGAACCCAGAGTATGATCAACCATGTGAACGGGAGACGTGTTCAAATATGTCTCAGTTTTCCTCCCCTGGTACTCGGGTGCAACATTCCAGACGCTTTACTAACACTCTCCCGACTTGGAGAGTCAGTCCCTTTAACCTCCTGTTTGGCCCAGTTTGCAATTTCTGCGGAAGATGAACAGGAATAGGGAGAACCAATGAGAGGCTAGCTGGAGGTGTCTGGACGGGCAAATTTAACTCTCATTTCCCACCAGGAAGAGGAATTAACCAAAGGCTCAGCATGCCGGGCCGGAACCAGATTAGGGCCTGAAGCCATCCTGCGGTGTTGCGGCCAGCTCAAATGAAAGCGAGTTGAAGAAAGGAGCTCAGGGGCACTGTAATTCACAAACCTGCAGAGTTATAAATGACAGCTATCGTCCAAAAATAGACTGAAGTAAGGCTGACAAGAGGACCTGAAAGTGGGGCAGAATTGCAGGAAACCGATTTCAGGAGGTAGACTGGAATTGCATTGAAAGCATAGGAAAAGAGGCAGAACGTCCACAATGATGCACTTGGCCAAAAAGGGCGTATGCGTTTTTTCCTGAATATATTCAGGAAAAAACGCATACGCCATTTTTGGCCAACCAAGCAAGCTTGCAAAGGAAATCTGCACTACAATGAAGTCTCACTTCCCCCCGGTCAAAAGGGCCATCTGAGAAAAGTGTAAAATCCAGAAAGGCAACAGGCCATTGAGAACTGGGAGCCTTGTTATGCTGATGGGCGGGATGTAAATTGCCAACAGACACTTGGGAGAAGTGTATGGTGTTTCCTGAAACATCTAAAAAACAAAGCAACAGAGCCTAGGGCACTTCCACTTATGGTCCTATAGCTTAGGGAAATTAAAATCAAAAAGACACAGCCACCCCAAAGTTTGGAACGGCTCTGTTTACAAGAACCTCGTTTACAGTACAAGTTCAACATCACAGAAAGTGAAAAATGGATAAAGAAGTTGTGGTATTCACTTACAAAGCAATATCACTCAGCAATGAAATCTATGTCATCAGGCCCTTAGCATCACAATGAGTGGATTCAGGTATGATGATTCTAACTGAAATAAGTCACACAGAAAAAGAAACATCATAAGATATCAGTAATACACGGAATGTAAACTTGGCTACACAGGAACTGAATTACAGAACAGAACAGGGTCTCAAATTTAGAAAACCAACTTATGCTTGCTTAAGGGTAAAGGTGAGTTGGGGTGCTGCATAAAACCAGAGATTGAAATGAGCACAGATAAAGTTCCTTAAGCCAAATATGGAATAGACAAGAGCTACTCCTTGCTCAACGAAATGGACTCAACACCCCATATTAAACGCCTAAGAATGTACCTGACTAGTAAGTATCTTAAAACCTATGGATTGCTATGTCTCCGAAAGAGAATCAAGCATGTGTACAGGGTCATAAACACAGCAGTGATAGGATTGGAGAGGTTCGTGAGCAAATGAAGACCCTTTGAAGTCATATTGCATGGTACCCATTCCACGGGTTTCAACTACCCAGGTTTAAGGTATTCTTCCTTCAGCTAAAACATGCATGTGGAACCTAGAGTATGATCAACCATGTGATCGGGAGACGTGTTCAAATATGTCTCAGTTTTCGTCCCTTGGTACTCGGGTGCAACATTCCAGACGCTTTACTAACACTCTCCCCACTTGGAGAGTCAGCGCCTTTAACCTCCTGTTTGGCACAGTTTGCAATTTCTGCGGAAGTTGAACAGGAATAGCGAGAACCAATGAGAGGCTAGCTGGAGGTGTCTGGACGGGCAAATTTAACTCTCATTTCCCACCAGGAAGAGGAAATAACCAAAGGCTCAGCGTGCCGTACTGGAACCAGATTAGGGCCTGAAGCCATCCTGCGGTGTTGCGGCGAGCTCAAAAGAAAGCGAGTTGAAGAAAGGAGCTCAGGGACACTGTAATTCACAAACCTGCAGAGTTATAAATGACAGCTATCGTCCAAAAATAGACTGAAGTAAGGCTGCCAAGAGGACTTGAAAGCGGGGCAGAATTGCAGGAAACCGATTTCAGGAGGTAGACTGGAATTGCATTGAAAGCATAGGAAAAGAGGCAGAACGTCCACAATGATGCACTTGGCCAAAAAGGGCGTATGCGTTTTTTCCTGAATATATTCAGGAAAAAACGCATACGCCCTTTTTGGCCAACCAAGCAAGCTTGCAAAGGAAATCTGCACTACAATGAAGTCTCACTTCCCCCCGGTCAAAAGGGCCATCTGAAAAAAGTGTAAAATCCAGAAAGGCAGGACAGGCCATGGAGAACTGGGAGCCTTGTTATGCTGATGGGCGGGATGTAAATTGCCAACAGACACTTGGGAGAAGTGTATGGTGTTTCCTGAAACATCTAAAAAACAAAGCAACAGAACCTAGGGCACTTCCACTTATGGTCCTATAGCTTAGGGAAATTAAAATCAAAAAGACACAGCCACCCCAAAGTTTGGATCGGCTCTGTTTACAAGAACCTCGTTTACAGTACAAGTTCAACATCGCAGAAAGTGAAAAATGGATAAAGAAGTTGTGGTATTTACTTACAAAGCAACATCACTCAACAATGAAATCTGTTTCACAAGGCCCTTAGCAGCACAATGAGTGGATTCAGGTATGATGATTCTAACTGAAATAAGTCACACAGAAAAAGAAACATCATAAGATATCAGTAATACACGGAACGGAAACTTGGCTACACAGGAACTGAATTACAGAACAGAACAGGGTCTCAAATTTAGAAAACCAACTTATGCTTGCTTAAGGGGAAAGGTGAGTTGGGTTGCTGCATAAAATCAGAGATTGAAATGAGCACAGATAAAGTTCCTTAAGCCAAATATGGAATAGACAAGAGCTACTCCTTGCTCAACGAAATGGACTCAACACCGCATATTAAACGCCTAAGAATGTACCTGACTAGTAAGTATCTTAAAACCTATGGATTGCTATGTCTCTGAAAGAGAATCAAGCATGTGTACAGGGGCATAAACGCAGCAGTGATAGGATTGGAGAGGTTCGGTGAGCAAATGAAAACCCTTTGAAGTCATATTGCATGGTACCCATTACACGGGTCTCAACTCTCCAGGTTTAAGGTATTCTTCCTTCAGCTAAAACATGCATGTGGAACCCAGAGTATGATCAACCGTGTGAACGGGAGACGTGTTCAAATATGTCTCAGTTTTCCTCCCCTGGTACTCGGGTGCAACATTCCAGATGCTTTACTAACACTCTCCCGACTTGGAGAGTCAGCGCCTTTAACCTCCTGTTTGCCCCAGTTTGCAATTTCTGCGGAAGATGAACAGGAATAGCGAGAACCAATGAGAGACTCCCTGGAGGTGTCTGAACGGGCAAATTTAACTCTCATTTCCCACCAGGAAGAGGAATTAAGCAAAGGCTCAGCGTGCCATGCCGGAACCACATTAGGGCCTGAAGCCATCCTGCGGTGTTGCAGCCAGATCACAAGAAAGCGAGTTGAAGAAAGGAGCTCAGGGGCACTGTAATTCACAAACCTGCAGAGTTATAAATGACAGCTATCGTCCAAAAATATACTGAAGTAAGGTTGCCAAGAGGACTTGAAAGCGGGGCAGAATTGCAGGAAACCGATTTCAGGAGGTAGACAGGAATTGCATTTCAAGCATAGGAAAAGAGGCAGAACGTCCACAGTGATGCACTTGGCCAAAAAGGGCGTATGCGTTTTTTCCTTAATATATTCAGGAAAAAACGCATACGCACTTTTTGGCCAACCAAGCAAGCTTGCAAAGGAAATCTGCACTACAATGAAGTCTCACTTTCCCCCGGTCAAAAGGGCCATCTGAAAAAAGTGTAAAATCCAGAAAGGCAGGACAGGCCATGGAGAACTGGGAGCCTTGTTATGCTGATCGGCGGGATGTAAATTGCCAACAGCCACTCCGGAGAATTGTATGGTGTTTCCTGAAACATCTAAAAAACAAAGCAACAGAGCCTAGTGCACTTCCACTTATGGTCCTATAGCTTAGGGAAATTAAAATCAAAAAGACACAGCCACCCCAAAGTTTGGGACGCCTCTGTTTACAAGAACCTCGTTTACCGTAAAAGTTCAATATCACAGAAAGTGAAAAATGGATAAAGAAGTTGTGGTACTCATGTACAATGCAATATCACTCAGCAATGAAATCTATGTCACCAGGCCCATAGCCGCATTATGAGTGGATTCAGGTATGGTGATTCTAACTGAAATAAGTCACACAGAAAAAGAAACATCAAAAAATATCACTAATACATGGAATTTAAACTTGGCTACAGAGGAACTGAATTACAAAAGAGAACAGGGTCTCAAATTTTGAAAACTAACTTATGCTTGCTTAAGGGGAAAGGTGAGTTGGGGTGCTGCAAAAAACCAGAGATTGAAATGAGCACAGATAAAGTTCCTTAAGCCAAATATGGAATACACAAGAGCTACTCCTTGCTCAACGAAATGGACTCAACACCCCATATTAAACGCCTAAGAATATACCTGACTAGTAAGTATCTTAAAACCTATGGATTGCTATGTCTCCAAAAGAGAATCAAGCGTGTGTCCAAGGGTCATAAACGCAGCAGTGATAGGATTGGAGAGATTCGGTGAGCAAATGAAGACCCATTGAAGTCATATTGCATGGTACCCATTCCACGGGTTTTAACTACCCAGGTTTAAGGTATTCTTCCTTCAGCTAAAACATGCATGTGGAACCTAGAGTATGATCAACCATGTGATCGGGAGACGTGTTCAAATATGTCTCAGTTTTCCTCCCCTGGTACTCGGGTGCAACATTCCAGACGCTTTACTAACACTCTCCCGACTTGGAGAGTTAGTCCCTTTAACCTCCTGTTTGGCCCAGTTTGCAATTTCTGCGGAAGATGAACAGGAATAGCGAGAACCAATGAGAGGCTAGCTGGAGGTGTCTGGACGGGCAAATTTAACTCTCATTTCCCACCAGGAAGAGGAATTAACCAAAGGCTCAGCTTGCCGGGCCGGAACCAGATTAGGGCCTGAAGCCATCCTGCGGTGTTGCGGCCAGGTCACAAGAAAGCGAGTTGAAGAAAGGAGCTCAGGGGCACTGTAATTCACAAACCTGCAGAGTTATAAATGACAGCTATCGTCCAAAAATAGACTGAAGAAAGGCTGCCAAGAGGACTTGAAAGTGGGGCAGAATTGCAGGAAACCGATTTCAGGAGGTAGACTGGAATTGCATTGAAAGCATAGGAAAAGAGGCAGAACGTCCACAATGATGCACTTGGCCAAAAAGGACGTATGCGTTTTTTCCTGAATATATTCAGGAAAAAACGCATATGCCCTTTTTGGCCAACCAAGCAAGCTTGCAAAGGAAATCTGCACTACAATGAAGTCTCACTTCCCCCCGGTCAAAAGGGCCATCAGAATAAAGTGTAAAATCCAGAAAGGCAGGACAGGCCATGGAGAACTGGGAGCCTTGTTATGCTGATGGGCGGGATGTAAATTGCCAACAGACACTCAGGTGAAGTGTATGGTGTTTCCTGAAACATCTAAAAAACAAAGCAACAGAGCCTAGGGCACTTCCACTTATGGTCCTATAGCTTAGGGAAATTAATATCAAAAAGACACCGCAACCCCAAAATTTGGGACGGCTCTTTTTACAGGAATCTCTTCTACGGCACAAGTTAAATATCCCAGAGAGCAAATAATGGATAAAGAAGTTGCGGTACTTCTGTACAACAGAATACCACTCAGCAATGAAATCTATGTCACCAGGCCCGTACCAGCATAATGAGTGGATTGAGGCACGATGATTCTAAGTGAAATAAGTCACACAGA